>NW_024870753.1:9025000-9422500 GCF_019054845.1 Dipodomys spectabilis | reverse complement strand
GTCGGTCATGGGGCTTGAACTCTGGGCCTAAGTGCTGTCCCCCAGCTCTCCAGCTCAAGGCAAGTGCTCTACCTTGAGCCACAGCATCACTTCCAGTCTTCTAGTGGTTTATTGGAGATAGGAGTCTCACGGTCTTTCCTGGCTGGGCTGGCTTTGAACCGTGATCCTCAGATCTCAGCCTCCTGAGTAGCTAGGATTACAGGCGTGAGCCACCAGTGCCCGGCTTCCCTAAGTTTTTTGTGTTCAAGGCTAGTACTCTACTTGAGACACAGCTCCACTTCCTGCTTTTCTGGGGTAGTTAATTGGAGATAATAGTTGTTAAGTCGGCGCAGGAGAACAGCCCCTCCCTCCTTCCTCTTCATGAAAGACAACATTTCTATGGCCTGTAGCCTAACCAGAAATCACCTGCCTAAAACCAGCAACCACCTGATTGTGAGTCAGCAAAGGACTCCGGACTCTGAGGTCACTTCCTTACCTGCTGAGGTCACTTCCTTACCTGCTGAGGTCACTTCCTGAACTGCTCCAGTCACGCCTCCTTCAGACACTGAGGGGTTCCCCAGGCTCTGAGATCACTTCTGCATCTGCCTTTCCCTGTATAATCCCACGCCACCATAAATCCCGCCCTCTTCTTCTCTTCCTTTCTTCCTCTTTGCACACCTCTATCTCATGTGGGCCGGAGCTTGCTCTCCCTCCAATAAACTCTTTTCTGCCTGAACCATGTGATGGTCTCCTGTCACAAACCTTACAATAGTCCCTGAGAAACTCTTATCTCCAATTAACCACTCAAAAGCCAGTTCAAAGTGGTAGAGCGCTAGTGCTGAGCAAAAGAGCTCCGGGACAGAGCCCAGGTCCTGAGTTCAGGCCCCACAACTGCCCCCTAAAATAAAGTTTTGTGCTAGCTGCATTTGGGCCTGTAGGTTCTTTGGGACACGAGTCTGCCTGCAGTCACCGGCTTTCTAATAAAGACTCCCTATCTGACCTGTATCTTGCGACATGATCAGTTCAAGGTCAACCACTTTGCATAGGGCCAGGGCTGCTTGCAAAGCCTTGCACACCAAGTGTGATGCAGGAGGCTGGTCTCAGGAGCAGCACAACCACTTTGTTGCCCTCTGGCTTCTGGTGAGGTCAGATTAAGGGAGGCATTGGTTGGAAATAGGAGGGGTGGAGAATGGAGCCAGAGATTGTCTCTTCTCTTTCCTCCACTTACCTCCCCTGGCATTCACTGCTAGCCCAGGCAACAGCTTGAAGGAGACCACCCTCTCCTACAGCCCTGCCACCTCCACTGTTGACCAACCACACCTCTGAAGATTCCTTTTATTATTCATTTCTCCCCATTATTCGGTGTGATTGTGCCGCTGTCCCCTGTGCAGCCACACAGCACACAGGCTATCAGATGCTTTGCCATAATGGGCAACACAGTCACCCACACGCATGCGCCCTCCCACACGAACACATGTCACACGCATGATCATAGACCCACACACATGCGCCCTCCCACACGAACACATGTCACACGCATGATCATAGACCCACACGCATGCGCCCTCCCACACGAACACATGTCACACGCATGATCATAGACCCACACGCATGCGCCCTCCTACACGAACACATGGCACACGTGTGATCATAGACCCACACGCATGCGCCCTCCCACACGAACACATGTCACATGTGTGATCATAGACCCACACACATGCGCCCTCCCACACGAACACATGTCACATGTACGATCATAGACCCACACACATGCGCCCTCCCACACGAACACATGTCACACGCATGATCACAGTGCCTTCTACATGCATACATGTCACACATATGATGCCAACCACAGTGCCTTCTCCTGTGCGTCTACATGTCACATGTATGATGCATGGTCCAATTGCCTTCTCCCACAGGTATACATGTCACATCATGATGCACGGTGCCTTCTCCCACATGCATACATGTCACACACATGACACGTGAACATCAGATGCATGGTCTTCAGGGAATGTCATGACATAAAAGAGTTCTCAGCTGAT
The DNA here is from genome assembly GCF_019054845.1 of Dipodomys spectabilis. Taxonomy (NCBI): domain Eukaryota; kingdom Metazoa; phylum Chordata; class Mammalia; order Rodentia; family Heteromyidae; genus Dipodomys; species Dipodomys spectabilis. Next base: position 9,420,473 of record NW_024870753.1, on the reverse strand, counting down.
CTTTAGGGCTCATTACCGTGTAAATGTCATAACCAAAATAATTTAAGGACCAATGATACTTAATCATAGCCCTTAAAAAGTAGAAGGAAATGTGCCAGGTCTGAAATCAGAATGAGGTCCACGTTCAAAGCTCTCCCCGTTTCTGGTCTTGAAAGGGAGGCCAGCGATCTTTTGGTTGCAGCTCACACTGTGATAGTAACCTAATTTAAAGTATTAATTTGCTTTTCAGAAGAGTAGTGAAAGAAATGAGTGCTTCCTGGTGCTGTTCTCTCTGCCCTCTCCCAGGCACTCTTAGTTTTCCTGTCAGTGTCACTCATTTATTCTGGGAAGGTGAAATGGCCCAAATTTTACCTGTACCATGTGGTTTCTGAGGCACACTTGGCAGCAGCAGCGCGGGTGAGGGCTGGAAGAGGCCCCACAGTGCGGGCAGTGGGTGCCCACCGCACCCACTCAGAGGCTGACTGTGGATCAGCCCAGCCACCACGCGCCCTTTTCAGCTCAGCCTGAGCTCACTTCTCTGGCAAAACCTCAGATCTAATCTGGGGCAGGCAGCAGAGTAAGAGGAAAGCTCTTGCCACGGAAGGGCTGCCTGACATCAAGGAAGAGCCCCTACCATGGACCCCAGCTTGCACATCCATCTCTGGATTATTATTATTTTTTGTCTGTCGTGGGGCTTGAACTCTGGGCCTGGGCACTGTCCCTCAGCTCTTCAGCTCAAGGCTAGCGCTCTACCACTTGAGCCACAGCACCACTTGTGATATTTTTCTGCTTATGTGGTGCTGAGGAATCAAATCCAGGGCCTCATGCATGCGAGGCAAGTACTCTACCCCTGAGCCACCTTCCCAGCCCTCCATTTCTGGATTTATCTCCCATCCTTTAAAAAAAATTTTTTTTTTTTTGCCAGTCCTGGGGCTTGAACTCCGGGTCTGGGCTTTGTCCCTGAGCTTTTTTTGCTCAAGGCTAGCACTCTACCATGAGCCACAATGCCATTTCTGCCTTTTTCTGAGTGGTTTGTTGGAGGTAAGAATCTCACGAATTTTCCTACCCAGGCTGGCTTCAAACTGTGATCCTTAGCCTCTAGAAGAGCTATGATTACAGGAATGAGCCGCTGGTACCCACTGGATTTTCCCTTTAGACTTCTGGAACGTCACCCACTACTGAGGAGTTACCTAAACACTCCTTCTCAAGCAACCCCCCACTGCCTCTGGCAGGGGACTAGGTAACGAGGAACCGGCACGTGACCACAGGAGGCCCGTCCACCTCTGCCAGGAGATGAAGAAGGTGGTGCTGGTCTAGGATGCAAGTCTCCTAACCAGGACTCGCAGTGAGGACAAACTGCCCTTCCCCTGGGAAACAGCGCATGGGGCGCTCAGGGAGACGGCCAGCAGCAGCTTCCTCCCAACATGCAGTGCTCGCTACCATTGCCACCAACATCTGGTAGGTTCAGTCGTAGGACACAAGGGTCTGGAGCTCCGGAAGCCCATCTAGGAGTTGCCCAGAGAAGGACTGGAGAGGGAGGTGGGAGAAGAGTGAGCGAAACATGCCTAGAGCCTCAAAAATGAGCAGAGCCCATACATCTCACCCTGTGTCTGAGCCCCATACCCCTGGCCAGGGTTCCCATGGAAACCTCACACGTTCTACCGAGAAGAGGAGGAAAACATTAAAAATAAGAAGCATCTGAAGTAGGTATGAATTTGTTCCAGGGAAGCTGAGCAGAGACGGAGAGAGGAAACTCACATGGGGACAATGAGGGACTATCAGTATCTAGAAAGGACCCGGACAGCAAGCTGACTTCAGTTACAGGAGCAGGATGTGGGGAGAGGCACTGTGGTACACGGGACGAGAAGGCCAAGGGATACGGAGCAGGAAGGAAGGGACAGCAGGCAGACAGCAGAGCTGGTGACCGGAAGGAGAGGGAAGGGGAAGGAAGGGGAAAGGGAAAAGGAAAAGAGAAAGAGAAGGATCCAACATCAGCAAAAAAAAAAAAAAAAAAAAAAGAACCACAACTCTGTAATAACAAGATCAATAACATTTAAGTAGATAAAGGATCATTTCTCCAAAGAAGACATAAAAATGTCCAATAAGCACACGGATGGATATTTAATACCATTATCAGGGAAATACAAATAAACCACTTGACACTCATATGTATGTATGTATATATAGACAGGGGGGGCGTCAAGTGGTTTTTATATATATGATGAAACATATTGCTGGAGAAATCAGAATCCCCCTACATTGCTGGTAGACCATGAAATAGTGCAGCCACGTTGGAAAATGAGTGTAGCAACTTTCCAAGAGATCTAGTAATCATCTAGTTATCATTATTATCTATAGTTATCATAGGATCCAGAAATTCCACTCCAGGTATTGCCAAGAGAAGTGAAAACATATCCACACAACGATTTGTATTCACACCAGCATTACCCACAGCAACTCCAAAGAGGACATAAAAATCAAATGCTCCTTAACAGAGAATTAGGTAAGTAACCTACAATGGGTTATCATTCAGCCACCCCCTCCCCCATACACACAGAGTCCATGCCCAAATTAAGCAAATCTCTTGAAACAGAGCATGGATAGTGGCTGTGGGAGATTGGGGGAGATATGGGGAAATTGTGAGCATCATGACTTCTATGGGCAGGATGAAAATGATTGTGATGGTGGTGGTACACCTTTGCAACATGCTAGAGAACGAATTCTACGCTTTCAGCGGGTGAATTGCATGGCCCCCGAATTGCCCCTCGGTAAAGTTGTAATTGGGAAAATGATGCCATACAAAAACTCGCGGCATACCGACCATGCCTGTGTGTCAAGTTCGGTTCTCTTCCACCGTGGAGTTTCCACAGTGTGTTTGGTTTGGAAGGGTGCACTGCACGACTGTATATTCCTCCTGACTACGGAGCTTGGGGCACTTCTTCCAATCTGGAAGCCGAGCAGGTGCCTCCCTGGCTTCCCCCAGCCATGGCCCTGGGGTGGGTGCAGCAGCGCTGAGATCGCTTCGCACTGGGTCTGGAATGTCCTCGCAAAGGCCTTGTGAGCTGGGCACCGGTGCTCACGCCTGTCATCCCAGCCACTCAGGAGGCCGAGATCTGAGGATCGGGGTAAAGCCAGCCCGGGCAGGAAAGACTGTGAGACTCTCATCTCTAATAAACCACCAGAAAACTGGAAGTGGTGCTGTGGCTCAGGTGGTAGAGCGCTCACCTTGAGCTGAAGAGCTGAGGGACAGCGCCCAGGCCCAGAGTTCAAGCCCAGGACCAACAAAGAAAAGAAAAGATAAGAAAAGGGCTTTGTGTTAGAGACGGTCCTCACCTGGAAGCTCCCAGGAGTCAGTGGGCTTGGGGAGGTTGCGTTAAGAAGGCCCTCCTGTCTACTGTTGGGCAGGACCTTCCCTTTGGTGTCTCAGCCCTGAGCTGAGCAGCTCCGCTCTGCCATGTGCTTCACCATGAAATTCTGCCTCAACAACCCTCCCCCCCCCCCGCAAAGCGGTCAGGTGACGGTGGAGGAACCTCTGAAGCTGTGGGCTGTGCACACATTCTCTCTTCATAATAACCCATCACCTCAGGCATCGATGACAGTAAGGGAAAGCTGACTTACGCAGGCATTTGCAAGTTACAGGCATCTTCTCCATCCCACAGGAAGCCTTCCCTTTCTCCCCGGCTTTCCTCAGCCTCGGGAGCCCATTCCACGCTTCACCTTGAACTTTCTTGAAGTGGTTCTGCTGCTCTGCCATGTGTGCTCCCCCTTTGTGGGCAACTATCCCCCTTTGCCGTAAATGAGAAGAAAAGAAAGATTCCACAAATTACAGACCACTGTGCATAAAATGGATCCCTAGCAGAATTCCAAAACTGTTATTTTACAACATGGTATTATGGAACATTCAGAAAGCTGAGCACTTAACAATAGCAGCCAGTAGTTTTAGCAGACCCCAGAAATGGCAAATGAATCTCACTGCCTTTTTTGTTAACACAATCACTAGGCTGCAATAACACAAGAGAACTGCTAACTTCAGGGCATCTCAGATTTTCTCAAAGCATCCAGAAGAATCATCATGAACAGGACCGAAGGAGGTAGGTAAGAATGACTGTATATTAGGATGGGTTGTAGTTTATAAGTTGGTTGATATTACCCATATTTAGCTCAGTACATGTCAACAAAGCAAAGGAGCTGCAGTGAAATCTAAACTGTCCTGCATATCCAAATATCTAGAAAGAGATTCCACAGTCAAGCTACTATTCTGGACTGCTCAGTTCTGAGGATGGCACTTTCATGAGTCACCAACCACACAAAGGACTTCTAAAGAAGAATGGTCAAGCGGAAGTTCAGTTTGCAAGATTAAAAAATATTTTCAGGGGCTGGGAAGGTGGCTCAGTGGTAGAATGCTTGCCTTGCATGCCTGAGGCCCTGGGTTCGATTCCCCAGCACCACATAAGCAGAAAAAAGCCAGAAGTGGTGCTGTGGCTCAAGTGATAGACTGCTAGCCTTGAGCTGAAGAGCTGAGGGACAGCACCCACGCCCAGAGTTCAAGGCCCATGACTGGCAAAAAAAAAAAAAAAAAAATATATATATATATATATATATATATATATTTTCAGGCCCGGGCGCTGGTGGCTCACACCTGTAATTCTAGCTACTCAGGGGGCTGAGATCTGAGGATCGTGGTTCAAAGCCAGCCTGGGCAGGAAAGTCCTCAAGAGACTCTTATCTCCAATGAACCACTAGAAAACTGGAAGTGATGCTGTGCCTCCAGTGGTAAAGAGTTCTAGCCTTGAGCACAGAGAGGCTCAGCAACAGTGCCCAGGCCCTGAGTTCAAGCCCTGCAACTGACCAAAAAAAAAAAAAAGAAAGAAAATACTTTTAGGAAGAAGCAAGGTGACATGGTGTACAGTTTGGGAGACACAAGAACATGATAGCTACATTTAAATACTTTGAAAGAAAAAAAAAGAAATTGAACCAACTCTATGTAAATCAGAAGGCAGAATTAAAGCCAGATCATGGAAATTGTTGTTGTTGTTTTGTCAGTTATGGGGCTTGAACTCAGGGTCTGAGTGCTGTTCCTGAGCTCTTTTGCTCAATTGGAGACAATATCTCACAGGGACTTTTCTGCCTGGGCTGGCTTTGAACTGCAATCCTCAGATCCCAGCTTTCTGAGTAACCAGGATTACAGGTGTAGCTACTAGTGCCCAGCTGAAGTTTTTTGTTGTTGTTGTTGTTTTTTGGTTGGTCATGGGTCTTGAACTCTGGCCTGGGCACTGTCCCTCAGCTCTTCAGCTCAAGGCTAGCACTCTACCACTTGAGCCATAGCGCCACTTCCAGTTTTCTGGTAATTCATTGGAGATAAGAGTCTTACAGATGTTCCTGCCCAGGCTGGCTTTGAACCGTGATCCTCGGATCTCAGCCTCCTGAGTAGATAGGATTACAGGTGTGAGCCATCTGCGCCTGGCTTGACATTAACTTTTTCAAAAAAGTAAATCATGTCAGTTAAACAAATAGAAGCCTTTGCTCCCCTGGAGCTCAGTGGCGGGCCTCTTGCAAGTTAAATAATCACATGAGGTTAGACCTCACGGCTCATAGGATCTCTGCCAAGTCAATGATATAGATCTGTTTCCTGTGTCTGCTTCTAGCCCTACAAATGCTTTAGTAAATATGTGTGTTTGGGAGAAATTCCTAAGATACAGCCAATACCTTTCCCTAATTCCATCTCTATAACCTAATGTCCTGCCTGGGACCCCTCTTTTTCCCTTCCTGATCCTTTTCTATATCTTTATATCTTCCCTTGTTCCTCTTACAGCAACACAGAACAAATCCCTCACCACACACCCACAACCCTCACTGAAACTGGGGTACATGAGACACCTTTAAAGAAGGAAAGAATAAAAGAGCAGAGACTGAGCCCAGTGGCTTTGTGCCTGCTATGTTTTGATGATAAATCTCTAACACTCCCTCACTCTGGGACATTCGCAGAAGCTCGTAGAACTGATAGAACCAAGGTCATGTGACTTGCCCTCCAATGCCTCTGCCTAGCTGGAATCTTCCTGCGTGACACTGAATGCTTCCAACATCTCCATTGCATTTTCCTGCTTTACGGGCGAGCTGTGAACACCAGACCAAAATAGCTCTGGTCTCTGAGATAGTAGAGGTACTTTGTAGATAGTAATTAAATAAATAATTTTACTTACCCTCCCCCAGGTGCTCCAGACTTATTGAGATTATCCTCATGAAAGTCCTGTTTACGGCTAAACCTTAGCTGCGGGCCTGTAAACCTAGCTACTCAGGAGACTGAGATCTGTGGGTCAAGGTTCGAAGCCAGCCCAGGCAGAAAGGTCTTTAAGACTTTTTTTTTTTTGGTCGGTCATGGGGCTTGAACTCTGGGCCTGGGTGCTGTCCCTGCACTCGTCAGTTCAAGGCCAGCGTCTATAAGACTTTGATCTCCAATGAACTACCAAACAGGTAGAAGTGATGTTGTGGCTTAAAGAGCAAAAAAGCTCAGGGACAGTACCCAGGTCCTGAGTTCAAGCCCCAGGAGCAGTGTGTACATGTATGCACACGCGTGTGCGCACACACACACAGACACACACAGACACACACACACAGCTCTAATACCAATAACCAAGTCTAGTCCTCTGACCACTACAGCCCACGTATCTGGTAAGAGAAGAACTACATCTGTTCTAAGGGCGGGGGGAGTACGGCTGCGTGCTGTGTGCTGGCTGTGTGCTAAGCGCGCTTCTGTGTTCAGGCTAAAGCACGGGGCACACAGGGAGTAGCCCCCTCTCACAGGGATGCCTTCCTTCTGGGAGGCCGCAGTCTGGAAGGCAATCCGTTTCATTCAAGCTCAGTATCGGTCACAGATCTCCCTCAGGCTTTGTCTTCAGATTCTTAGTTCAAACCTTTCCATACAGAGAGTAACAGAGAACTATATGATCTCCAGCCACTCTGGATGTGACTTGGGAGCATGTCCATAGATCTGTCCCTTTGTCTCTGTGAGTGTGTAATCAAAGCTACAGCATTAGGACAGCCTCCCCCCCCCCCCCGCCGCCCCCTGTGGTCTTCATGGCTCCCTTCCTGGTCTCCTGTCTGGGCCTGAGATCCCCTAGACCTGGCTCCACCTTCCTGTTATAACACAGTCTCATTCTCTCTCTCTCTCTCTCAATAATATCTCATTGCTATTAGTAAGCTGTTTTACAGAGGGGGTATCATTTTATAAGTACATGTATTTTTGCACAATTCCCCTAGCTTTCTCTTCCCATCCCTGCCCACCAGTTACAAAGTTCATTTTCCACATAGTGTCTACTGAATACCATGACTGCAATTGTTCACCCTTCCTCTCTCCATTTCTGGGGTCCTCTTTCCCCACCCTCAAAGGAAAAAAGCACTAGCAATAACAACATAACAAAACCCCAAAACAAAAACAAAAACAAATACCTCTACCTCCTCCTCCACCACCACCACCACCACCACCACCACCGAATTCCCCCCATGGTTCTATCTGCTGGAGTGCATTTCCTTTTTCTTCCTCCATGGCCTTCCTGCTAAGGTGTCTGTGTTGGTCCCTCCAGGGAGCATTTCCTTCCCCTGCCCCCAGCACACATCCTGCTGTCTTCACCTGTGGCATCTCATTGTACCCAGAGCATCTCAACAGACAGGCTGATTGGTTCACATGACTGAGAAGTTGTTTTGTTTTGTTTTTTTGTTTTGTTTTTAGGTCTGGTCGTGGGGCCTGAATGCTGTCCCTCAGCTCTTCAGCTCAAGGCTAGCACTCTACCACTTGAGCCACAGTGCCACTTCCGGCTTTTTTTTCTCCTTATGTGGTGCTGAGGAATCGAACCCAGGGCCTCATGCATGCAAGGCAAGCACTCTACCACTGAGCCACCTTCCCAGCCCACGACTGAGAAGTTTTGGAAATACTTTACATGCATATGCTTTCTGACATTCATCTCTGTTTTTTTTTTTTTTTTGGGCGGGGGGGTCGGTCATGGGCTGAACTCTGGGCCTGGACACTGTCCCTCAACTCTTCAGCTCAAGGTGAGCGCTCTACCATGAGCCACAGTGCCACTTCCGGTTTTCTGGTGGTTTATTGGAGATAAGAGTCTCATGGTCTTTCCTGCCCGGGCTGGTTTTGAACCATGATCCTCAGATCTCAGCCTCCTGAGGAGCTAGGATGATAGGCGTGAGCCACCAGCACCCGGCTCATCTCTGAGTTTTTATAGCAGTTATCATCCCAGGGCAAGGTGAACAGACAAGACAGAGGAGGCACATCCCCAGAGAAGTTAGCATCAAGGAAATGGAGCAGCGCTGTTACTGGACACATTGATAAGACTGTAAAAGAAATTCAGTTGCTGAGCACCAGAGTGTTTGAAGGGAGTTGTGTTTTGCTTATCAAAGGAGATACTTTTGTGAATATTTCAGGAAGGGAGGAATGGATGGGAGGGAGAAAGATAATGCCCATTGGTGTAGTTAGAACTCTGGGTGTAGTTAGCTAACGGCTATGGAGTGTCCCAAATCCCATGGCAATTCTAAGACACCAACTGGAAACAGGATGAGCAGGAGCAGCAATCCAAACACTGTCCTGTGGGAGGAAAGAACTCGAGTTCTAAGGACCTGACCCAAGTTCTACCCACCATCCCTATCTACAACATCCCTGCTCAAAGGACCTGAGCCAGACCAATGGACAAGATCTGGGCAAATAAAAATATGAGGAAGAGAGAGAAGGAAAGAAAGAGAGAGAGAGAGAGAGAGAGACAGAGACAGAGAGCGAGAGACAGAGAGAGAATCATGCCCATGTTCACAAGTAAGAGAAATCGCCTTGCTATTTAGGGTGGTGTCTCTCTTAGGGACAGATGGGCCTAGACTGGTCCATATCCCTTTGAGATCTTCTCAAGTCATGCCAAGCTATTCCTTATTGTCAACATTAGGGTACACATGCTAATAGCAGCATGGCTCAAGGCCTTCCCAATCCTGTATCTATTTACAGTCTATCAAAAATAATTTATAATAGCAATAAAAAAGAGGTAGCATGCATGTTCTTATTAGCACGTATTTTATGAATTCTAGTCCAGTAAATAAATCAGATTACAAGATTGTACATTCCATCTGCTTAGAAGCATGTAAATATGAAAATTCTTTGTCATCTAGCAGAGATTATATAGTTATATTGAGTGTATGATTAGGATAATGGTTTATCTTCTAGAAGCATTCCTGCAATACTGACTCTTGCACTGTTTTTCTTTCTTCCAAATTTAGAAATAAATCAGTAATGTTGAGTTGGAAATGCTGCTGTCTTTCCCACTGACATGTTGGCCAGGGAATAGAAGGAGACAACAGAGTACCTTCCAGCAAATGCATGTGTACCTGTGAAGGATGTCTGTACACCCAGGCTGGACCAGACAGCTTTGCAAAACACTGAGCTAGCGTGGTGACACCCGACATCTAGTCACTAAAGCATACTTCACAGGTGACTTGTATCCCGTGGCTAGGTTACTGCTATTCAACTGGTCTCAAGCCACAAGCACTTTTCCCCGCAGTCTCTTATTGCTTCCTATAAAACATAAGCTACTTGTGGACTAACGTGGCTCTCGGTCCCCCATCATCTCCTAAACTCCGTATTACCCTCCAGCAGCCCCTCGCATCCTTCTACTGGGAACAAACAATGACTGAGGCGTAGCAAGGCACACAGAAAGGTAACGGAACACTCACTTCCAGAGCAGCAAGCTGGACGCTGTCAGCCACCAACCTGGGGATGTGACCTCCATCCAGCAGTTCTTCAGGAGCAAAGTCCTCATGGTACCCAGACTACTCCCTGTGCTAATGGTACCCAAGGCCCAGGGTTCTTCCTTCCCTGCCCCTGTGTCGAGCGATAGTGCAGAGGCTTGTTACTGTTTTTGCTCTCATCACGGATAGTCCTTTGCTTCCTCGACTTCCTGGAACGGATGCTATTCATCAGGAAGTAGTCCCATCCCCAAGCCTGCCGTACAGAGAGACTCCTCTGGCACATGTTGGTTTGCTCACTCAACACTCATTTCACATACTCTGCCTTCTCCTGCGATGAAAGCTGGAAAGAATATTTTGCTCCAGCTTTCTTTGCAACTCACGATGGCTCTTTCCAGGATCAGCCAAGAAGACATAAAGGAAGGTACACTAGGAAATTTCTGTTTTTTTTTCTCCTTGAAAAAATGATGGGCAAAACAAACCCCACCAAACTCTTATTTCTTCCTTCCTCAAGGGAGAGCAAGATCTCTGAGCAGTAATGGACTTCATGGGACCATAAAATAACAGCTCAAGGATCAGAATCAAAACCAGTGAGGAGGGGCTGGGAAGGTGGCTCAGTGGTAGAGCGCTTGCCTAGCATGCATGAAGCCCTGGGTTTGATTCCTCAGTACCACATACACAGAAACAGCCATAAGTGGCGCTGTGGCTCTAGTAGTAGAGTGCTAGCCTTGAGCAAAAGAAGCTCAGGAGCAGTGCCCAGGCCCTGAGTTCAAGCCCCAGAACTGGCAAAAACAAACAAAACAAAACCAGTGAGGATGGTGGGTTGAAACCACAAAACAAGGCCATCTCCAGATTGCATTATCTGCTATCAACACCAGGCCCCAAGCCACATTTCCTGGAGGGATTATATAAGAAGTAGCCCCTCGTTTGCTTAAGCTACTGTCGGCTAGGTATTCAGTAAGCTGAGGCCAAAGACATCCCTAACTGAATCACTCCCTTGAATCATTCATTTGTAGGCAGACTAGATAGATACAATTGTATCACCCTGCTTAAATCCCTCAATAGCTCCCGTTATAAAGACCTGGGTTCTGACAGAAGATAAACATCTGGTGTGCCCACAAATGCTCTTCTCCTTCATTCCATCCCTTTACTTCCTTTGTTAGTATTCCAAAATAACACCTTCTATAAAAAGCCACACTCTTCAGTCTGTGGACGTTGTCTTCTCTACTTAGGATGCTCTCCCCACTTTCTTTTGCCTGCCCCTGCCTGTCCTCCAAAATATAAACACGTGGCATCGTCTCGTCTAAGAAAGGTGCCCCCTACCCCGGGTAGGGCTGCATGCTCCTCTTCTGTATAACTCTGACTCCTGGGCATGCCCCCATCTGGGCACAAATCATGACAGGAATTGTGTCTCTGCTTAAGATCTGACTTCGTCCCTACAGAGTGTCTTTCTCAAAAAAAGGGGGCCTTTATTTGTATTCTCAGCACATAACTATTGAAACAAATGTGTTTCACAGGTGCGCGCACACACACACACACACACACACACACACACACACACACACATCTATTCCCTGGTGAATGGATCTCTATGCCAAATATCTATTTACCCTTCTTTAAAAAAAAAAAAAATCAGAGAACAGCTTTAGTAACTGAAAAGTCCCAAGTCACATAAAACTAGAGAAAAACAGCCCAATGCCAGCAGCAAACTCACCTGTGTGAACCAAGGATGGCTCCAACTTCCAAGTTAACTGATAACCATTCTTATGCAGCCACCGCCCAGTGGCCAACGTTGGAAGGATGATTTGAAACAAAGTGTAAGGACAGGTCAGAATCAGGAGTATACAAAGATGATATCAGTGCCAATGGAACCACACATTTTTTTGAAAGTTCCACTTAACCAATTATCATTAGAATATCAATGAATTAAATACCAGCAGATCTGAGCATGGTAATACATGCCTATAATCCCAGCACTCTGGACTACATACAAGATTGTCAAAAAAATAAAGTTAGCTAGGGGAAAATGGTGAAAGGGTTACCAGTGACCAAGATGTGTTGTTTTTATCAACGGATACGTTGAATCGGGAAATCAGTAATACTGATTGCTTGTGAAGGGAGTTAAGTGAGAACACGAATGTACTGTTTCTTAAAAGGTGTTTGCCATACACCACGCACTGCAATAAAGTGTTGTTTAAGCCGGGTGCCCGTGGCTCACACCTGTAGCTACTCAGGAGGCTGAGATTTGAGGATCATGGTTCAAAGCCAGCTGGGCAGAAAACCCGTGAGACTCTTATCTCCAGTGAACCACCAGAAAGCCATTATTGGTGCTGTGGCTCAAGTGGTAGAGTGCTCACCTTGAGCTGAAGAGCTGAGGGACAGTGCCCAGGCCTACAGTTCAAGTCCCACAATGGACAAAAATAAATAAATAGTTGTTAATGGCCAAAATGATAATGATGGAGAGGATTTCTCAGGCAGAGTAGACTCGATTCCATGCCAAGGTCAAATGGATCTTTTGTTGAGACTGCAGTTCTTTGCTCCATTGGCCAATGATGAAGACTGACACTATCACAGAGTACGTGAGCCATGCCAACCCGGCAACAGGGCTCTAATAATGTTGTGGTGTAGCTCATTGCTAGGATGATGTCTCCCACCGCTGCCATCTTATGACCCAAGCACCCAGCCCAGAACCCATCAGCCCATACAGCGAGGTTGATCTAGAACTAAAACGAGAGGCTCTGTGTATGGCTTTGTAATCATTTAACCCAACGTAAACAAGTACAGCAGGAGTCTGTTAGGAGAATGAAACTTGCAGGCTGGGAGGCCTGTGGGTCAGGGACCTCAAGGGTGTCCAGACTGTTTTAAACTTGCCCTTCCTGCCAGAGATGGCAGCTAGACTGCTCTCCGGCTTTTATTCTAAAGATAGTAAATCTGTAGTTAGAAATCTCTGGGCCTTAATGGTTCCCTTTGTTTGAGAGGCGGCTCCTTGAAACAGTGGGCTGTGGTTTCAGTTAAAGGTTGAAGAGAGAGTTTGGGGTACAATGATAGACAAGAGGGCTGTGAGTAGTAAAATAGTGACTGTTTTGTACTACCGTTTTCTGCCTCCAAGATGCCGTAGCAAAATGGCCCCGCTCCCAAGGAAAGGGGGACTCAGTTTGACTGAGACAGGAAAAACTGGGCAGACAAAACACAAAATTACTTGATGGGTTATTTCAGGACAGACCAAAACAATAGCACAGATAACAGAGAGACAATCCAGACTATAAACATGTCATGTATCACATTTTGGAAGCAGTTCTTAGCATTGGAACAGGACAGAAAAATAGTCAAAGCATCGGTACCAGCGTGATACATCAGAACCCTCCCCCCCACCCCCCCTGCCAAAGCATCTCCCTTCCGCACCAGCACGGCTGAGCACCTGCTCAGTAAAGCTATTAACATGGATGAGTCCATGGCTCTTCACTGTAGTTTGTCCAGAAGGAATTTTCCTGGGGAGAGTAAAATCAGAGGCAAAATCGCCAGCCAATAACAAACCACCCTCATTCCATACAGCTAACCTTGTAGGGATATCTCTTTGAACTCTGGCAAAAGGAGACTATAGGTTTTCATAATGCAATTTATTAATTTATGTTTTATGAAGAGAGATGGAGAAGAGCAGGAAGACTTCCTTAGTTTTCTTACAAGCAGTTTAATTGATTTGCATTCACGTTCTTGTCCCCGTAGGCAAGCCATCTGCCCCTACTACTGTGGAAGAGATGTACCTAGGAAGGGTAACCCCTTCTTCCTGAGCATATGTTATTCGAGAGGGGGACAGGTGCATTAGGGACAGGAGCTTCAGGACTGTTTCTGTAGCAGCCAGCATGTGTTTTGTCAGCCTGACCAGCAAGGCCCCAAGCAGTGAGCTGTAGAGCCCTCAGTTCTGGAGATGGAAGCTGGGGTCATACGAGCACGGACTCAGACTACACCGCTGGGCACATCACAGGCACACTGCCGTACCTGAGCAGGCCAGAAGCTGGGGAAGAGCTTGCAGTCAACCGGGGAAGAGTAGCCCCATGCTACTAGGATTCACCTAAACCCTCAAATCTTCCAGCTCTAAGACCAGGCAAGGGCTACGGGTGCGCTACATGAGTCTAGCCATTCTGCTGTGTAAGAGTTCAAAGATGTTTTAGACAAAGTCACCTCTCAATTATCAACACTAATGTCTGCTTCTTCATAGAAAGAAATGTGATAAAGTGATCAAGAGAATGCTGGTGGCATGGTTCAAGTGGTAGAGCTCCTGCCGTGAATAAAAAAGCTAAGAGAGTACCCAGGCCCTAAGTTCAGGCCCTAGTACTGGCATGCATATGCGCACGCATGCATGTACCACACACACACACACACACACACACACACACACACTATCCATATGGGACCATCTGAGGACCAGAGCATTTTACTTGGTGCCCAAGCAGTCACCTCAGTGGGAAGACCAATTCCCACCACCTCACAAGCAGACCTTCACGGACAGCATGAAATCCTGTGTCAAGCCAAGGGTGTCAGGCCCAAGCCGATTCCCACAGACTGGTGAACTTGAAGAAGTGACTTCTTTTTGCTCAGCCTCATTTTCTTCATCTATAAAAGGTTAAACAAGGCAACTCTGGGCTCCTAAATAACCAGAGATACAGAGCAAGAATCACGAAGGGCCACCAAGAGCCAAACTTCTAGTATTCCTCCAACAGAGTGTGCAGTAAGACCCATAATGAGGGAGTCATGTGACCCTCTACCAGGCTGCTTCCTGGGTAATTATGTTTGACATCTCAATTGAAAGCCTGGGTAATCTCATTTAGTCCTCCTGTAAAAGCAGTGGAAGAAGCCAGAACCACCCATAGGAGAGGCAGCAGACTAACACAGAAAGGACATTTTAAAACCCTGCTCTGGTGCTCTATGAACAAGTAAGCAGGCAGGTACTGGGGCTCACACCTGTAATCCTGCGACTCAGGAGGCTGAGATCTGAGGACTGTGGCTCTAAGCCAACCTCACGCAGACAAATTCATGAGACCTTTATCTCCAATTAAGCAGCAAAAAGCTAGAAGTGGAGGTGTTGCTCCAGTGGTAGAGTGCCAGCCTTGGGTGATTAAGCTAAGCAAGAGTGTAAGTCTCTAAGTTCAAGCTTTAGTACAAGCTCCAAAACCAAAAACACATCTGAGGTTTAAGACCTATTTGCCCACCCCCCACTCCATCTATACAACTCTTTTCGGATGACATCAATGGCTCACAAACACACAGAGACCTGTTTTCTTCCACTAACTGTGTGTAGAACAGAGAGTTGAAGTGGCACCAAGCTACCGTATAATGACCTAGCAAGCACTTGGACTCAGGAAGGAGCTGGGAGCTGGGCCTGGGGGGAATCGGGGTAAGAATAGACAAGAACCACAGGAACTCCAATGGCTCAAGTCAGACAGGTGGGACTTCCACCCACCGGCACTGCTCGCTGGCCGACAGGAAGAGTCTTTGTCTGTCTTAGCAGTTGCTCATATGCTGGCTTCTGGTGACAATGCCTGTAAAAGAGCACAGTCTGAGGTGTGACTCACCCCTCACAACACGCCCGGCTGGATGAAAAGGGAAACCATTGTCTTACTTGGCTGGACGGAGTGGGGAATGGCCTAGAAAACCGCTCTGTGAACCTCACGCTTCGTGGGCTGAGGCATAGCGACTGTTCTCTGGGAGAGACAAATTTAAGTATTATGACATAAGATAAAATAAAAATAATACAACCCAGGAACAAAAAGAATCCTGTGGCTCGGACCTTTGAAAAAGCTACAGGTGGAAAATGCTTGCAACAGCATATTTTAGAAACTCTTCAGAATACCAATTAACCAGCCTCTCCCTATCACCCTAAAATGGCTAGCTGGACTGTGATCCCCCCCCAGGCCCCCCCAGGTTCCCCCCCCCGACTGTTCTGACTCTGCAGGGCCTACACCTTGCAGCTCCACCAACATTGACCTACGCAGCCTTTAAAACAATCTCCCATTTAATAATACACAGCTTGAACTCAGGGCCTGAGTTGAACTAAGGGTGCTGTCCCTGAGTCTTTTTATGCTCAAGGCTAGCACTACTACCCCATGAGCCACGGCACCACTTCAGGTTTGTTGAGCGGTTAATTGGAAATAAGAATCTCATAGGGACTTTTCTGCCCAGGCTGGCTTCAAACACAATCTTCAGATCTCAGCCTGAGTTTCAATATTTATTGAAAGAACGGAGGATGTAGAAATAAAGTAAATGACAGGAATAAGCTTAGAACAGAAAAAAATTGGAGTAAGGACACATTACATCCTGTACACAATTGGTAAAGATAAGTACTCCAGTACAAAAGAAGAAAAGAAGATAAGAGCACTTCCCCAGTGCTCTGAAAACCCTTGATTCCTATCCATTAACTTGTTTCTGTCCTTCGCTCCCACAGGAACAAAGCCCGTAAAAAGTGTGAATGTCTGTTCTCTCCTCCTGTCTCAGGCTTGTTTGTAATTCCTTTTGTTGTCCTCTCCCAAGATCAATTTCTCAAACCTGACCCCAGTCCCACCATCCTGACGCAGGTACAGGAGGTAGCAAAAAGGCTGAACAGCTGGCCTTTTGACTGCCGTTCAGAGCCAGCAGACCTCCAACAGAAGAGCCAAAACTCAGTCCTAGCACGATGTATGCAGGTCTGTGGCAGACAGACGTCTTAAGAAATATCAAATTTGGGGAGAAGGAAATGGAATAGGTAAGATTATTTTTAACTCAGTTTGACTTGTTCCCTAGCCTCATCAGCTGCTAAACCAATGCACTAAGAAAATAACTCTGCTAATTCATTCCTGATTTTTGACAAGCCAAAATAAATCATTCAGCTTGGGTTGGTCTCACTGCTAAATAAAGCAGTTGGAACAGTCTTATTTACCTGGATTTGGACTTTCTCAGACAAATAACAGGAAGCTTATGCATACTGGGGTAGTGTATGAGTAGGGGGAAGGCCCAGCCCAGGCCTGGGATTAACATTCTCTATTGCTTGTTGCCAACTGAGTTCAAATGGAGGGAATGGCCTCTGCCAAGATGAAGAAAGTGGACTTGCGGAAGCTTGAATTCTAAGGGACCTGGCATCTCGCTCTTGGAAGTGGTGGTCTCCCTTAAGTTGTGCTACAATTCTTTTGCCTTAAAGAATTTGATTTAGGGCTGGGAATATGGCTTACTGGTAGAATGCTTGTCTAGCATGCATGAAGCCCTGGGTTCCATTCCTAAGAACCACATACACAGAAAAGCCAGAAGTGGCAGTGGCTCAAGTGGTAGAGTGCTAGCCTTGAGCAAAAGAAGCTCAGGGACAGTGCCCAGGCCCAGAGTTCAAGACCCAGGACTAGCAAAACAAAACAAAACAAAACAAAAAACCCACTGCTTCAGCTGTATAGGACCAGGATTCACAAATAAGGATAATCTAAAAAAAAAAAAAAATTAAAGAAGATTTTTTTTTAATAGCAAGAAATCCTTAATAGAAATCCTTTCTGCGATTTAAGTGTCCAGGCACCTTGCAGTGACTCACATGACAAAACCTTGCTTGATAAGGGGCATTGTCAGGTGGTGTTGGTAGTTCACCACTGTAATCCTAGCTACTCAGGAAGTTGAGATCTGAAGATCACAGGGCAGAAAAGGCTTCTCTTCACTATCCTTAATCTACCAAAAAGCCAGAAATGGAGCTGTGGCTCAAGTGGTAGGGCTCCAGGCCTGAGTGAAAAAGCTGTGAGACTGAGAAGCTCTGAGTCCCAGCCCCAATTGACACAAAATAAATTAAAATTAAAAAGTGGGTTGTTCTCAGAATAGGGGTTCCAAAGAATGGATCTTTGCTTATAACACATCCAATAGCAGTTTATGGCCTTTTTTTTTTTTTTTTTTTGGTCAGTCATGGGCTTGAACTCTGGGCCTGAGCACTGTCCCTCAGCTCTTTAGCTCAAGGCTAGAGCTCTACCACTTGAACCACAGTGCCACTCCCAGTTTTCTGGTGGTTAATTGGAGTTGAGTGTCTCACTGACTTTTCCTGCCTGGGCCAGCTTTGAATTATGATCCTCAGATCTCAGCCTCCTGAGTAGCTAGATTACAGGTGTGTGCCACCGGCGTCCAGCAATTTGTGGTTTTGTGATGAAGAAAACAAAAATGTGTGGCTTCCTATGAATAATGCCCTCCATGTGGGAAAAAAGGTGGAGAACTAGGGGTCTCAAGAAAATGGATACAGTCTCTCTATTCTAAAGCCTTAAATTAGATTTGCATATGTATTCACATTTTAGGAGACCCCTTTGTGTATCAAGTACAAGGATGAACACCGTGTCTCTTCCTGTAAACACAGAGAAGTATTTACTGACAGATGGTGAGAAAGGATGTCAAGGAAATGCGAATGTATTATCTATAAGGAAAGTATCACGTAGTTAGTACGAGGACATTGGTTTTAGTCCTAGCTCTAGCACTTACTGCTGAGACATCTCATCTCAGTGCCTTCGTTTCTGTGACTTTAAGATATGAATAAAAATCATTTATTCTGCATAAGATTTCTGTCATGATACAAGCGATAATTAGCAATATAGACTGAGCACCCCCAATCTGAAATCCAACATGTCCCCCAAACTACATGATGTCCTAAGTGGACCCCACAGGAGGTCACAGGCAAACACATGTGCATGTAAAGTATTGTATAAAATAGCCATTCCAGCCACGCATGCAAAGGACACATGAAACATTAATGATTTTCCTGCTTAACATAGACTGTCCTCAAGATATCTCACTACGTCTATGAAAATATTAAATAGAAAACTAAATCTGATATACTCTGGTCCCAAGCATTTTGGACAAGAAACATCTGGCCCAGGATGCAACAATAAAACAGAAGCGTTCACAGGAGCTTTGGCTCAGGAAAGAGCTACGGAAGCTTTTGGGGAAAAAAAAGAAATGAAAATCGAGTTGAAGAATACATTCCCAAATATATCTTTACAAAGACTAGTATGAGGAGGTTCAGCATCAGGGTTAAATGTCTGAGGAAAATGCGTGGCCTGGCAAGGAGGGACTGGGGACTGCCGTGTTCTGCTCTGGTGGCTCGTGGGCTGTATCCTGCTCAACTCTGAGCCCAGAGACCCTCGAGATGGAGGCAAAGGCATCACCCAGCCAGAAGGTGGTACTCTGACTCGTCAGGAGTAATGCAAGTCTAGCCCTGGGCTTATCTCTTCCCCTTTTCCCCCATGATGCATTAAAAAGAAGTTGCTTGGTTTCAAAACCATGCCAGATACCATTGCAAGAACTAGCTAGCCAAGGAGAGAGAACACTGAGAAAGCAGCTGCATGCCTCCTGGTTAGAGGAGCCGGAGCCTGGCTTCTGCCTTCCTGGTGTGTACTGTCAGGTCTTAATCCGATGGGGTCTCTGCATGCATATGGCCCTGTCAAGGCTTCTGACTGCTCCCTGCATCAGAGACGGACAGACCTGTTTATAGTGACCCCAGGGACTCTTCTCTGGTGATATGCCTGTTTTTTTCTAAAGGGAAATCTCAGTCCCTAGAAGGCTCTCTGGCGGGAAAGCGTTGCTATCTGAGTCAAACTGTCCCATCCACCACCCCTTTAAGTCAGAACTGACTCAAAGGCGAACTTCATCACTGTGTTGTCTAGTCAAAATAGCATTTTAAAAGTAATGGAGGTAAACTATATAAGCCTTCAGTAGATAAGAAAATGGAGCCCATAAATATCCTACTAAACATGAATGTGCATAGCCATGATAAGCCTTTTGAAGAATCTCACATTTTTTACAGCTACTCAATCAACCTTCTCCTGATAACGGGTCCCCTGACAGGCATTCTTGGTTCTAGGCAGCAGGGTGTGTATTTAACTACAGCTAGCTCTTGAGGACTGTAGGGAGTGAGTCCATATCTAAACCAATTAAATATCATCTACTTTGTGCTTGCAGCACAGATGAGAGGTAAAACCGGCTCATTACATGTGCTGCCGAAGCTGTTGCCACAGCAGACCGGAGCTTGCCAGCCAGATCAACAAATAGGTCCATCCCATGGAGAGGATTTGGGTTCTGCTTCCTACAGCCAGCCCCAGCCAATGAGCCTCCTTTTGTCCACCAATGAGATCTCTGAGAACAATCCGAGGCTGGAAGGAGGGAGAGAAGAGAAGGGGGGGAAGAGAAGAGGGAAGGAGAGAAGGAGGGGGAGGGAAGAAAGAGAGAGGGAGAGAGAGAGTAAGAGAGAGAGAGAGAGAGACTGAGAGAGAGAGAGTCCTAGGAGGAGGAGGAGGAAATGCTAAGCTTCTTGGAATCACTTCACTGGGATTCTTCCTGCCAACCAAGCCAGACAACAAGGCTCCCTTCTGGCTTTGGTCCACTATCAGCAACAGGGTTCTTTCCGGGTGGCTGTGGAAGCCCAGGCTCAGTGCTGGCCAGGCAGCCCCCTCAAGGAAGCCTTCTTAGCTGATTAACTAGAATATTATGCAAAATCTTCAAGCCACCAGGCGCTGGCTGTGTGGGTGTTCTAGATCAAATCTTCAAAAAAAGAAAAAGAAAAAGAAAGAAAACCTGCCATCCCAGGGTCATTTGTTTAATTTCAATCCTGCAAAATGTAAAAATAGAACGATCCTCGGCGAGGGACTGAGGCGTGACGGCTTCCACACGAAGCTCGGCGAGCGTGCTGCGGGGCTGGTCCCGGGCCCTGGCTCCTCATCTGCCAGGGAAGAAAGGCGGACAGCAGAGCATGTGAGCAGAGGGCTGCTGCCTCCTCTCTCCCGTCCCTGGCCCTTCTCTGGCCCTTCTTTGCACACAGCCTTGAAGATGCTCTCTGCGTCTTCTTGTCCCGTCTGTCTTCTCTCCCTTGGGGCTTCAGGGTCTCTCCTCCAGCCTGCCCTCTCCCCGTCTGTGTGTCTCGGTGCCTTCCTCATGTTCTTCTTCCCAGAGACCAGCTCTCCTCCCGTTCTTTGGCACCCTCCTCTGGCCTGCTTTGGCTTATCTCCTGGCCGCCTGGATCTCACCAGCTCTTCTAAGGATTGCTCTCCCTCACCTGGTCCTCTCTCTGTCCACCCCCCCCCCCGGGTATCTGAAAAGGTGGCATTTCAGAGATCGATTAGATGGAGTGGCAGATGAGTTGTAGGAGCTGTCTCTTCCCTACCCCCTCCTCTAGCTAAATATGTTTAGTATTCAGTGAGCTCATAGCTCCTGGTGGGAGGGGAGCAGGCAGGTGGTACATCACTGTATTTTGAACAAATCAATTTTTATTTGTATAAAGGCTTTTTGAAAATTAAATGCTCAAGGTTCACTTGTCAAATTCTTTTTTTTTGGGGGGGGGGGCGGGGGTCCGGTCGTGGGGCCTGAACTCTGGGCCTGGGCGCTGTCCCTCAGCTCTTCAGTTCAAGGCTAGCGCTCTACGACTTGAGCCACAGCACCACTTCTGGCTTTTTTCTTTTTGCTTATGTGGTGCTGAGGAATTGAATCCAGGGCCTCAGGCATGCAAGGCAAGCATTCTACCACTGAGCCACTTTCCCAGCCCTTTCTCGCCAAATTCTTGAACCTTGAAGTCTTCAGCCACCTCACGTTAACCCGGTGATAAGCCAGGCTCAGGAAGAAGCGTGGCCTTTCCGAGCTGGGGATCTACACCAAAGGCCACACAACGCTGAGGCAGGGCAGATTCCGTGGCCTTCCCTCCTCTGAGGGCTTCGGAAACGTCCTGCCTTGGACCAGCTTTCACATCAGAGGAGCCGTTTGTCTCCACGTAACAATCAATCATCAACAGGCCTGCTAACATGTGCATAAAACCAACTCCACGGAGCTCTTCCACACACCTAGAATGGGGTTATCACTGGTAGTCTGTGAGTGACAGCTGCTATTCTTCAGGTCCCTGGAGACTTCCTCTCTGAGGACAAAACTGAGCTACTACTTTGAGAAGGGCTAGGAGAAAAGGTGGTTAGCAGCCCCCTGACTCACCATTAATCAATGCCAGCCCATTCTAAAAACAAGAACTTACATTCCTGGCTCTCTCTCTCTCTCTGGGTGTGTGTGCGCGTGTGTGTGTGTGCGTGTGCCAGTTGTGGGGTGTAAACTCGGAACGGTCTCTGAGCTTCTTTGCACAAGGCTAGTGCCCTACCACTTAAGCCACAGCACCCTTTCCAGCTTTCTGGTGTCTCATTGGAGATAAGAGTCTCATGGACTTTCCTGCCCAGGCTGGCTTTGAATGGCAATCCTCAGACAGTTCCCTGAGTAGCTAGGATTACAGGTGTGAGTCACTGGTACCTGGCTATATTCCTGGATTTCTAGCTATCTTATGCCCCTCCTAACAAGTATTACTCCATCTACAGAATTCTCTCTCTCTCTCTCTCTCTCTCTCTCTCTCTCTCTCTCTCTCTCACACACACACACACACACACACACACACACACACACACACACACACACACACAGTGATGTCTATAAACTAAGGTGACCCTCGGTAAGAGCCCATGCCTGTTCAGGATCCATTCCCTGAGACACATCCCTTCCTCTCTCTGTTGTAACAATGTTTCCACCTCTGGCCTCTCCTTAACAATATCAGTTCATTGCCCAGCACACAATGCAGACCCTGTAGCTACGAAATTGATGGAGTGCCAGGGCTTGCCTTAGGAGCCAGAGCTGTGCAAACACCCAGTGACGGGCTTGTGGGATGGAACTGGAAGATGCAGGCGGCACCGGGGCTGTGCGCAGATGAAATCAAGGCGCTGAAGGCTTTCACTGGCATTTGAAGAATGATCATGCTTAGGCTGAAAAAGAAATGTGGCTCCTCGGGTACCAATCCACAGGTGCAGAAAGGGATAGGGAGAGGAAGAAAGACAAGGCTGTGGTCAAGCTGAAGGACTCAGGAGTCCCCCAGATGACAAGAGTACACACTCCAGCAGAACCCCAGAGGTAACAGCCCCGCCCCAGGACCAAGCAGAACAAGATGGTCCATGGCAGAAATGTGAGCTCAGCCCAAAGACACAAGCAGCTAAAACCTACAAACCACCTGTGCAAAACCAGCAGCCTGTGGGCGCCAAGCCTGGGAAGCCAAGCCCCAGAAGCACAGTTGTAGGCCTGGGGCTGGTGATTCCCGCTGACTGCAAGTCTCCAGTCTGCACCTGTGTGGGACAGCGGTCTCGGGCACAAGTATGAGAAATGGCAGCTAAGGGCCAGAAGGCAGTGGCAGGGATGGATGGGATTTCCCTCTGGGTCCATGATCCTTCCATACAGCAAACAAATATGGTGCTCCCAACAGGTAGCAAAGCCAAGCTGAGATGCTTGCGCAGGACCCCAGTGTGGAGTTCATAATGATTCCTTTCCAACACTCACGCCAATTCTGAACAACATCTGAATGTGGTCAGGGGCAAATCGGAATCTCGGCTGCCCCTCTGACACACCCTGGGTCTCTTGAATCACAAGGACCCCTAGCAGGGAGGGCTCTTGCCCAAGTTGTAGGTGGAAGATGACACATCTAAGCAAGTTACTAAGAGGTTGCTCAAGGAGGGGGCAGCACTGGTGACCTTATTATACCCCATCAAAAGAGCCAGTTAAGAGTGCTGAGAAGCAGGGAAGGTGGCTCGGATGGGGACATCCAGTATGAGCAAGAAACATAACCTTCAAGTAGGGAACGAAGGTGGGAGGCATGGGTGAATAAAGGGAATAATTGTTAACCTCATCTCCGGAACAAGACTGGATCGCTCACAACGGAGCCACGGGCTACGTGCCTGTAAGGTGCTATCTAATCTACAGGCTGTGTGCGTGTAGAAAGGAGGGGCTGGGGGAGAACACCTCCTCTGACTCTGCCTAGTGTACAATGCGCCTCTCTCTCTCTCTCTCTCTCTCTCTCTCTCTCTCTCTCTCTCTGGATGAATAGACATGTAACATTTTCAACCTATTTCCCATATTCATTTTCCTGAGGGAGTCCAGCTCAGATTTGTCCCTCCTGAAGAGCCCCCCACCCCCGGGGGGGGGGCGGGGTGCACCCAGGAGGTGTTGGCAGAAGAGAGATATAGCTCAGCCCCCCTGCACAATCCTCTTCGTTTTTGCCTGTAGTGGTGGGAGTTTTACATCTGCTGCTATCATGAAAGCATTTTTTAAATTTTAATGTTTAATTATTACTTCTTTGGGAGGGGGTAGGGCGTCTCAGGATCTTCCAAGTGTATGTGGTTGTATGAAACTCGGCCTGGGGCAGAGTTGCCCTTAGGTGAGCTCCAGCGCGCCCAGGATCACAGCCCGGGGCCTGCATTCAAACACCTGTTCCTGTCACCTTGATCCCCCCCCCTTGCTGAAGAACCTTCGTGCCTGGGGGGGGGGAGTGGGACCCGAACTCGTGCTGAGTGGTGCTGTCCATGAGCTTTTCTGCTCAAGGTTGTTGATCTATGACTTGAACCACAGCTCTACTAGCAGCTTTGGGGGGGGTTCATTGGAGAGCAGAGTCTCTGGACTTTCCCTGCCCCAGCTGGCTTCAAACGGAGCTCCTGAGATCTCAGCCTCCCTAGGATTACAGATGGGAGCTGCCGGCAGCTGGCTAGGAAACTTTCTGAGGCATGAACTTTCTCTGGGAGTCATGAGGTCGGCCAGAGGGTTCAAGAACCTTCCCTGTGCACCGCTGGTCCACGTAGTCATTATTTCCCCAGGTGACCACACACGTCCCGAAATGCAAACCCGGAGTCCCGCACTGCTACACGGAGGAGGAGGTGAGAGGAAGGCGAACCCACCGCCAGCCTGGCCACCTCCGGATGCGCCGAGGGCTCCCGCGTCTCTTTCTGCCCCAGCTTGGAATCGCACCGTGCCCGGGGCCAGGGCGCCGGGGCGCGAGGGAGCGGGTGCGGGCGCGCTGCCCCGGCCCGGCGTCCCCAGTGCCCGCCAGGGTCCCTCCCCGGGACCCCACAGCCAGGCCGCCGTCCGTGTTAATAGCTTTACCGTGCCCTCTGGTGACAGCGCCCCGCCGCGCCCCCGGGGGTCCGGGGCCGGGAAGTTCCTACCTGGGTTTGGCCGGAGAGCCGCTCATGCGGACGCAGACCCGGGCGCGGCGGCGGGCGGCGGGCGGCGGACCCCGCCTCGGGCTCGGGCTCGCGTCCCCGGGGCCCGGGGGCCCCGTCCAGGCGGGGTGGGGAGGGCGCGGGCCCGGGGCGCGGCGCTGGAGCGGGCGCGGCGGGACCCCGGCGCCGCGGGCTCCGGGACGGCCGCCTGCCGCCGAGGCCGGGCGCGCGGGAGGAGCGGCGGTGGCGCCCGCGCCCGGTGCTGCGGCTCCCCCGGTTCCGAGGCTCGGTGTGACCGCAGCGGCGCCTTTCTATAAATACCCGGCCCCGCCCGTGCGCCCCGCGCCCCGCGCCCCGCGCCCTCCCCCGCGCCGCCTCCGACCGCTCCTCCGCGATCGCGGCCCGCCCGCGGGCCCGTCCCCTCCCGCGCCTCCCTCTCGGGAGCCCCGCCGCCCCGGATTCCCCCGCCGGCCGCGCCTCGCTCCCGCGCCCAGCACTGCGGCGGCGGAACTCAGGGACACAGGACCGACAGGCGCGTCCACGCCGGCCGCTCCTTCGGGGCCTAAACACCGGGGGTTCGAACCCCACCGGGAGCCCAGAGCTCACCTCCTTTCCAGGGAGGAAGGGAGAGGGGGGCGGAGGGCCCGGATGCCGCCGGCACCCGCCGCGACCCCCTGGCGCTCCCCAGCGGGGCCGAGGGTGTCGCCAGGTCCCCGGGCTCCCCTGCAGCGGAGGCCGGAGGCCCCCAGGACCGCACCGCCGAGCAGGAAGTCCCACCGCGGGGCCCCGGCTCCCTGCATGCGAACCGACCTGCTTGTCCTGCTTGTCCAGACCGGCTGCCACACGAGGACCCCACCTCCGGGGTCCCCGAGCCCGCGAGAAAACCCCAGGCTAACACCCCACCACGCGAAAGCGGCTGGAGGATGAAGCCCGCCAAGGACCGCCACTGCCCATCTCCCGCCTTCCCCAGGACCTGACCATCACTGCCCATCTCCCGCCATGCCCAGGACCTGACCATCACTGCCCATCTCCCGCCATCCCCAGACCTGACCATCACTGCCCATCTCCCGCCATGCCCAGGACCTGACCATCACTGCCCATCTCCCGCCATGTCCAGGACCTGACCATCACTGCCCATCTCCCGCCATGCCCAGGACCTGACCATCACTGCCCATCTCCCGCCATCCCCAGACCTGACCATCACTGCCCATCTCCCGCCATGCCCAGGTCCTGACCATCACTGCCCATCTCCCGCCTTCCCCAGGACCTGACCATCACTGCCCATCTCCCGCCATGCCCAGGACCTGACCATCACTGCCCATCTCCCGCCATGCCCAGGACCTGACCATCACTGCCCATCTCCCGCCATCCCCAGACCTGACCATCACTGCCCATCTCCCGCCATGCCCAGGACCTGACCATCACTGCCCATCTCCCGCCATGTCCAGGACCTGACCATCACTGCCCATCTCCCGCCTTCCCCAGGACCTGACCATCACTGCCCATCTCCTGCCATGCCCAGGACCTGACCATCACTGCCCATCTCCCGCCATGCCCAGGACCTGACCATCACTGCCCATCTCCCGCCATGCCCAGGACCTGACCATCACTGCCCATCTCCCGCCATGCCCAGGACCTGACCATCACTGCCCAACTCCCGCCTTCCCCAGGACCTGACCATCACTGCCCATCTCCCGCCATCCCCAGGACCTGACCATCACTGCCCATCTCCCGCCTTCCCCAGGACCTGACCATCACTGCCCATCTCCCGCCATGCCCAGGACCTGACCATCACTGCCCATCTCCCGCCATGCCCAGGACCTGACCATCACTGCCCATCTCCCGCCTTCCCCAGGACCTG
Source organism: Dipodomys spectabilis (assembly GCF_019054845.1). Lineage (NCBI taxonomy): Eukaryota > Metazoa > Chordata > Mammalia > Rodentia > Heteromyidae > Dipodomys > Dipodomys spectabilis. The sequence goes on along the minus strand of NW_024870753.1, from coordinate 9,393,929 downwards.
ACCATCACTGCCCATCTCCCGCCTTCCCCAGGACCTGACCATCACTGCCCATCTCCCACCATGCCCAGGTCCTGACCGCCACTGCCCATCTCCCACCATGCCCAGGTCCTGACCGCCACTGCCCATCTCCCGCCTTCCCCAGGACCTGACCATCACTCCCCATCTCCCGCCTTCCCCAGGACCTGACCATCACTGCCCATCTCCCGCCATGCCCAGGACCTGACCATCACTGCCCATCTCCCGCCATCCCCAGGTCCTGACCATCACTGCCCATCTCCCGCCTTCCCCAGGACCTGACCATCACTGCCCATCTCCCGCCATCCCCAGGACCTGACCATCGCTGCCCATCTCCCGCCATGCCCAGGTCCTGACCATTACTGCCCATCTCCCGCCTTCCCCAGGACCTGACCATCACTGCCCATCTTCTGCCTTCCCCAGGACCTGACCATCACTGCCCATCTCCTGCCATGCCCAGGTCCTGACCATCACTGCCCATCTCCCGCCATGCCCAGGTCCTGACCATTACTGCCCATCTCCCGCCTTCCCCAGGACCTGACCATCACTGCCCATCTTCCGCCTTCCCCAGGACCTGACCATCACTGCCCATCTCCTGCCATGCCCAGGTCCTGACCATCACTGCCCATCTCCCACCATGCCCAGGTCCTGACCGCCACTGCCCATCTCCCGCCTTCCCCAGGACCTGACCATCACTCCCCATCTCCCGCCTTCCCCAGGACCTGACCATCACTGCCCATCTCCCGCCATGCCCAGGTCCTGACCATCACTGCCCATCTCCCGCCATGCCCAGGTCCTCCATCTCCCGCCATCCCCAGGACCTGACCGCCACTGCCCATCTCCTGCCTTCCCCAGGGCTTGAAATCACTGTGCTCAGCTGCTTTCCAGAGACTCTGCTGGACAGACCCCACCTTCCCCTCCCTCTGGGGCCATGGTTCACACCTGTAACCCCAGCTACTCAGGAGGCTGAGATCTGAGGATTTCAATTTGAAGCCAGCTGTGGCAGGAAAGTGCATGAGACTCTTATCTCCAATTAACCAATGTCAAGGCTGAAAGTGGAGCTGTAGCTCAAGTGGTTCAGTGCCAGCCTTTAGTGAAAACACTAAAGGACAGTGCCCAGGCCCTGAGCTCAAGCCCCAGAACTGGCATATGCCCACATGTGCATGTACATACACCCAATTGTGAAGCCCTGGGTTTGATCTCCAACAAAGAAAAGACAAAACAAACAGTAATATCACCAACAAAATGAAGTTAAAGCCTCTGGGTTTGACTCATGTGTGCCTGCCTAGCACACATGAAGACCTGGATTCAAACCCCAGCACCACCATCAAAAACATAAACAGGGCTGGGAAGGTGGCTCAGTGGTAGAGCGCTTGCCTTGCATGCTTAAGGCCCTGGGTTTGATTCCTCAGCACCACATAAGCAAAAAGAAAAAAGCCGGAAGTGGCGCTGTGGCTCAAGTGGTAGAGCGCTAGCCTTGAGCTGAAGAGCTGAGGGACAGGGCCCAGCCCAGAGTTCAGGCCCCACGACTGGACCCAAAAATAAATAAATAAATAAATAATAAACAAACGGAAATGGTGCTGTGGCTCCAGTGGTAAAGCACTCACCTTGAGCTGAAGAGCTCAGGGACACCACCCAGGCCCAGAGTTCAAACCCCACTACTGACTTAAAAAAAAAAAATCCCAAACCAGTCAAAAATCAAGCATTTGTTATGAGTTCCTAGACACTACGTACTATGCTCCAACATAATTACCTCATTTCACATTCTCCAATTCTAAGCCTACTGTTCATGTATTTTGGCATGTCCCATGCAGGTAGCCATAGCTTATAGGTTCATTGAGCTAGAAGGAGTCCTGCTTTCTTAGTTTATGGCCCAGAAGGGACTGCTGACTTGTTCGTATTTATAAAGCTGGGGTAGCAGAAGCCTCTGGCCTCCTTATCTTTGTATCAGGCAAAATACTTCTAAACATTTATGCTATAGAACACGAACTAGTTTTTTGCAATATTAATAGATGATATCCAATCAAGGACTCTGTAGCCCTGTGTGTTTGGGAAAAAATGAATTAAGGAAAGTTAAAAATAACAAAGCCATGTTTCATGCTGTTTTGTTCTCTTGTGGTTGCTTTGAGACAGAGTCTCTTCATGTAGCCCAGGCTGGCCTCAAACTCATTATCCTCTCCTTAGCCTCACACGTGCTGAGATTATAGACATGTACCACATTGCTCAGCTCTTTTTTTAGTGCAAGACAATTTAGGCCTTTCTTCTGTTTATGAGCATTGTGGAAATACATTCAATCCGAAAACCCTTTCTTGCATGGCTTTTGGAGAATGAATGATGTAAGACACACATTTAGGGAACACTGTGCTACCCTCTGGAACTGCAGCAATCCATGTGACTGCCCAGCTGTGTCACTTCTGGAGGGACCGCCAGTGTTAACTCACCCTAGGCATTTCTCAGTCCTACTTATTTTATCTTATTTTATTTTTGGTCAAAGGGCTTGAACTCTGGGCCTGGGCGCTGTCCCTCAGCTCTTCAGCTCAATTGAGCTAGCACTCTACCGCTTGAGCCACAGTGCCACTTCCAGTTTTCTGATGGTTTATTGGAGATAAGAGCCTCATGGACTTTCCTGCTCAGGCTGGCTTTGAACCGTGATCCTCAGACCATTTGGGAGGCAGAAGAATCACAAGCTCTATGTCAGTTTGGGCTACTGAGTGAACCTTGCCTCTAAATAAATAAACACATTTACAAAAGAATAAACACCTCCCAGGACCAAGAATACAGAAAGTCCAACCATGTCTTTGCTCTCTCCCCACGTGGTATGAAAGCTGCTGCGGTGCTCCCCGTCCTCCCCGCAGTGAGATGCGCCCCTGGAGCGGGAGGAAGTGAATATTTGATATTCTGTGTAATCGGAGACATCTCAGTAGCAAATCCTTCCGAGCAAGCTCTGAAATGAGCACAAAGGGATAGTGGGTATTTATATGTGCCAAAAGCTTCCTTTCATTGAGCAGCTCCTAAACACCAGACTTCCTTCTGTGGGATGCACCTTCACTAGCTAGCCATCTCATCATCTGTCTATGCTCCAGGCCGCTACTTAAAGAGAGCCAGCCTTATCTCATTCTGAAAATTTAAAAAAAGACAGTTTATGGGGTGACAGGCCAAATAGATCCAAGGACCAAATGAGCCACTTGCTGCCCTGTGACCTCTTAAGTGTGAGGAGAAGAGAGGCGTATCATATCCTGAAACACACTTGAAGAAACACAGGAAGGACTGGGAGCCGCTATGGATCCGCTGACAATTAATGACAAATGGAGCCGAGAATATATCTATAGTCACCACAGACTAGAGGCACCCACACACCCATGTTCACTGCTGCACTGTTCACAGTAGCCACGCTATGGGAATGGCCCTGATGCCCTAGCAGGAATCAAGAACATGTACTGTATACAGACAACAGAGTGTTATTCAACACTAAAGAAAAATGGAATTGTGCTGTTCATGAGGAGATGGATGAAACTGGAGACGATTTTGTTCAGGAAGTAAGCCAGGCTATGTTTTCTCTCACCTAAGAGATACACAAGTATCACATGTGTGTGCTTGTGGGACTGCTTGAAGACATCAGAATTGGGGAGGAAAGGAGGTTAGAGGGTGAACAATAACCAAATCCATGGCACCTGTGAACAAACAAAACTCTCAGAACTCTGTTGAATAGTAACAGGTGGGGGATGGGAAAAGAAAAGTAAGTGAAGGTGTGTGTGTGTGTGTGTGTGTGTGTGTGTGCATGTGTGTGTGTGTGTGTGCGTGTGTGCATGTGTGTGTGAAATAGCACAGTAAGGCCCTTTGAACAATTAAAGTACACTCTTTAAAAGTAAATTACAGAATCTGGTCGACAGTGGCTTGCAGCTGTGCATTTTAGTTATTTAAGAGGCTGCAGGACAAGGATCCCAAGTCAAAGCCAGTCTGGGAAGACAAATTGGAGAGATACTTATCTCCAACTAACCAGCAAAAGCTAGAAGTGGAGGTATGGCTTAAGCATCTTGATTTAAAACAACAACCACCACCAAGCTGTGCAAGTCAGTGAGTTCAAGCCCCAGTAGCAGCGCGCACGCGCACACCAGAAAGGTAAAACAGTTCTGTTCGTGGTGTGGGTATTGGCGTGAGGTGGGAAGTGAACAAAGAAGGTAAAGAGGGGTGAATCTGGTCCAAACGTTTTACATACTTATGATAATATAAAACAATGAAGTTCGAGATTGTGTTGGGAAAGGGGATGGGGGTGCGGGAGAGAGATGGAGGGGTGTCTGATTACCGTACTGTATGTGCGTAAACAGACATGTCACCATTACTTGATGCCAATTCAACCATAGGGGGAAAAGACTACGACTTCCAATGGTCTCTGCCAAGGTACCGCTGGCTGCACTGTGCCTGTCGGGCTAGGAGTCCCAAGAGCCTGCAGAAAGGGAACAGGGGCCCACCTGTGATCAGAAAGACACTTTCTATAAACAGAGAACGTAAAGGCCTCTCGTTCTTCCTCCCGGCGAGAGTCCAGACGCATGGAGGGAAGTGAGATGGTGAGCTGAGGCTCCTCCTCTCCGTTCTCACTCAAAATGTCCTTTCAGACTCCCCACACCCCACCTTCGTCCTGTGGAAGGGCGACGCCCCTCGTTTGGACCGGGAGTCCTCCTCCCAGCCCCCTTCTCTTTCAGGTAAGCAGAGAGAGAAGGCTGGCTCTGCTCCCCCCGGAAGGTCGGATTCCCCAAAGGCAGCCAAGACAGGCTCCGACTCCTGGCATCAAACACAACTAGGTTATTTTTTAAATTATTATTCTAGAGGGTTTAGAAAGAAACCAAGCTAATAAGAGAGAAACGACAGGAGAAGTGAGCACAGCTTTGTTATTTCCCCAGGCAAAACATGAGGAGGAAGAAATGGAGGAGTAGGAGGAGGGAAAGGGAAGAACAGAAGAAGGAGGAGGAGGAGGAAGAGGAAGAAGACACCTTCACCACTGAGACTGGTGACTCCAGATGTGCACCTTCTGTGGCTGTATGGGTGTGGGTGTATTAGGGTTTGGGGTGGGATTGGTAAAACACCACCGGTGTGAAGAACCGCCGCAATGTTGTACCACCCAAAACACCTTTTCCTGTAGGCGTCACAACATCCGGAAAGATGACCTTTATAGAAGAGAGCTGAGAGTTGTGACAATGGCTAAGTAACCAGCCTAGGGCCACTCGGTAAGTAAGGGCTGTGATGTACAACAACAATCCAACTCCCTTGTTGTTGTTGTTGTTTGCTGGTCCTGGGGTCTGAACTCTGGGCCTGGGCGCTGTCCCTCAGCTCTTCAGCTCAAGGCTAGCACTCCACCACTGGAGCCACAGTGCCACTTCCGACTTTTTCTGCTTATGTGGTGCTGAGGAATCGAACCCAGGGCCTCATGCATGTGAGGCAAGCACTCTACCACTGAGCCACCTTCCCAGCCCCGCCAACTCCCTTGTGTAGGGCATTTTCTAGCTGGATGATCAATGACCAGAAAAAGTCAATCAAACTCTGCGTCCACTTGTACATGAAGAAAACAAGGCACAAACTGAGGCTTGCAGTAACTTCTTTGACCTCCAACATGTACAAAATGGCAGTTCACCCTTGATTCTGGGGCAGGCTGTATCAGTCCAACATTCTAGCAAATCTAGACATTTCGAGATTTGGACATCTGAATGCCCTTGAGAATCAGAAAGTATGTCATTCTGTGGAGGAAGCTCTTGATAAATCACCATGCCAAACCAGAAGGGTCAAACCCATAGGAAGCTTAAGAAGTGCATGTGGGCAAGCACCGGTAGCTGTAATCCTAGCCACTCAGGAGGCTAAGATCTGAGCATTGAGATTCAAAGCCAGCCCAGGCAGGAAAGTCCATATGACTTATTCTGGCAAAAAGCCAGAAGCAGAGCTGGTGGCTCAAGTGGTAGAGAACCACCCTTGCATGGAAAAAGCTTTCTAAAAAGCCTTGAGTTCAAGTCATAGTACAGACACAGGTCTTCAAGCCAAATGTTCCGTTCTCCCTGGGTGAGAAAGAATAATAAAGACAGTAACAGTAAGAACAGTAAGCACTTAATTCAACCCGGATAAACCTCAAGCCTGGTGGAAGTGCTCTGTGTCTTATTCACTATGCAATCATGAGGCTTGCTGGGCAGCAGGCAGTGTCATCCCCTTATTCTCACATGGGGGAAGGCCTTCACTCAAGGTGCTTTAACTTGTCAGGGCAGAGCTAGGTCTTCTTCAGTCCACGGCACCAGAAGTGTAGAGGATCTCTGGCTGCCAGGACGTGGTTGGTGGCTCTGATGAGGTCCACCAGGGAGGTCCTGGCGTCAGGGAGGGGAATGCTCTGGGGCCTTGCCCCCTCCAAGCTGCACCCTGCCCCCCGGCACTCGGCCTACTCCCTCCGGCTACCTCACTGCCCACATCACCAGCCGCCCCTGGTCACTCTCGCACAGGGAGGCCAGCCTGGCTGGGGAGGGGCCTCGCCCATCCTGGGAGCTCCCCTCCAGCCCGTATCACCATCCCTGCTTTCAAGCCAGGGAAATGGACTCCAGTCCACGAACCATGCCTATCAATCCAATCAGGGGTGTTTTCCCTAATGGTGGGCATTGCCCAGTCTTGCAGAGCCAGGGCCCAGTCAAAGGCACGGACAAGAGTGGACAGGCACCTTTGGGATACGCATTGGATCTCGAGCCGGTTGTTAAGGAACGGGTGTGGATGGGAAAGGAGGCAGTTTGAGGTGGTGAATAAATGCCAGCTCTGGAGCGCTCCCTTTATCTTTAATATCCTTTAACAAGAGAGAAAACATCTTAACATGAGCAAAAAGAAAAACTTGCATAAAGTTCAAGGAACATTGAAATGACCAGTCTTATGCCAAGAGACGGACTTTAATTTAATTGAAGCACCAGTTACTGGGCCTACATGAGGGGCTATTTTATGAATCTGGCCTGCTTTATGCCCCACAAAGGACTACTTCACTCTGAGACAGCAGCGTGCCAGATAATAATCCCAGCAGACTAATGGGAGGAGACAGCAATAATAAATATCCCTGCTATGAGAGCACACGGGAAGTAAAAGCTTGAGGTATCTCTAGAGTTCCAGCTGCTTCCTAATAAAGGTGACGATAATGTGATTCCTTGGCCAGGCTGCTAAAACATCTTTTAGTTACAGGTGTCAAAGCCTACGTGTCTGGCCCTTGCTTTATGATGGCCATTTAGTATGCTGTTAGCGTCTGCTTGCAATATAAATGTGCTCTCTCTCTCTCTCTCTCTCTCTCTGTCTCCCCCCCCCCACACACACACACACTGGAAGGACTATTTGAGTAAGAAGGCAGCTGTCAGCAGGTGCTGGTGGCTCACGCCTGTCATCCTAGCTATTCAGGAGGCTGAGATCTGAGGATCATGGTTCAAAGCCAGCCTGGGCAGGAAAGTCTGTGAGACTCTTATCTCCAACAAACCACCAGAAAACTGGAAGTGGGACTGAGGCTCAAGTAGTAGAGCACTAGCTTTGAGCTGAAGAGCTGAGGGACAGCACTCAGGCACAGAGTTCAAGCCCCATGACCGACCAAAAAAAAGGCAGCTGTCAACAGAACAGGAGAGAGAGCCATGGTCAGAACCAAGAATTCCAGCACCTTGGTCTCGGCCTCTATTGGTCTTTCAGTCTTCCTGTGAGAGAATAAATTTCTGTTTATTGAAATTCCTCAATATTCAATATTGTGTCTTGGCAGCCTGAGTAGACTAAGGTGGGTATGTAGATAGATGATAGATAGATAGATAGATAGAATAGTGAGATGTGTACATGCTTTTATACATATCTCTTAACTCTAGGTACAGTCCTTTATCAGATACTTGCTTTACAAATACTTTCTTCCCATCTAAGAATCGTCTTTTCATTCTCTTAACACTACCTTTGAAAGATCAGATAGCTTTAGTTTTGATGAAGTAAATGCTGAAGCGCATTCACTTAGTTTTCAAGTCTTCTGAGTGATATCTGATGACATCCCACGGGTCAAAATCAAAATCAGAGCAGGTGGGTCGTATGAGGTGGAGTGAGGTGGCACCTGTTAGGCCAAGGGATTCTAGTGAGGAATCACCGTGAACCTCGGCCCCAGGCCGAGACCACATCTGCATTTCACCTTCCTTCATAGCTTCAACAGTCATTCTTTCCCAATTGCTTTGGAAAGATCTGAGCAATTTATAAGTGTAGGGGCTAAGGGTGGGTAGCATGTGGACAATTAGCTCTAATTTTCAAGAAATCTTTAAAGGCAGAGATGACCAAGAGTTCATTAATAGACTGACTTTTGCAGCCAGATTATTATACAATAATTGGAACCTTTTTGTTTGCAAATGATAGAAATTCAAATATAAGTAGTTTAAAAAGAAAAGGAATTTTATACCTCCCATAAACACAGCAGGCTTAATATTATTTGAAGTCTTTGATAAATGATCTCTAATAATGACCTTTTTTGTGGTATTAGGGATTGAACTCAGGGTCTTACAGATGTTGAACAAGTACTCAACTACTGAGCTATACCCTGAACTTACCTCATAACATTTGTGTGTGTGTGTGTGTGTGTGTGTGTGTGTGTGTGTGTAAGCTAGCACTAGGTCTTGAAGTCAGGGACTTGCACTCTTATTTAGCTTTTGTTGCTGTTGTTGTTGGTTGTGGGGCTTGAACCCAGGGCATGGGTGCTGTCCCTGAGCTTTTTGCTCAAGGCTAGCATTCTACCACTTTGAGCCATTGCACCACATCTGGTTTTCTGGTGGTTACCAAGAGATGAGAGTCTCTTGGACTTTCCAGCTTGGGCTGGCTTTGAACCATGATCCTCAGATCTCAGCCTCTTGAGTAGCTAGGATTACAGGTGTGAGTACCAGCACCAGGCTTACCTAGCTATTTTTGCTCAAAACTGACACTCTACCACTTGAGCCATGCCTCCACTTCTGGCTTTTGGGTGGTTAATTGCAGATAAGCATTGGTAGGATTTGTCTGCCTGACCTGGCTTCAAACATTGATCCTCAAATCAATGTTTGAATCTGAGTAGCTAGGATTAAAGGCATGAGCCACTGGCACCCAGCTGGCTGCCTAATTTTTAAATAAAGTTTTCTTGGGACCCGACCAAACCCATTCATTTATGTCTTATATATAGTTATATTAATTCATTTATAGCTTGTTTGTTTGTTTGGCAGGACTGGGGTTTGAAATCAGGGCTTTGTGCTTTCTAGACAGGAGCTTTACCACTTGAGCTATACCCCTAGTAACTCACTTATGTCTTTTTCTTTTCTTTTCTTTGGTCTGAAACCAGGACTCAGTATTTGACACTTGCTCGCCAGCTGGCACTCTTACTACCTGAGACATGCCTCCAATCTCTCATTTATGTCTTTTATACAGTTGTGTTTGTTCATTTATGTCTTTTTTTTTGTCAGTTGTGGGTCTTGAACTCTGGGCTTGGACGCTGTCCCTGTGCTCTTCAGTTCAAAGCGAGCGCTCTACTGCTTGAGGCTTAGAGCCACGTCTAGTTTTCTGGTGGTTTATTGGAAATAAGAGTTTCACGGACTTTCCTGCCCAGGCTGGCATTGAACCATGATCCTCAGATCTCAGCCTCCTCAGTAGCTAGGATTACAGGCATGAGCCACTGGCGCCTGGCTTCATTTATGTCTTATATATAAGTGTGTTCACAGTTCAACAGTACTTTCAAGTAGCTTAGTATTTGGGACAGAGCCACATGTAAGATTGAATTATTTCTCTTTTGTCTTCAAGAAAGTCGATTGCAAATTCTCTTGGACAACTAAATGATGCAAATAAAAAAAAATCAATCTAAAAAAAAGGAAAACACTTTCTGACTTCTGCTTTAGATTACTATCAATTAAACACAGACAATCTGAAAACATTAATTATAACATGATTAATGGTTATGCTAGAATGAAAACAAGGTAAATGTTGCCTTATAGAATTAATAGATAATGGGGCTGGGAAGGTGGCTCAGTGGTAGAGCGCATGCCTTGCATGCCAGAGGCCCTGGGTTCGATTCCTCAGCACCATATAAGCAAAAAGAAAAAAGCCGGAAGTGGCGCTATGGCTCAACTGGTAGAGCGCTAGCCTTGAGCTGAAGAGCTGAGGACAGTGCCCAGGCCCAGAGTTCAGGCCCCACGACCGGACCCAAAAAAAAAAAAAACAAAACAAACAAACAAAAAGAATTAATAGATAATGATTTATGAGATACACATTTGGCTATGCATCTGGGCATTGTTGGTCCTCCAACATTTTACCTACATGTGTAATTTAATTCTATTTGATATTTTCTTGCTGACTTTTAAAAACAATAGCTTTACACATACCTTTCAATTATGGCATCCAGAGAGTAATACCACAGTGTATGCCTTATTTTATGTAATTATTTGTTTGCTCAATTTGTAACTATTATTATTGCTTGATTGCTTTTTGTTTCTTTGTATTTAAAGCATAGTGTCTCTATGGAGTCCGGGCTGGCCTCAGTCTCTCAAATGCTGGGATTTTATGGCTTTTGAGTATTCAGGAACTTTCGGTGTAACTCTCACCCCAGGTGTTGAAGATGATAGAATCGCTTGTGAGCAGGACTAGGTTCCCCCCAACGAGCCACCAGGTTGCTGCTGTGAACAGATGGGTGGACAGAGTGGACAGGTTATATATGACAGGTGTCAGTCACAGCTTATGGTTTGCTGACAGAATTCGTTCAGACACCACCGCTCTCTGACGCCAGGATAGCGTGGCCAGGGAGGAAGCGCATGCCTGATGGGCGTCTCTCGGAGTCCCTTGTCAGGGTTTTATCAGGCAGAGTGGCCATTCAAGGTTCCATGAAAGAGCCTCAGCCCAGGAAGCTGCCTGTGAGTCGATTTTTTTTTCTCTTTTTTGATCTTGTTATGTCCCAAGCTCTGCACAAGGTTCCAGGTTTCGGCAATTTTGCAATTCAAATGACCAGCTGGATAGTTTGGGAATGAGCAGACGAGGCTCCCCACTGCTCCGGATGCACACAGTTCTGGAACTGCCTAGCAGGCAGGCTGGCTCTGCCATGGATCTGTCTAGGTGCTAGGACACACGGCCCAGAGCCCACGGGAGACAACCTCGGACAGACTGTCTGTGGCCTTGACCATTCTCGGCCTGAAGGAGGGATGAAGTACTCTTCTTCATTGGCACAGATCTTGAGATAAGAGGAAATCCCAGCTAATCATCCACCCAAGGCAGAAAGTGAAACTAGCAAATTACGTGAGGATGCAATCGATACACACCCTGAGAAGTGGATACCAAAGCTTACTTTTCTCTGATTTCCTCTTTAAACCTGGAAGATGAGATCTGGGAATGGGAAGAGCGGCCATTTGCTTTGATCAATGTTGACAAATAACTATCTTCACTTTTTCAGAAGGAATTAATGGAAAGAGGAGAATCACTGAGGTTTTATCTCATAATCAAGGGAAAGATGCTTCATTTTCATTCCTTAAAGACATCTGCAGCCAGATTTAAACAAATGACAGCGCACAGCATCGTCTGTAGGGTAAGAACATTTTGCTCCCTTTTTTCCCCATTATTTCTCCTTTCCAAAAGCCATCCATTTATCTTCTACTAGTCTTTGTCTTACAGAATGGCTAACTGGATTCTCGATAATACATTTTGTTCCTCTAAGCCAGTAATAGTATAGCTTGCTCTCGTTAAAGATTTTTTTAAGCAGGAAGATGCCTTAGAGGTCACTCAGAAAGCTTCTTCCAGGCCCAGGAAAGTTAAATAAACATCCCAAAGCACCCAATTCTTTTGGAAACAGATAAAAGTCTATAACCCAGACATCTCAACTTGGATTTGGGTCTCTTTCAACTGTGCTGATCAATATGATGATAGGGACCAGAGATGTCTTCTGGGTGATCCATTGGGAAAATCCACTTTGGACTCTGGCATCTTTGGATAGCATCATTCTAGCCTGTGGGAATAAGTCTTGAAGTAGGGCAGGACAAACTGTGTAGAAAGGACAGAAATGGCGGGAAAGGAATTAGCAGAATTCTAGAGGATGGGAGACATGGTATGGGGCAGGGCAAGTAAGTCAAAAGTGAACTTGAGACTGGGTTTTAGCAAGAGAAATCGGAAAGGCAGGAAAGGAAGATTCAATTTCTTTCCTGACTGGTAGGTCATTACAAGAGTGCAGCTTTCTGACGGTTGAACTTACTAAAAAATGATTGACATTAGGAATTTGGGGGTTGGAACTATCCAGGTTTAAGTGTTCTGTGAGAATTGGAGTTCTGAGATAAAAAGAACCCAGAGCTGCGGAGGATGCAGGACATGGAGACCCAGTAGGTCTTTGGGGTGTTTTGGTGCAGAGGTGTTCAGCAGAGAGTCTCCAGGAATGCTGACTGGAAGTGCACATGACATCTGTGAGAGAGGAAAAAGGAACTTGGTCTTTCCATGCACTGAGCAGGAAAATGTTCAGAGAACGGCCCTCGAAAGCCAGGCAAACATAGATGTCCACAAGATTCTAGTGTCAGATGCTACAGGGGGAGAAAAGGAATTGAGGACACAGAAACAAAAATCTCTGGATGTTGTACTGAACAAGTAACAGACTATGATGAGAATCAAATTTCAGTTTGGCCACAGAAAAAAATTTAAAAATACACCCTAGCTACACCAGGCCCAATGGCTCACCCTGTAATCCTAGCTACCCAGAAGACTGAGCCAAAATGTGTCTTCCTGTGTTAGTGCTGGTCTGAGTTCTACCAGTCCACATGTCACAACTGAAATGGACATTGTTTTGTTCACTGGTGCCTTGCCAGGATCTGGCATATAGTAAACCCTCAACCAATATTTGTTGAATGAATGAGAAGTACTTTTAAACAATGTGGATGGATATAGATTGAGAGATGATCCCCCCAGCTTCAACAGATGATCGGAGCGGAGCAGAGATATAGCTGAGGACAAGATGTCGTTCTGAAAATCCGACAGTACTCCTTACCCTTGCGTGTGATCCAGATTTGTGGAAGCAGAAGGAAGAAGGGGAGGGGAGGTGGGCTGCCAGTCAAGAAAGTCTCCGACTTCTTGGGGGAATTCGATCATGCAGGAGCTCTGACTCATGCCAGGAAACCACCCCCAACACCTCAACACTCCCTGAACAGTGAAACCCCGAATGGAGCTCGGGGCGCTTCTGGATTCTCTCTGGTCCTCCTCCTTGGAGACAAGGGAGTTCATTTTGCACGGTGACTTGTTTAGCCTTCCAGGTGCTGTCATTGCTTTGAATTCAGGATCTGGTGGGGTGCATCGTGCTGGATCGATCACCTTCCTATTGTCATTCCTTCTGAAACTGCCAGGAGCAGGAAAAGTGGGCGTGGAAAAATGGATTCAATGAATGACATCAGCTCCTTGTGTCCTAATGAAATTCGTCCTCTCCACCCTCCCCCAATCCTACTCCTGCTCTGTTTGGTTTGTGGCACCTCACACTTTCTTAGCTCCTCGTCCTCTCTCCCTCCTTCTCATTCCCAACACCCAAGAAGCCTCTGTGTCCCATCCCTCCTGTTGCCTAATGGCTTCCAAATCTGCCTTCTTCATAGTCCTGGTGCTTGTCTTTATCAAGTTCTTCCCAACTCTCCTCCGAACGACCACAATAGCTTCCTGTTCTCCCATCTGCCCCAAATCTCTCCAGGAGCAGCAGGTCCGAAGATCTCCTTCTTGTCCAAAATATCCAAGGCTTGCCTACTGCCTACTGAATAAAGTTGAAAACTTATGACATCATTCAAAACAGCATATACTATCATGATCTCCGGCCAGGCACCAGTGGCTCACACCTGTAATCCTAGCTACTCAGGAGACTAAGATCTGAGGATTGTGACTCAAAACTAGCCAGGGCAGGAATATCTATGAGATGCTTATCTCCAGCCAACTATCAAAAAAGCTGGATGGGCTGGGAAGGTGGCTCAGTGGTAGAGTGCTTGCCTTGCATGCATGAAGCCCTGGGTTCAATTCCTCAGCACCACATAAACAGAAAAAGCTGTGACTCAAGTGGTGGAGTGTTAAACTTTAGCAAAGGAAGCTCAGGGACAGTGCCCAGGCCCTGAGTTCAAACCCCATCTCTGGCAAAAAGAAAAAAAAGCTGGAAATGGAGGTATGGCTCGAGTGGTAGAATGATAGCCTTGAGTTAAAAAAAAGCTCAGGAACTGTGCTCAGGCCCTGAGTTCAAGCTTTGGGACACACACACACACACACACACACACACACACACACAAAGGAAGGAAAGAAGGAAAGAAGGAGGGAAGGAGGGAAGGAAGGAAGGAAGGAAGGAAAGAAGGAAGGAAGGAAGAAAGAAAGGGAGGGAGGAAGGAAGGAAGGAAGGAAGGAAAGAAGAAAGGAAGGAAGGAAGGAAGGAAGGAAGGAAGGAAGGAAGGAAGGAAGGAAGGAAGGAAGGAAGGAAGGAAGGAAGGAAAAGTAATTTTAGGACCTGGATCTACCCTGTTCAGTGCCATGGTGAGGACTGCCCAGCCCGTGTGGCAGGGGTGCTGTTCTCTCAGAGGAAGAGCATGGAGGCCTGGGGCATGGAGATCCTATTGCAGAGATGTTGGGGAGAGAAAAGACCTCAGGCCTCCAGCTGCTGGGACGGGGGCAGCGTGGAGGGACCATGGACCTACAGAAAGAAGGAGAAAGGGGAAGAGCAGTAGCTGCCAGCCAGCCAGCCGCATGGAGAAGGACACCAGGAGCCAAATGGCTGCTGAGGCACTGTGCTGGAGCAGCTACGCGGAAACAAACTTGACAGGGCCCTCTGGAGGAGGAGCACCGTGAAACTGGGCCAAAGCCCAAGTGTGATCTTTGGCAGGACTTCCAGGTACAAAATGTTCTCTGTAGTTGGCAGCAAAGAAAGCCTCGTCGGAGGTCGGCGGGGTGACCTGCGTCCTCCCTGAACGGCACCGCCACTGGCTCCTGGAGTTCCCAAGTCCTGTCCTTGTTCCCATTCCTTCATTATTTCTGAGCCAGATCACCTGACCCAATGCATCTGCTGTTGCTATTTGAGCTCTGAGTCAAGAGGTTCCATCAATACCGGCACCGGTGCTTCCTAAGGAAGCACACAACAAGTCTGGACTCAACCCGCCTCTCAGAGAGCATCCTGGCTGGGACTTAGAGGCTGACATCAGTCCATTCCAGGGTGCTACGAAGGAATCCGCATCCTTGAGCTTCCCTCAGCCCTGCCTATGGTGTCACCATGGCAACCCCTTGGCAAGGGAGAGCCCCCAGGGAGTGTTAGGAGAGCCTATGACCGAGGGCTTGGATTTTTAACTAGGCTCCATCATCTGTGAGCTAGACGGCTAACAACGTCTGTCTCCCTGGCTGCACAGACAGCAAGCACAGCCACAGCAAGCTGCATCTACAGAGCCTGGCCGGAGGCTAGGTCCTTAGTGGGTACTCAGCATGTGCTGTTTATGATGATGATTATCACTCTTTTAAGAACCTCTGCCTGTGAAGGCTCGTGATGCCATGAAAGAGGAGGTGCAGAGGTTGAGGACTGTTCCAAAGCGGGTGATGGTCTGAATCGTAGTAAGAATTAGTTAGGCACCGGTGGCTCATGCCTGTCATCCTAGCTGCTCAGGAGGCTGAGATCTGAGGACTGCAGTTCAAAGCCAGCCTGAGCAGAAAAGTCTATGTGACACTGATCTCATTCATCAGTAAAAATCTAGACGTACTGGAGGTGTGCATGGCTCAAGTGGTAGAATGCCAGCTGTGAGTGAAAAAGCCAAGCAAAAGTGCAAATTCATGAGCTAAAGCCCAGTACTGGTGTGCTCACACACATGTGCACGCACACACACACACACACACAGAGAACTGAAGATATGTGAAGATGCTGGATAATGGTGAGCAGCATCTTCCAGAAGAAATGACCCAGGTGAAGCAATGACCTTGGGTAAGAGCAGCTCTCAGTGCCAACCAAGGAAGAGGAGCAACTCCAGCACAGTGGGGGGCAGGGACGCCCACCAGCCCCCCGTCCACTGCAGAGTGGTCTTCCCGCCTCTATCCCTTCACCCCACAGAACTTGACTTGGTTGACTCCCCCCATCCTTCCTTTCCCACCATCTGTTTCCTAAGCAAGTCTTCTTGATCTCCAGCATGGACCCTGGCCGTAGCTTCTGATTTAGTCTCTTTACCTCTTCGCCCAGCTGTCCTTCCCCACCCTGAACTGCAGCCCTATTCATCCAGCGTGCAGCTGACAGAACGCTGTTTTACTCCACAAGTCCAGTGCCATCATGTCACCACTCAGCATTCATTCCCCAACATGCCATCCATCATCAACCAGACAGGATTTGTCTCGCTGCCACGGCCCGAGTCATTCACAAGTGAGCTCCTGCTGGCCGGGCCACGCCAGCGTCCACTTCGCTCGCTTTAGCACTTCATGCTCTAGCGACACTCAATTATTTATAGTTTCAGCGCATGCTGCTGTCTTGTCATGCTTCTAGCTTTCATGCATCCCTTTCCACCTGCTTAGACACTATTCCCACTTACCACACCTGCCCTCAACAGAGCCCCTTCCAGAACCTTCCAGAATACACTAGATGCTTAGTCTTCCGTGATGTCGATCTTCACTCATCTGGCTGGCTCGGAGGATCTTTTCTTAAAATCTCCCAACACTCTGCATACCGTGCCATGAAAGCCTTTGTGCACTGCCCTAAATTCCTGTGGCTATTTCCCGACGTGGCTGTAACTGCCTTTCCGTGCTTAGATCCAGTCCCTATTGCATGACAGTACAGTGTAAGCGCAAAAGCCGATGACTGGCAGGGCAGATGTGTGTTTAGGGGGTAGAATATCCCATCCTCTGAACGACGGTATAAGTAACTAGGTTCTGAGTTACAAAGGAAGATCTAATATGGAGGTTTAAAAGCCAGCAACGTTGTCTGCTTCATCTCCAGACTTCCTATCCCCTCCCCCTAAACCAGGTCTTAATAAATATGGAATGAAGACACAGGCCTCTGTGTGTGTGTGTGTGTGTGTGTGTGTGTGTGTGTGTGTGTGTTCTTTCTTTCCTCCCTCTCCCCTCTTCTCCTCTCCTCTCCCTCTCTCATCCTCCATACATAGATAATAGACCAAGAAATATTCCTGCCACTCTTCATCCTTTGAGTGACTCCGAGAATTCCTGGGACTCCGATTATCTATTTACTCATCAAAGCTGCCATAGGTCAGTCACTGTGTCCTGCTTTATTTTTTTCTGTCTTTTTTTTTTGGCTAGTGGTAGAGCTTGAACACGGGGCCTAGGCACTGTCTTTGAGCTATTTTTGCTTAAGGCTAGCATTCCACCACTTGGAGCCACAGTACCACTTCCAGTTTTCTGGTAGTTAATTGGAGACAAGAGTCTCACAGACTTTTCTGCCTGGGCTGGCTTTGAACTGCGATCCTCAGATCAGCCTCCTGAGTAGCTAGGATTACAAGCGTGAGCCCCAGTGCCCGGTTATATCCTGCCTTTTAACTGGATGCTCACACACCAAGGTGACACCAGGATTGGTTTAGGCTGCTGCAGACACAGAGCACCCTGCCCTGCCCTCAAAGCATCTGCCACCCAGGACTGTGCCCCCAGCGCCACCCCCAGCTTTCCAGGAAGCTGTGTCTCCAGGGAAAAGCTCTCTCCTCTCCATACTCCCCAAGTCCCTATGTCCTGTTGTACTTGAGTCAGAACCAGACAGTGGCATGAATTGCTCTCTAATTGTTCTGAGGGTGCTATTTTTATCTCCCCAGTGCACTGCACGCTCCTTGGACTTTGGGTCTCACATGGCTATTGTGCTCCGGTGCTTAGTGAGAGCTTGCAGGCTGATGTCTCTGTGAGCTGTAATTATTTCCAAGACTGTCCTGGGATCCTGATCACCCCTGGAACTTCGCTGCTCTGTAACTGCCCCTGCATTCTAGGGCCGCTGTAACAGAGACCCCATCTCAGCTGGTGCTTCTGTGACCCCCGTTCCTGGGGACGAGCGTGGTGGGCCTAGCCTGCCGCCACGGGCTCTGGGTGCAGCACTGACTGCCTGTGACCTCAGTGACAGATAGAGGAGTGCTGTCCAGGCACACCCAGGCGTAAAGGGAGTCACCAGGGTGACAGGGGGCTGGAGGGGTGGCTCAAGTAGTAGAGCAATTGCCTGTGAAGCCCAAAGCCCTGGGTTCAGTCCTCAGTACTACTGAGAGAGCAGAGAGCAAGAGAGCAGGAGCAAGAATGAGAGAGAGAGAATGAGAGAGAGAGCCTAAAGCCCCAGCGTTCCAATGATGCCCTCACATACCTTAGTGTGTGCTAGCCCATACCTTAGGACACACTCCCCGCTGGCTCACAGAGACTGATGGCGTCCTCATCTGTGAGTTCAGAAGGCCAGCGTCTTGTAGGAGATATTCAGCCCCGGCCTGAAGTTGGTAACTGCTTGATAAACCTGGGTGTTAGCTGGCACTAGGGGGTGGATTTCATGGAAGATGCTGTCACCTTACTGGGACAGCCCTTGCTTTTCCGCCCTTGCACTGCAAACAAACACTCAAAGCTTGGTTCATGCAGACATCGACTTCATCGCTAATGAATCAGAATACACCTTCCTGGCTCACTATTGTTCCTGGGCCTTCATCAGAGGACCAGAGCCCTGTGGCCAGCAGTCCCTTCTGCAGCCTGGTGCGGTGGGAAAGCGCAGTGTCAATTGCTAACTTCCTCCAAGGACCGCGGATTCTACCTTTCACAGTGGAAAGCAGACACCCAACTGGCACCCTCAGACAAGCTCCTAATTAATGCCTCACAATCAGGGTCTTTCAAATATGCAGGTGTTCCTGTCTTCCCAACTAATTAGCTGCATAAACATTACAGGATGGAGTACTCTGAAAGACAGAGAGAACGACAGAAATGCACACAGCAATCCTGCTGGTCTTGGCTGTGGCAGGAAGGGAGGGAGGGATTGACATCAGGCAAGGACAAGGTGTGGTCCTGTCTACTACCTGTCCTCAGGAGGGAAGAAAACTTGAGATGCACTCCCAAGGGAATTGCTCCAGTGGTGACTGAGTCGTTATTTATTTAATGCAGTGATAGGGCTTGAACTCAGGGCCTAGGTGCTGTTCCTTAGCTATTTCACGGAAGATTGAAACTCTACCACTTGAGCCACATCTCCACTTTTAGGGTGTTTTTTGGTTGGTTGGTTTTTTGGGGGGATAGCTAATAGGAGATGTCTCATGGACTTTCATGCACAGACTGGCTTTGAAATACAATCCTCCTCTCTCAGCCTCCTGAGTAACTAGGATTCTAGGTGTGAGCCACCCATGGTTACCTTTTAGTCACAATTTCAGTGCAGTTGATTTGACTTGCAACACCCGGGATTCATTCTTCCCTGTGTTCTTCTCGTCTGGCCCCTTTCAGAGGGATGTCCCTTCCCCCGCCTTCCTCTCTCCTGTGCTCTACCCCACACTTCCAGTCCTCTGTCCTCCATCCCCTCCTCCCACGGGCCTGCAGCTTTACCTCTTGGACTAGCAATGTCTGATTGTCCCGACGGAATTGTGTTTTGCCAGGTTGCACCTGAATGCTGCTGCCCTCTCTCCCCCTCCCGACCCTCTGGGTAATTTAATTCTGTTAATAGGAGTTTTCTGGAAAGGAGATGCTCTCAAATCAGACCAAAGAATACCTGCTCGCTCCACATCCATTGGGAGTTGCCCTGAGCAACCACGCAGACGGAACGTGAGGGATTACATGAGCATGGCCAGGAACATGGAGAGACGAACACGGAACACGGAGACAGAGATGAGGGGGAGAGCGGGAAGAATGGGGAGATGGTGTGGGCAAAGGCAAGACCCCGTATGTGAGATCCTCACACGTGTGCGAGAGCTGCCGAGGGACTAGGAAAACCCACAAGTCCCCGCTCCTCTCCCTGGCTCTCCATCCACAGCCTTCTTGGGGCACAGGCAGCTCTTGGGGCTGAATCTCAGGTGGCTGCTAAGCAGAAGCTTTGATTTACCTCTAGGGTCCATGCAGGGAGTGGGGAGCAGACGCAGTCTCATCTGCCAGTGCGCTGAGAAACCCCTGCAGGAGGAGGTTTATCTTACATTTATGACACTCAGGAGCCAGCTTCCAAGACTACACAAAAGATAATGGCTGGGAGCTCTGTGCTGCACCACATGAAGCTTGCCTGTCATCTGAGCTACACCTGCCTCTGCAAACCTCTCTCCCCCCTCCCCCCCCCCCTCACACACACACACACACAGACTACAGAAATTTGGGAGCAGGTGGACAGGGGTTCATTGCTGTTACACACCACAGAGAGATACAAAGCTCTGGGGGAAAATGATGTCATGCTTTATAAGTTCAGTAAGACACGGTGTCTCTGCTTCCTGTCTGTGTCCTCCTGTGGAACTTAGAAGCCTTCTCTCCTGCACCTGAGGCCTGCAGCAAACCCTGTTCTGACTGCTCTGTGCAGCTACTTGGGTTATGAGGATCCAAATGTCCCTCCTCCCAGAAGTGGAACGGCTGGCTTCCCAGCAGGATGGAGGATCGCTGCAGAGCCCCCTCCCCACCGCTCCGTCCTGCGTGTGCTGAATTTTTCTTCTCTGTTTCCCTCGCACGCGTGCTGACACTTTTCTTAAATGAGTCACTCTCACTGGACACCCCCAGGTTCGATCTTCCCTTCGCTCCCTAATTGCCACCACCCCCAGGCTCAGGGTTGTGCAGACACTTTGCAAGAGATGGAAAACAGAGCCCAGTGGCACCAGCAAGTGGCTCAGAAAACAAACTAAAAAGGAATATTAGACATTCCAGCTGTACGTGGACTGGCTTGCCCGCCAGGAGCCCGTCCTGCCACCTGAGAGGCTGGGTCTCCTCTGCACCCTTCCTTCTTCATTCTCCCCCTTCCTTGTTAGTTGGAGGGTCCCCTAAGCTTCCTGTACCATTTTCAGTAGAGCAATTTAAATATTTCTTTCCCCCTTCCAGACCTGTCCTAAAGCCCGAAGGGCGCATTTCCATCACCCCTAGACATGCACCCAGATGTTCTGCTAATATTGGGCTGCCCCAGACTTACATTTAAATTAATCCAGGCGCCAGTGACTCACACCTGTAATCCTAGCTACTCAGGATGCTCGGATGATAAGGAGCTTGGTTCAAAGCCAGCCAAGGTAGACAAATGTATGAGACTCTATCTCTAAGGAACCAGTAAAAGGCCAGACGTGGAGGTGTGGCTCAAGTGGTAGAGGACTAGCTTTCAGCAAAACAGAAGCTAAATGAGAGCATGAGGCCTAGAGTTCAAGCACCAGTACCAGCCCGTTCTTGTTAGTTGGATTAAAATTAAATAGCTGAAAACGGGCTTGCTTTGGTCACTTTAGCAGCATTTTAAGTGCCTGAACGCCACCCAGGCTAGTGGCCCCTGTGTGCGATAGTGCAGCTAGCTCTGTGCAACGTAACAACAGAGCTAAACCGGGATGCCATCGCCCCTCAGACCCCCACTTTTCCTGCCTAACTCTTCATGATCAGCACGTCCGGACCTTGACGTAAGGGCTTGCTAACCACGCTCTGATCCTCACAGTTCTGTAAAGTGGGCAGGGAGACGCCAGAGGTGGAGACTCCAGGGCGGTCACGGTGGGTCGCACGGGTAGGAAGCGGGCCCAGGCCCCCAGCGTGAACAACGGATGGGATTTCAGGAGACTTTAGGAAAGAGTTTCTTGCTTGTATGTAGTCATTCCCCAAAGGGAGCCACTGAGGAGGACGCTCCAAGGAATAGAACTTATTTTTGATTCTTGGTAAGACAATGCTTCTGGCAGCTAGCAAGGTGGGGGAGGAGGGAGGGAGAGCACCTGGGGTGGTAGAAATAACTCTGATTGTCGCACCCCCCTCCAGCCACTCCCTCAGTGCCTTCTGCTCTCCAAAGCCAGACTGCAGCCTCGAGCTCCTGCGAGGAAAACCTGCCTCCACACCCCGACCCAGTTCCATCCACTCCCAGGGGAGGCCTGGGTTCAATCATGGCGCCATCTGCTGGCTCTTTCTCCTGCTGCGGCCCCGCCATCACCTGGGAGCTTGGTACAGGTACAAGCTCTCCTGTTTACCCTTGACCGCCAAAAACTCTCAGCGGACCCTGGCAGACATGTTTTAACAAGCACCTCAGGAATGGGAAAAAGTTTGAGGTTCACTGGTTTCATTGATCCAGTTCCATCGTTTACTCAACAATGGACGAACATCGTCTGTTTGAGGAAACGCATTGTCACGGCCAGGTATCGGTGGCGTCTCTATGCGGAAGTGGTAGGCGCTAGTTGCTGAGGCCCAGCTGTGGGAGCTGGGTCTCTGGGGTGTGCTTAGAAGAGTATATCCCATGCCCAGCAAAAGAGCAAGATAGACACAATCCCACACACACACAAACACAGACAGAATGCAGAATGGCTTCCTTCACAGGCGTCTGAGCAGTAGGAAAGGGAAGTATTAAGAACTCTCTCTCTTTTTTTTTTTGCCAGTCGTGGGGCCCGAATTCTGGGCCTGGGCGCTGTCCCTCAGCTCTTCAGCTCAAGGCTAGCGCTCTCCCACTTGAGCCACAGCGCCACTTCCAGCTTTTTCTGCTTATGTGGTGCTGAGGCATCGAACCCAGGGCCTCAGGCATGCAAGGTGAGCACTCTACCACTGAGCCACCTTCCCAGCCCCAAGAATGCTCTTATTTTAAGCAGGTAACTGGCCCAGGACTGCTCTTACCTGCTGCACGACACAAACTCATCTCTGCGTGTGCCAAAGGCGGGGTCTACCCCCCACACCACGCGCCCCAACTTTATGGGGTTGGGCTATGATTTGCCTGAGGAACGGAGAAAGTGACTCAGAGGAAGAAAACCTCCTCCCCTCTGCCATACGCAGCTGAAACTTGTCATACTAACTCAGATCTCTCGCGCCCCCGAAGGCCAATGTGCCGCCCAGCAGTGCTACACACCCGAGGAAAGCAGCTGGACGGAGGGAAGGTTTGTGTGGGGCCCCAGGTCACTGAGCCAAAGCCAAAGTCCACCTCAGGATGGACAGAAGGTACAGACAGAGAGGAAAGGGAGGGGTACAAGATTCGACCTTCTAAGGCACACCCCCAGAAACCTGCCCCCAACCAACGGCCCTTCCCCACAGGACATCAGAACAGGAATCCATCGGTGGAGTAGTCCATCCGTGGTGTCACAGCCCTGACACAACAACCACCTTCCAAAAGTCCCAGCCGCCTCGGAGGACAATTCTTCAATCGATGAGCTTTGGGCACCTTTCAGACCCACGCTGTCACCGCTGGCAGGTCGCCTGACTGACGAGGACACAGAGCTCCCTCTCAGTCCCTCTGCTTAAGCGTTAGGGCGTCAGGTTGTAATAGAGAAGAGTGCGTGCCGAGGCCCTGCTCCAGCTCCACCGACTCGGAAGGGGTTCAGCCTGAACTGCCACGTGAAGTTCAGAGGGAAAGGCCAGAAAATGGGGGTGAGGAAGAGATGAAAGACGGGAGACAACTTGGTCTCTCCTGTCACCGTGTCAGCAGCAGGGCTCTTCCTCCACGGCCCCCGGCCGGGGGCAGGCACAGCCTTCCCTCTGAGGACCACACTGCCCTGCGTGGCATGAAAATGTGTGGGCATTTCTATGAGCTAAATTCCCTCGGCCAAGACAAGGCAGTACTATTCAGCTGTGAAGAAAAGTGAAAGCAAGCATGCCTGTCATCCGAGCGGCTCAATCCCTACTTGAGAACTGAGGATTTCAGTTTGAAGCCAGCCTGGGCAGGAGAACTTGTGAGACTTTTATCTCCAATAAACCACCCCAAACCCTTCTGTGGAGCTGTGGCTCGAGTGCTGTGGCACTAGCCTTGAGGAGAAAAGCTCAAGAACAGCACCCACGCTCTGATCCAAGCCCCAGAGCCAGAATATCAGGTAAGAATTGGCGTGCTCATTTCTCTCCGGCAGTTCAGGGCTCCATGGCCTAGCGAGGGCAGCCCTGACATGTGGTGAGAGTGAGGATCCCCCACCGCAGCTCGGGGTCCAGGCCTGGCCAGGGCACGGCCCTTTCCCAGGGTGGCGAGCCACTCCCAGGGCACGGGGGAAGGCTGACTGCTCACACTGGAACACACACACAATGATCTTGGCTCTTCTTGGCTCTTGTGGAAAGCTCTGCCTGTACTCTACCCTCTGACCAGCAGCATGCGTTTTTTCTTCACCTTAGGAATCTGGGTTTCTAGGAACTAACAGTTTAATCAGCTGTTCACATTTTCAGAGGACAAGAAATAATAGGCAAAAGTCCATTTGGAAGCCCGGGGCATAACTGAACTGCAATCAAAAAATGGGGACAGTTTATTACCACTAATCCTCTTCTCAAAATATTTTTATATCTCTCCTGATAATCTCTTTTTCTCCCTCGCTCCCTGCCTTCATTTTTCCTGCCCATGCTCCCATCCCCCATCTTTTGTGGCTGAAATACATAATGAAATGGGTTTTTGTGTGTGTGTTCATAAAATTTAAAATATAATCGTTTAATCTCAAGTTTTAAAAGCAAGCGATCTAGATGTTTCTATGTTTGAGATGGGTATAGGCGGAGATAAATGATCTCTTGACACTAGTCAAAACTCTTTTGAGTTTCAGACATTTTCCTACATTGCTGCCCTATGTAAAGGGCTGTATTTCAGCTCTCTGCCAGCATGGACCCCCGTCTGTGGCCAATAAAAATCATCTCATATCACGTGCTGCAGCCTGGATGAACCTGGAGGTGAGCCTGACCAACCTGGTGCTAAGTCAAACAAGCCAGTCACTGAAGGACAAATAGTACGTGAGGTCCCCAGCATCGTCAAATTCATGAAAGCAAAGCAGAGTGGCATCTCCTGCTCCCTCTGCCCCTCCTCCCAGCCCCACCCCCATCTTCCTAGCAAAGAATTGCTCCGTCACACACTTTGCCCGTGGCATGCCCCTCACCCTAGAACTGAAGCTTGGGGCCAAGCAATCGGGGACTTCAAATGATGAGTCAAAAACAAACCTTTCCTCTCTGTAAGTTACAGCATCTCTCTCGCACCTGTGATAGAATTACAGGATTAACATAGCCCTCTCATCTCAGGAGAAAACCCTGGCTTGCTATCAACCTGAGGCAGTGGGTGCTGACTCTGCCTATTAAGAAGACTTAACTTTATCCCTGCACACAGAATTGAAATGCTGTGTCCTTTTCCGCAGGCAGCTTTGGCGAAACTAGCTGCTCGCATCTAAACTTACCTCCTTACCCCTGCAAAAGGAGAGTTACAGTGCCAGGAGACTGGGTGTGAAAATGAGAGTGCCAACCTAGGATTCCCACCACCCACAGGAATAAGCTGCCCACGGCCATGAGCCAGGCAGAACTTGTACGGGGAGAACTGGAAAAACCACTGTTATTAGCACCGCCGCATCCTCAGCCTGTGCCTGTCACAGTGCATAATCACTGTACTTTCTCTCCAGTGCCTCAGGCAGGATCATTAGAGAGATGGGAGACAAAGAGAGGCCAGAAGTCAGCCTCTGCCACGTCCAGCTCTCACAGAATTGGCTGTTACTTCAGATATGAATTGTCCATGGCGTGTGAGTGGGCGGGGAGCTTTCCCCGACTCACCGTCAATAACCACTTGACCACACTGTCCTGCTCTGATTCAAAAATAGGAGGAGGAGGAGGAGGTGGAGGATGGAGAAGGGTGGGGGGAGACAAAGCATTTCTTGCCTTTTTTTTTTTCATATCCTTTAAGCTTGAATCTGAGAATTTGTCTCAGAATTGGCCTTCATCTTTCCAAACAACAAAATCTTAAAAGTGAAGTACAAACAGCAATTTTAGTAAAAAAAAAATCCATTTAAGGGCTGGGAAGGTGGCTCAGTGGTAGAGTGCTTGCCTTGCATGCCTGAGGCCCTGGGTTCGATTCCCCAGCACCACATAAGAAAAAAGAAAAAAGCTGGAAGTGGCACTGTGGCTCAAGTGGTGCAGCGCTAGCCTTGAGCTGAAGAGCTGAGGGACAGCGCCCAGGCCCAGAGTTCAGGCCCCACGACCGGACCCAAAAAAAAAAAAAAATCCATTTAAATGCTATAGAAGGTACAAGACTAGATTATGATTGAAGCAAAACTAGATTTTTGTTTGTTTGGGCATATAGTTCCTCTCACCAAGTTGTGCTGGTTTCACTCAGGACTTCTTAGGCTGCATCTACCTGTCCTACCCTGGCCCGCCCCGTCCCCCGTGCTGGCACTACAGGCACGAGACACCACACCAAGTGTAATCACATGTCAGCAAGGCTCTGTCCGACCAGGCCGTGCCTTTCTCCAAGGTAACTCCGCATTCTCAGTGCTTCCATGGGGTGGCCCCATGGTCGGCCATCCACATGTTATTCAGGAAGAGGTGCTGGGGCGCCGTCTCTGAACAGCCTCTGCCAGGCTCGTGGCTGGGAACTCTTAAGGAAGGAAAACTAAAATCAGTCGAGTGAAAGATCTGTTTTCATGTCCCCCGGTCTGTGGTGTCAGATGACATAGCCTAGTTCCTGAGGAATTAGTGAGGCCAGGACTGAAAGAAGCAGGAGAAGAGGATTTATGTATGTGCATATGCGTGCATGTATGTATTTTGCTGTTCCAGTAAGAAGCCGAATCAAAATGACCCAAGTCCAAAAATCTGCCGTCTTGGGTAATCAGAATGGTTACTCCTCACCTCCTCGCACAAGTACCCTACTCTCTACGTAAAAACAACAACCAAAACCCCGCCACCAGCTGCGGGACTGAGGAATGCAGAGCCCAAAGCCCTTCTCCACCCATTAGAAATCGGAAGAGCCTGGTCTGGCCACGAGGTGGCAGTAGTAAGGAGCCGATTCCAGGCTCTGGCCTGCACACCCACCCTTCAGGAGACCATTTCCTTTATCCGCAGAGGCCCGCAGTATGGAGGTAAATTAGAAGCCGGAGATGGAAATAATGCAGGGTTTACAATCCCACAGCGAGCATTTCTGTGATGACGATTTTTATCACTAATAGCACATTTGCTCTGCACCAGGGATCTGAATTAGCAGAGGTTTAATAACTGAAAGCAGCCTAATGTTTAGGCTGCGCAAAGCAAGGTCAAGAGAGCTTCCAGAGAAATGACCTGAGTAGTCTCCCCGCAGGATTAACATAAATAGAGTGTTTCTGTGATTAGCTTCGTTCTGCTACCCTGTGCTTTCAAAACGACAGGTTTTGGTGGATCACAGTTAAATTACATAATCATGCAAAAACAGTACTTAATAAAACCCAAAGCAAACAAACATGAGAGCAGAAATTTCCAAGCTATGCTTAGCTATTGGAGGCAGCCTAGCATAGACAATGGAAGGGGTCATGGAGTTGAATCTGGATTTGAATCACATCTTGGCCTACTTCTAACTGCACATCTTTGGACACAGTCTTCATCTATTAAGCATTCACCGCACAGGCCAGTCACAGGTGGTTCATGCCTGTCATCCTCGCCACCTACTCAGGAGCTGAGGTCTGAGGATCAAAGTTCAAAGCCAGCCATGAGCAGGAAAAGACTCACATCTCCAATTAACCACCAGAAAACTGGAAGTGGAGCTGTGGCTCAAGTGGTAGAGCACCTAAGCTCACATGTTGAGGAAGAATTGTTCTCTAAGGCAGCAGTGCCAGACAGTGGGACTTAGGGACCGTGACTAGGGCTCTTACATCATCAATGGGTTAATCATTGATGGATTCATAATCTGAGACTGAGCAGTGTGGTATTTGAATGTAGTTACAAGGGACACCATCAAAGACAGATTCTAACCACTGAGTACTTTGTGTGTCTGTTTTGTTATTATTTTGACTCCAAATGGCTTCCAAAATAACAAATGTGGAGATATGGTGGAAGTGGTACCATAACAGATAGTCTTGAATGGAAAAGCTAAGTGAGAAAAGGAGGCCCTGAGTTCAAATTCCACATGCACACGTGCCTGCGCACGCACGCACGCACGCACGCACACACACACACACACATAAACACACACAATCTAAATTCATAACATTTATTTTTATTTCTCCTGTTCCTTTCACTTATATTTATCCCTTGTGTTACAGACGTGCTTCCGTGTGTGTGTGTGTGTGTGTGTGTGTGTGTGTGTGCGCGTGCGTGCGCACATACACACACACACTATGCACAGTGTTGGGGACTGAACTCTTGAAGCCTCATGCATACTAAACACCAGCTCAACCACTGAACCACACCCTCCAACCCCAAGGAGTTCACGAGGGGAACTGCACTGGGAATTATAGGAACTTGTTAACAGTAGAGTTCTCTGAAACAATTTTAACCAACCAAGCATGAAAAGCCTTTGACAACTCCCTGCTATACTCTTTACAGACTAATTAGCAATTTTCAATATAGACTGCAACTCAAATGAATTTTTAATTACAAGATTTATATCTCCTATCCTGTCTTTTGATTTGTCATGTTGTTTGAGCTGATTGATTTTTTTTTTAGTTTCAAGAGAAAAGTAGGATAGCTATTTCCTTTTGATTTATACACAGAGTGGTTTTTTAAGAGGGGGGTATTGGTTAAGGCTGATAACAATAAATTAACATAGCAAAAATGATTATAATTTATTTTTTTGGGGGGTCCAGTTGTGGGGCCTGAACTCTGGGCCTGGGCGCTGTCCCTCAGCTCTTCAGCTCAAGGCTAGCGCTCTACCACTTGAGCCACAGCGCCACTTCCGGCTTTTTTTTTTGCTTTTTGCTTATGTGGTGCTGAGGAATCGAACCCAGGGCCTCAGG
Source organism: Dipodomys spectabilis (assembly GCF_019054845.1). NCBI lineage: Eukaryota > Metazoa > Chordata > Mammalia > Rodentia > Heteromyidae > Dipodomys > Dipodomys spectabilis. The sequence continues at coordinate 9,365,229 of NW_024870753.1, read as the reverse complement.
CATGCAAGGCAAGCGCCCTACCACTGAGCCACCTTCCCAGCCCAATGATTATAATTTATAAAATATCTCCTGCTCCTTTCTCTTACCAAAATGGCTTACTCTCTACCCAATTCTGTTGAGAAAAATGACATGAGTTTGGTAAGTACAAGCTGTGAATAACCAAAGAACATGAGCGGAAAACTCTGATTGTCAGACCCCTTCTGACAAACTCACTAGACAGCAGCGGCATGTAGCCAAGGCTTTCATACTTCTGGTGAGCCACACAGAACTTCAATGGGCAATCAGGACATTGCCGGGAACTGATCTCCAGCTTCAGCAAGATCGCAGAATCGCTGTCATGACAGGTGTCTGGAATACAAAAACAGTGACTCAGGACAGAGAATCTGCTCAGAGATTCTCCTGACACTGCAGTGGTGGTAAGACCCCATAGATTTTTCAGTACTGTTAATTTTATGTTTTAGATTTCTCTCAGTATTTTAGTGTCTCAGTGTTTTCTTATTTTAGAAATCTTACATTTGACTAAGTGTTTCTTAAATCATTAGGCACAAGAACCTTACTCAATATAATGAGTGGAGTCAAGACTTGGCGCCCCTCCAGCCACCCACTCCTTCCGGTGCCTGGGCCTTCAAGCTGTCCAAATTAGCAACTTCCAAAATACCCAGAATCCTCGCCAGTGCAGCCGAGTTTACAGCCCAAACCCGGAGCAGACCTGTCGGCTTTCCCACACGCGAGCTGATCCCGCCTCCTGCCCAACCCTTACTTCCCTATATTTTTTTGGCTTGAACTCATGTTCGTGCTTGGCTTTTTCATTCAAGGCTGGTGCTCTATATGTGAGCTACACCTCCGGTCTGGCTTTTGTTTGTTTGTTTGTTTGCTGGTCAATTGAAGATAAGAATCTTAAGGAATTTGCTCTGTCTTCAAACCTTGATCCTCAAACATCAGCCACTTATTGCCGCACTATTCACAATAGCCAAAATATGGAAACAGCCCAGATGCCCCATAGTACATGAGTGGATCCAAAAAATGTGGCACCTCTACACAATGGAATTTTACACAACATTGGAAAGAATAAAATAATGTAATTTGCAGGGAACTGGATAGAACTAGAACAAATCATGTTAAGTGAGGTAAGCCAAGCTCAGAGAGACATTTGTGCATGTTCTTTCTGATGTGCAGAAATTAGATCTAAAATGCACTAGAATATAATAAAATATACAGGATTCTAGATACACACTGTGAGACCAAAAGAGGCTACACAAAGGCACAATGCCTATGTGCCTCTTCATATTTATAAAGAATAATATACATACTGAGATGAACTCCAAGATATGGAAACAAGAGACTTCTTTTTTTTTCCCAGGGTTGTTTTTTTTTTTTTTTCCCTGACAGTTGTGGGCCTGAACTCTGGGCCTGGGCGCTGTCCCTCAGCTCTTCAGCTCAAGGCTAGTGGCCTACCACTTGAGCCACAGCGCCACTTCCAGCTTTTTCTGCTTATGTGGTGCTGAGGAATTGAACCCAGGGCCTCATGCATGCACCTTCCCAGCCCCTCCAGTTTTTATTTTTTGATGATCCTGTCTTTTGTGGAGCTTGAACTCAGGGCTTGGGTGCTGTGCTTGAACCTCTTTGTGTTCAAGGCTAGTGCGCTATCACTTGAGCCACAGCACTACTTCAAGTTTTTGAGTGGTTTATTGGAGATAAGAGCCTCATGTGGGCTTTCCGCTCAGGGGGCTTTGAACTGTGATCCTCAGATCTCAGCCTCTTGAGTAGCTAGGATTACAAACATGAGCGCCTGGCGCCTGGCATGATTCTGTCCTCTTTATCTTATATATGGCGTATTCAATAGTCCATCTTTGGAAGGGTTGAGGGGAAGGTATAGAACTAGAGGGGAAAGAGGGTGGAAAAGTGCAGCAGAGGCGCTCACTGGACACTGATGAGAGTGAGCTATACAACTTGTGGGTGGAGATGGAAGGAGGGACTGGGAGAGGGTGAGGGAACAGAAGACACTGTGTGAAAGGAAATGTACTCGTCACCTGACCCATGTAACTGTAATTCCTCTGTACATCACCTCTATAACAATAATAACGTCACTTAATTAAAGAAAACAGCTTCTTGAGCAGCTGCGATTTAGGAGTGAGCCACAGACAGCCTGCTGCAGTGGTTACTTTTTAGATGGGCTCTCACTGCCTGTCCAGGCATGCACTTGGACTGAGATCCACCTACTTTACATTTCTCACTGCAGCTGGGATGACAGGCATGCGCCACCATGCCTAGCTGCTTCCACTAAGATACGGTCTCACAGACTTTTCTGCCCACTCATGACATCCAATCATGATCTTCCTGATCTCAGCTTCCCAAATGGCTAGGATTACTGGCATGAGCCACTGGCACCTGGCTAAATGTACAGAGTTTTGTGGTGGGGGGGTGTTTTGTTTTATGGTACTGGAATTTGAATTAAAGCTTTCAGAACATCTTTCTAGGCAAGTGATTTAACACTTGAGCTATGCCTGCAACTCTAAATATCTATTTTGAAAGTAAGATTAACTCATATGGAAGTTTAAATGTCCTTTCAAAACCAGAATTCACAGTGGTAAACCATACATTTCTGACTGTGTCACACAAAAGCATTCTAAAGAGTAAAACGAATTAGTATACACACAGGTCTCTGGTTGTGGTACTGTTAGAGAAATGAAGTCCATTGGAATGCAAATGCAACTTCCACTTCCACTTGGCTTTGCTCGATTTTTCCCCTTTTGCAGTCCAGCTTCCACCAGAAACCAAGAGTCTTCTGTGAGGCCTCAGGAAGCTCCGCTGGAAGGAGAGCCATTTCCAGACCGGCAGAGAAATCCTACCTGGTAGCTCTGGTAGTCTATCATCCCCTCCTCCTGTTGCATCCCCCTCCTGCTGAGACCCATGACATGAAAGACACAGGATGTGCAGGAGTTAGCCATGATAGACACACTCACTGTGAGCAACTCAAAAAACATACAATGTACAGGAATTTACCACGATAGACACGCTTGCTGTGAGTGACAGGAAAGACACGTTGTGCAGGAGTTAGCCATGATAGACACGCTCGCTGTGAGGGGTAAGTGGCACACTATTCATTCGGAACGTGTCTTCTAATGTCTATTTTTTTGCTGGTTAGAAAAACCAATAAAAGGGGCTGGGAAGGTGGCTCAGTGGTAGAGTGCTTGCCTTGCATGCATGAAGCCCTAGGTTCGATTCCTCAGCACCACATAAGCAGAGGAAAAAAAAAAAGCCAGCAGTAGCGCTGTGGCTCAAGTGGTAGAGTGCTAGCCTTGAGCTGAAGAGTTGAGGGACAGCGCCCAGGCCCAGAGTTCAGGCCCCACAACCAGACTCAAAAAAGAAAAGAAAAGAAAAGAAAAACCAATAAAAACTATTCGGTGGCAGAAGCAGATATTTCATGCTTCCATTTTAAAATCTTTCTGATGCCGGGCACTCGTAGCTCACGCATATAATCCTAGCTATCCAGGAGGCTAAGATCTGAGGATTGCGGTTCAAAGCCAGCCTGGACAGGAAAGTCCATGAGACTCTTATCTCCAGTGAACCACCAGAAAACCAGAAGTGGTGCTGTGGCTCAAAGTGGTAGAATGTTAACCTTGAGCAAAAGAGCTCAGGTACAGCAGCCAGGTCCTGAGTTCAAGTCTCACGTCCAACAAAAAATAAAATAAAATCTGTCCGAAGTTACAGGCATGTCTTATTTTAACAGTGCCCAGAACATTACAGCAGCATTGAATTCAGCTAAAGAGTGTGCATAGAACTCCCTCCCACACGTCCTCTTACCCCTGTGATCTGTAGGACTTCCACAGCCCCAGGGCAAGCCAGGCCTCCCTCCCAGGCCTGGATGGAGACCCAGGCTGCAAGGACTTCCCCGGGCCTGGGAGGTGAGATGCCTTAGCCAGCCCCCAGGAAAGAAACAATTATCTCTTCCAGGGACAGAAGGGGAAGAAGAGCCAACCACAGAAGCAGAACACCCTCAACTGCAGACGAGCAGATCAGCTGGCGACATGGGTAGCTCTGAGCAGAAGCGAGCTGCTGTACCAGTTAACGGCACATACCAAGGGTACTTGGTACCCAGCTCCGGGTCGAGCCGCAGGAGCCAGCCACGTATGGCCCAGGTGAGCAGTGCTGCCTCCTAGCTTTCAGACTCAGAAAAAGTCTAAGCATGTCGTGTGTCCCTGAGGTCTGAGGTTGTGTTTCTATGTAGCGGTATTATCATAGTAGAGCTAAACTCACACCTTTAATTCTGGCTACTCAGGAGGCTGAGACTCGGAGAATAGAGGCTCAGAATCAGCCCTGGCAGAAAAGTCTGTGAGACTTTATCTCCACATTAACAAAGCAGAATCAGGGCTGGCGGTGTGGCTCATGCAGAAGAGCCCCAGCTGAGTAAGCCAAACAAGCACCAGACTCTGGTGTTCAAAACCCAGCGATGGCCAAAAGAGAATGGAGAACTCCTCAACTTGCGCAGGCCAACGGCCCTCAGGCTTGGCTCCCCAGGGGCTGTCCTCGGTGCTGGAGACACGGCCGCAGCCTGCTCAGAACACAACGGCGACAAACACGCTGCCTGGTGCTCTGCACTGAGAGCAGCTGGGAGGTGCGTGTTCACGGAAGGGCTTTCTCTGAAGTTCCCTTCTGGAACGTTCCTCTAAGAGGCACACTGTTGCCTTTAGTCCCTTCCCATGAAACTCACCAACCAGGGAAGGTCGAACTCACGTCTCAGAGGAAGACATGGCGTATCCAAAACCACTCTCACGGCTCAGGGGAACTCAGTGCCAGGCCAGTGCCTGCTTTTCAGGCAAGTTCTCCCCTAGGACCACTTACTGGTCCTCTATAATCGCCTCCCCACAGTGAGAGGGTATTTAAGCTCCAACTACCTGGCACATCTTCGAGAGTCTCCACATTTGATATGACTCCTGTGCACATTAAAAGGCTTTATATATATATATATATATATTTTTTTTTTTCTCCTGCTAATCTATTGTCAGATTCAATTATCAAACCTTCACAGGGAGAAGTAACTGCTGCCAGTATTGTCCCTAATTGTGACAAATAGCACCAAATATCCTCTAGGGGGAAGCACCACCCCTAGTTGAGAATCATGGGTCTAGAAACCAATGCAAATAAATTTATAGTTACTCAAGGGCCAAAGTGCTCCCTGCAGTGAAGCAATCTGCCCAGAGCTAGTGTGAACACAGCCGCCTTTCCTTACACACGTAGAACTGGATGGGCAGAAGCAGGTGGGTTCTGCAAGAAGACACCTTCAGGCTGTGCAGGTCAAAGGCAGGTGCCGATGCCGCACAATATGCCACAAATGCACTGACGTTCAAGAGGATAATGAAAAAAAGAAGATGCCCCAGGTAGATCAGACCCCCTGCTTCCAAGGAAACTCCTCCTGTAGCTTACAGGTCTTCACTTCTACACCGTTGTATAAAAGAACCATTCAACCGCCCATCCCCATCCCTACTCAAACGCTTTGCACTCCAGTTCCAACTGTCACTCCCTTACTTCCGTCAGTTTCTTTGCGGACTAGAACACACAGTGAGTGTTTTTCCTATTACAAACCAAACGTTAAAAACAAAATCCATCCTCACAACTGAACCTCCCAGAAACCAATTTCACTTGAAGAGAAAATGCTAGACACAAGTCTTAAGAAAAATTTTCATTTCATTTCTTTCTTTTTCTGTTTCTTTTCCCTTTTGTTTTCTTATGGTAGTAGTACTGAGGCTTGAACTTATGGCCTCAAAACCTTGCTTGGCTTTGCTTGCTCAGTTGGTGCTCTACAACTTGAGCCATGCCTCCAGCCTTGCTTTTGCTGGTTATTTTAAGTTATAAGTTCAACCACAAGCGATATGTTTCATAAATCTATGAAAAATAAAGTTGCACATTCAAATTAAAGTTGAATCTATCTTGAATTCTAAAATTCTCTGTGTTTCACAAGCAACTCTGGATTTTTTAAAAATTTATTTAGTTTCCTGGTGGAACTGTGCCCAGCCATGCATTTGAAAAGTATTCCATGATAAAAAAAAAAAGCATGAAGTCATAGTTTCTAGTATCTCTGAGCTAGACGAAGCCAGACTTTACAAATATTCTTTTTGTCTCTGTCTCTGTCTCTGTCTCTCTGTCTCTGTCTCCCTCCCTCCCTCTCTGTCTGTCTGTCTGTCTCTCTCTTTTGTGTGCCAGTACTAGGGCTTGAACTTAGGGACTAGGCACTATCCTGCTTTTATATTCAAGGCTGGTGCTCTACCACTTGAGCCACAGCTTCACTTTCAGCTTTTTTTCTGGTTAATTGGAGATGAATCTCACAGACTTTTGTGCCCATGCTGGCTTTGAACTTCAATCCTCAGATCTCAGCCTCATGAGTAGCTAGGATTACTAGCATCTGGCTCCATTTTTAAACTTTTAATAAGGAAACTAAAGAAGTTAAAGGCCTGGTCCACGATCTCCATATATACATGGCAAGGAATCTCAGCTGGGACCCAGTTTTTCTGATTCCAGATTTGGAACTCTTCCATCCATATTTGCTTCTCCCTGCAGACCTGAGACCTGGGAATTCTGGATGACATAGCCCTGACCACAGCAGCTTGTATGAATAACCACACCAATACTCAGTACCCACACCCATACTCCATACCCACAGCTCATACCCACACCTCACACCCACACCTCATACCCACAGCTCATACCCACAGCTCATACCCACAGCTCATACCCACACCTCATACCCACACCTCATACCCACACCTCATACCCAGACTCCATACCCACAGCTCATACCCACAGCTCATACCCACAGCTCATACCCACAGCTCATACCTACACCTCATACCCAGACTCCATACCCACAGCTCATACCCACAGCTCATACCCACAGCTCATACCCACAGCTCATACCCACACCTCATACCCACAGCTCATACCCACACCTCATACCCACACCTCATACCCACAGCTCATACCCACAGCTCATACCCACAGCTCATACCCACACCTCATACCCACAGCTCATACCCACACCTCACACCCACAGCTCATACCCACACCTCACACCCACAGCTCACACCCACAGCTCATACCCACAGCTCACACCCACAGCTCACACCCACACCTCATACCCACAGCTCATACCCACACCTCATACCCACAGCTCATACCCACACCTCATACCCACACCTCATACCCACAGCTCATACCCACAGCTCATACCCACACCTCATACCCACACCTCATACCCACACCTCACACCCACAGCTCATACCCACACCTCACACCCACAGCTCACACCCACAGCTCACACCCACAGCTCACACCCACAGCTCACACCCACACCTCATACCCACAGCTCATACCCACACCTCATACCCACAGCTCATACCCACACCTCATACCCACACCTCATACCCACACCTCACACCCACACCTCACACCCACACCTCATACCCACACCTCATACCCATACCTCATACCCACACCTCATACCCACAGCTCATACCCATAGCTCATACCCACACCTCATACCCACACCTCATACCCACAGCTCATACCCACAGCTCATACCCACAGCTCATACCCACAGCTCATACCCATAGCTCACACCCACACCTCATACCCACACCTCATACCCACACTTCATACCCACAGCTCATACCCACACCTCATACCCAGACCTCATACCCACAGCTCATACCCACACCTCATACCCACAGCTCATACCCACACCTCATACCCACACCTCATACCCACAGCTCATACCCACACCTCATACCCATAGCTCACACCCACACCTCATACCCACACCTCATACCCAAAGCTCATACCCACAGCTCATACCCACAGCTCACACCCACACCTCATACCCACAGCTCATACCCACACCTCATACCCACACCCATACTCCATACCCACACCTCACACCCACACCTCATACCCACAGCTCATACCCACACCTCATACCCACACCTCATACCCACAGCTCATACCCATAGCTCATACCCACACCTCATACCCACAGCTCATACCCACAGCTCATACCCATACTCCATACCCACACCTCATACCCACACCTCACACCCACACCTCATACCCACGCCTCATACCCACAGCTCATACCCACACCTCATACCCACAGCTCATACCCACACCTCATACCCACACCTCACACCCACACCTCATACCCACAGCTCATACCCACACCTCATACCCACAGCTCATACCCACAGCTCATACCCACACCTCATACCCACACCCATACTCCATACCCACACCTCATACCCACAGCTCATACCCACACCTCATACCCACAGCTCATACCCACACCTCATACCCACACCTCATACCCACAGCTCATACCCACACCTCATACCCAAAGCTCATACCCACAGCTCATACCCACAGCTCACACCCACACCTCATACCCACAGCTCATACCCACACCTCATACCCACACCCATACTCCATACCCACACCTCACACCCACAGCTCATACCCACAGCTCATACCCACACCTCATACCCACACCCATACTCCATACCCATACCTCACACCCACAGCTCATACCCACAGCTCATACCCACAGCTCATACCCACAGCTCATACCCATACCTCATACCCACAGCTCATACCCACAGCTCATACCCACAGCTCATACCCACACCTCATACCCACACCTCATACCCACAGCTCATACCCACAGCTCACACCCACACCTCATACCCACAGCTCATACCCACAGCTCACACCCACACCCAGACCTACACTCAGAATCAGCCCTGTCTTCTCAGGAATCAAATACAGGTGTAACAGCAGTGTTCTTGTCATTGTCATGACACAATCCTAAATTCTTTAGTCTTAAATCCGTCTTGTCGGGCATTGATAGAGTTGGTAAATAATGTCATATTTAGTAGTTAACAATCCCTGACTGATTAAACTGTGCTGGTCCTAAGTAGGCTGCCGTGGGGACAGGCGTGGCAGGAGAGCAAACGTCTAGCATGCTCTCTGCTCACCATGTTCACTATTTAAAAAAGCTAAGCCAGAGTGCCAGGCCCCAAGCTCAAGCCCTAGTGTTGGCACAGGAAGAAAGAAGAAAAGAGGGAGGGAAAGGAGGGAGGGAGGAAAGAGGGAGGGAGGGAGGGAAGGAGCAGAGGCCACTCTTCAGCATCTGGAAGGGTGGCCAGGACCTCACCCCTTCCCAAGGCTGGTGACAGGAGCTCACCTCTCACCTGCCATGTGTCAGGACTATTCCCACACCGGCAAGGTGCAACTGTGAGCGAGCCTCAGGCTTCTAATTCAGTGAAGCCGCCTCAGGATGCACACTGGAGGGGTGAGAGTACCCACTGAAATGCGTTACGCCAGCAGATCTGAGCCACGGGACCCTGGAGACGGGCTTTCACAAGTGATCATTCACACCTTGTCACTCTTATCACACAACCAGCACAATTTCTCAACGCAATAAGGAGATTTGACTTAAGAAGATTTAACACATGGCAAGGAGAGAGAGCACAGAGCCTCGGGATCCCTGCTGGTCAGGCCAGGAACCCCACCTTCCTCGGACCTTCTGGCTTCCTTCTTCCCATCCCCATAATCACTCTTCCTCCTCAGCTGTTGCCGCGGCAACGGCGTGGGTCATGTGGCTGTCGCTTTACAATCCGCTTCTGGAGCTGCTTGTAATTCTCACTCCGAGGTATAGTGACAGCGCGTTTAGAATCAATCAAACATTTATTAGTAGGGAGGGCTAGGGGCGCCGTCTCCTGGCTGAAATTCTTGAGTTTCATGGCCAGGGCAAAAGCAGAGGCAGAAATACCTCACGGTGGGGGTGGGGAGATGCACTCTGCCCAGGAAAAGGATTCACATTGTCAAGGTTGGGCAGATGGGAGGATCAGCTCTGACTCTGTGCCTTCTAGCTGTGTATTCTGGACAAGAAACAAAGCCCAGACGAGCTTCAGTTCCTTAGAAGAGGTTGCAAGGCTTAAAGATCATGAGAGTGAGATCTGACCCCTGGAGAGAGGACTTGGAAGCTGAAAACCATTATCAATGGCAGACAGAATGGCAACAATGGTGTCTGTCTGGTCCTATCCTTCCCTTAGACCATGTGGGCTGGTGACTGAAACAACAGAACTGTTTTGGCTGGAAATTCAGGCTTAAGATAGGATTCTGCGCAGGTGGCATCTTCTTTGTGTTTTCTTCATAAGGAAGGGAGAGAAGCCAGCTAGCCAGTGCCTCTCATTTAAGAAGGGCACAAATCCCATGGTATTGGCCTCACCCACACCGCCTCATCCCTTCTCAAAGCCCCGCCCACTAATAGCATCACGCTGGGGACCAGGGTCCAATGCAGTAAGTTTGAGGGGATACATGCACTCAGATCATAGGAGCTAAAGGAAGTGGAGTGAAATGAACAAATCATGGTTTGAAGTCTGACCACTGAAGAAATGGGGTCTCCTAGAACTAAGTGATTTTCAAGCAGGAGTGACATAAAGCCCAGGCAATCTGAGCTGTCTGCGGAGCTGAACAGGGAGACAGGCTGAGGGTAGAGAGGGAGGGATGCCATACAACAGGAACTTTGCTTGGGCACATAACTAAGGGAGTATCTTGCAACATTTTCACTTCTTCCTTCATCTGTGTGTGAGAACATCTTCGCGGCACGATCTTGCTGCACCACCAACAGCAACCTATAGGTTGCTGGCATATGCCAAACCCTCTGCACAGTGCTTAAAAAAATGAATGAAAAGGAAATTATTCGATAGCAGAACGAACAATACTTTAAGAACACTTGGATTTTATGAAAAAGGTCAAAACAGAGGCTAACACTCAATGTCTTCCCCGGGCGCCCTAGATTCTTAAGTCCAAATGTGCTAAATATTATTTCCTGGCAAAGGCATTTGGAAAAAAAAAAGTGGACATGTCCAGATGGATCTGACATGGGTGACAATCCCCAGAAATGAAAAAGCTCGTAGACTGATAAACAGACCTCCTCCTCCCCTGCAGAGCCAAGGGAGTCTCAGCCAACGTTTTTCCATTTGAACTGTTTACAGCCCAAACCAATGAGACCGACTCAGCTTGTTCTGGTGGCACAGCTCTGCTCTCCGCCTCCTGCTGGGGCTGATTTAGGCCAGGCCAAGCACCCTGGTTAGGACATGGGGGCTGTGAGTGGTGTATCCTGCCTATGACTTGCCTCCCAGTTCTTTCTTCTTTTCCTCTCTCCAGCATCCTCCTCCTACCCCTTCTCCCTTTCCTCCCGCTTCCCTCATCCCTTCATTTTTCCTTTCCTTTCTCATCTTTCCTTGCCTGTGATGGGGAACGATGTTAGGCAGCAGAGTCTCTCAGAGCTAAAGAACTCAGTCATTTGTCTAAAATAAAACTTGTGCAGTCACCCGGGGTCCCTAAAGACTCCCACTGCTGGTGCACATTCAAGGCCTTACATGACTAATCCATTTAAACTCCACTGCAGCAAGGGGCAAATCCCTGTTGGTTTCTCTCCTCTCCAAAAATCTATGCTGGGCACCAATGGCTCCCACAGGCAATCCTACCTGCTCAGAAGGCTGAGATCTGAGGATTATGGTTTGAAGCCAGCCTGCACAGCTAAGTCTGTGAGACTCCTATCACCAATTAACCATCGACAAGCTGGAAGTAGTGCTGTGTCTCAAGTGGCAAATGCCAGCCTTGAGTGAAAAACCTAAGATATAGAGAGCCCAGGCCCCAGCACCAGCACAAAAAAAAGGAAATTCTATCCAATTAACCTGGTCCTGGGTAGACCTTCCTCAGGACTGCGCTGCCTCTCCTCCAAGACCTTCACCACGGGCTTGGCACCCCCTGGCCATGCGCACCAGGCATCTGTCCCAACGCTGTCTCATGGACCCCCTCTGAAGTCAGGGCCTGTCTTTCCCCCCGCTTTTCCCAGGGTACCTGTCTTAATTCTTAAGTTACCTGCGGGCGGCTTTTCCCATAACTTGCCTGGTAGGAATCTAACTTCTGAAACCTGTCCCTGCCTGTCTCAAAGTCCCCCAGTGGCTTCCCAGTCTCCACCAGGCCAAGTCCAAGGGCCCTGCCTGTCACTCAGGCCTCAGCCTCCTTTCACTTGCATTGCTTTTTCTTCTCCCCAGCCCTACCTCTCTCGAGGCCCTACTTAAATCTCCCCAGGAACCCTGCTATCCTAGGGCTCTAGGGTGGTGCTTGCTTCACACTGTCCCTGTGAGCCGCTGCCCAGAGCTCAGGACTGCCAGAGGAGCTGACACACGTGCGCGCCACAGGGTAGCCCTACGTCTGCCCCATTCCACACAGCTGATAAAGGGTGGTGTTGGGAATCAACGGGGAATGTGGACTCTTAACTTCCTTCTGTCACCTGTCAGCCTCCCAGGAGAGATGAGCACTGTGCCAGATTCTCGGTCAAATTCATCCACTCAAACCATCCATGCACCAGGTATGATGCTCAGGGCCTGGCACGGGAAACGGACAGACAGACAGCGGACAGGTGAGAACGCAGCCACACGCCTGGGTCACTTTCCCCAGTGACATGTGCATAGCTCACGGATGACATTGTGAAGTTTTGGGTATATATGAACACATACTGTGTACCCCACAGTCCACTCATTTTCTGATCTATGAATAAATGGTTTTTCTTCTGTTGTTGTTTTATTTAAGAATCATATTTACTTTTTTTTTTAATGTCCATACTAGGATTTGAATTCAAGACCTTGCACTTGCTAGGTAGATATAGCCACAGCCCTTCGGCTTTTATTTTTTGGCTTTGGCTTTATTATTTTTTGAGTAGAGTCTCAGTTTTTGCCCAGTCTGACTTGGACTACCATCTTCCTATATATACTTCACGCATAACTGGGTTGAAAATGCACACTACTACACCTAACCTTTTATTGGTTGGGATGAGGTCTCAGGGACTTTTTTGTCTAGACTAGCCTCAAACTATCATCCTCTCAGTCTCAGCCTTATGAATAGCTAAGATTACAAATGTGAGCCACTGTACTTTTCCTTCCTTCCTTCTCTCTCCCTCTCTCTTCTCCCCCGTTTCTCTCTCCCTTCTTTTCTTTTCTTTCTTGGCTTGAACTCACAATCCTCCTACCTCAGCCTCCTGAATGCTGAATCCTGCAGCACTGGACTTTAGGCTACACCAAGCAAAGAGTCAGCAATATTTGTTGTTGTTTAATACTTGGTGCACCCCAGGGCTTCATGCATGTTGGGCAAGTGCTTTACCACTGAATTGTAGCTGTAGAGTGGGTGGCCCTTGTACTGTCAGATGTCATCTTCTTTGAGACTATCTTATTCTGACCTTCTTTTAAAGTAAGGAAGCTTAGTGCTGGAGAGAAAAAGCCATCTGCTCAGAGTCACACAATGAAACAGTGGTAGGATGCCTTTCTTTGGGAAGCTATAGCAAAATATCTGAGCAGAATTTTACTTCTCCCCATTCTAGAGGTTAAGTCCCAGATTAAGGCACCATCATTTGGTCTATTGAGGGCCGTCTTGCTGTATTATAACCTCTGCCTTGCAGAAGGGCAACCTAAGCAAATGTTGTGGGAAGCCTCCTTGATAAAGACTGGAGGCCCCACCCATATCACTGGACTGGAATCTGATTGGTGAGGGAGGCCCCACCCATATCACTGGACTGGAATCTGATTGGTGAGGGAGGCCTCTCCTCCTATCACTGCCTCACAAAAGCCTCACCTCATTTGGAAGCACACATCAAATCCCTCACGGTGTCAGCATGAGCAGGTAGGTTGGAATCTGGTGGATCATCTTCCCTTGTCCACACTCTAGGTAAAGACCCCAACCCCGTACTGCTCTCCTTGAGTTACGTGACATGTCAACAGATCATTCTGGAGTGTGTCCAGGTCAGCAGAAGCCTGTGACATGCAATGAGAGATTTCAAATCTGACACTTGCCAGTTCCCATTGAAATCCTGGTGAGAAATGTCCCTGTCCTCATCCATTTTTAATGTCACAGTCAATCTAGCAGAAAAAAAATCACCTCCAGGTAAATGCGTTCAGAACAAGGCTGTCACTCTGGCATGACTCAACTGGGTGGCTCACAGGGCACTCTTGCTGTCTCCCTAGCCATTGCCTTCCCAGGGCTGTGGGGCTTGGGACAAAGGACAAGGCCACTTTTCCCGCAAGCTTCCCTAACTCTTCCCAAAGCAGTCAGGAAACTCTACAGGACAAGGAGCCTGGACAGAGTTTCAGGGGCTCAACCTCAGGAACAAAGCTTGCAGCTCTAGTGTTGGCTCTACTTCTGATTAATTGTGTGACTTAAGCCACTCACTTGACCCATACTTCCCATTTCCTTGTCTTTAAAGAAGGAGTAAGAACATGGTTAGTATTCAGGGTCCCCCCCCCCCACCATCTTTATGACCTAATACCTGACATAAACAACTTAAGGCAAAGCCGGGTGCTGGTGGCTCACACCTGTGATCCTAACTACTCAGGAGGCTGATATCTGAGGATTAGGGCTTGAAGCCAACCCAGGCAACAAAGTCTGAGAGACTCTGATTTCCAATTATCCACTAGAAAACTGGAAGGGGTGCTGTGGTACAAAGTAGTAGAGTGTTAGTGCTGAGCAAAGGAGCTCAGGGACAGTGCCCAGGCCCCAAGTTCAAGCCCCACAGCGACTTAAAAAAAAAAAAAAAAAAAAAGGAAGAGAGATTTCTTTTGGCTCACATTTCAGAGGTTTCAGTCCGTGGTCTCATGACTCAAGTTCCTGGGCCCGGAGGGAGACAGACCATTAGAGCAGTTGGAACATGTCCAAGGCTGTTCACACAGTCGTAGACAGGAAACTAAGAGGGAACACGAGAAGGAGCTAAGACAAGATAACAAGATACAGCCCCCCAAGGACACACCCTCAATGACCTACTTCATCCAGCTAGACCCCACCTCCTATGTTTCTTATTTTTAATGTCAGTACTGGGACTTGAACTCAGGACCTCAAGCTTTTGCTTAGCTTTTTGCTGAAGGCTGGTGCTCTACCACTTGAGCCATACCTCTACTTCCCCCTTTTTCCTAGTTAATTGAAGATAAGAGTGTCTCTGATTTGTCTTCTCAAGTTGGCTCCTAACTGCAATCCTCAGCCTCCTGAGTAGCCAGGATTATAGGCATGAGCCTCCATTGCTGGCTCAACTTCTACTTTTTAATCACCTCTCAATAATGCCATCATATCAGAAACCCACCAGGAATGGATTTATAGTATTTGTAAATGATAAATGTATATATATTCCTGATATTTATAAATTTTAATGGGTATTTGTAATACCCATTAATTAGGCCACAGCCTTTGTCCTTAAAAGTTCCTGGGCTGGCAAGCAAGTCTACAATTGAGGTGGTTAGGGGAAGCATTTTGTATTCAAACCATATCACAGCTTGATTTTGGAAGACTAAGAGAGATCATCATGAAAGTATTTTGTAAACCATAAATCACTCTGTAAGCCTAAGATGCCACGTTTTCAGGTTATATTAGCAACTGTCCAATTTCCTTTGGGATACAAAACACCAGGGGTGGAAGCAATGTTCTGTCTCTAGAAATAGAGACATTTTCATTGGAAATAGCTGTTTAGATAGGTCTCATCACACCCAGAAAACAGTTGCTCTTTAGGTTGCTCTTCTTTTCTTCTTCATCCTCACAAATAACAGAATAAGAAGAGGTGGCTATCAATCAATAAATACCAGACATTCATGTCTTCAAAGGACATCTGCTAGCCATGTGCTGGTGGGTCATGTCTGTAATCCTAACTATTAGGAGGTTGAGATCTGAGAATCACAGTTCAAAGCCAGCCCAGGCAGACAATCTAAAAATTCTTATCTCCAACTAACCAGGAAAAGGTGGGAAATAGAAGTGTGGCTCAAGTGGTAGAGTGCTATCAGTGAGTGCGAAAATCTGGAGATGTCAGTGAATTGTACCTGAGATGAGCTAGACAACTAAACCTTGCCAAGGAAAAAAAATGCAGGCAAAGAGAAATGGTTGGTGAAAAGCAGCCAACAATGTTAGATCAGGTCTTTCTGATCCAGGGTTACTGGTAGCTGTTATTCTGTTAACAGTCAGGCCTGTTTTAACCATAATGTAGTGCAGTGGGGCACCAATCACTGGAACATAATTTCCCAAGAGAGTAACTAGAGAGGGGGTAGTGGTGGTGAGAATCTGGGTTACAAGGGGAGGGTGGAGTTCCTAAGACCCTCCACAGGAGGACTACTGTCCACTTAGCAGACTTGTGCAGAGGCAATGCCTCAGTTTACCCCATTCTCAGAATGTGGGTGGTGAGGCAGACTGGGTGGTCAGGAATACAAGTGAAATGTAAGGCCTTTACCAGGGCAGTCAGCATTTATTCACGGTGAAAAAAATAATTAGAGAAAACTCCCAGGCTACCTTGGAACAGGCTGTCTATGCAGCCAGATTTGTTGAATTAATTATAAAGAAGCTTGAACCATGCAGTCTCCCCATTGCTCTCCCCCAATGGTTCCCTGAGTGAATGAGAGAAACTTATGAATGGAGATCTATTTGTGGGCCTTACTTAGCATTGTTCAAACATTACAGCTACCTGAGGCCCAACTCCACTCACAACGTTGCTTTTCTTTTCTCTGTCTGTATCTCCTCTCATTTTCCTCCCTTCCCTTTCAATCTTTCTTGGCTTCCTACCTTCTTTTCATCTCCCTCCTTTCTTCATCTTTCCTTTCCCAATTTTCCAGTTTTGTTTTTATTCTTACATCCTAGTAATGAAATACAAAAAAATTTTATTTGCAACAGGAGACTGGCACTAAGTAAAAAAGACAATACTATTCCCTCAGGAAGCAACTTTAATAATCTCTAAATGTCTAAGTGCTCTCAACCCAACTACTAATGCAGCCACAATTTCCATAACTGCGATCATAAAATCTATATCACAGCATTTTTGGCTGAAGGCAGAAATTAGAGCCCTGTGTACATTCTTTCTGGTTTTAAGGGCCACTGCTCCTGAGCTGGTTCTGTAATAAACAGCAAGCATCACCATTGTAATAGTGCCAGTGAGCTCTACAAAGGAAACCGCGCAAGCAAAACTTCACCCACTGGCCAATAAGCAGTGCCACTGGGTAGAAGTGATCTTAGGGGTCCCTTAGCCTCTCCACACAGAGCCTTCCTCCCAAATTCAGAGTCCCCACAGGTGGATAAAGACCCTCATTCTCTTCTCCCGCTCCACCTAATCACATGCTTGGAAATGTGGGGTTCATATTAGATTTAGACCGTTTTATATATCTATAAGCTATCACGTTATTTAAATGCCAGTTTGGAAATCTGTGGTTACCAGTCTTTTGTTTTATGTTGTTCAGCTTTGATAAGGAGAAATCAGAAGCACTGCACTAATAAAAATGTTTTAAGACCATTTCCAGCTGAACAGAGTAAAAATAAAAAGAAAGAGACTTCACAGAGAAAAAGGCCTTTACCCAGTGCCATAAGAATCAGTAACACTGAGAAGTCTGACAAAGGAGGGAACAGAAGGCAGTTCCAGATGGAGCAAAGAAGGCAAAGGAACACAGGAAAGCCTGAGGCTTGTCCTTGAAACTAGAGCTAGGTTCATCTGGGCAGGCCTGGAGGGGGGAAAGAGGAAGGTGAAGAGTGGAGGTGAGAATGTTCCTGATGCTCGATGGTAAAACGGTCCCAAAGAGACCCAGGACTGGGAGAGGAAGCCACTGAAGAATCTCCATAATGTGTATAGCTCTTTGTGAAAGCAGGTTTAGACCCAGGCCCAAAGTCCGAGTCCTAAGGTCCCATGGCCAAATAAAGAGACAAGGTGAAGGGCAGAGAAAGAAGATTTATCTCGTGGCAACCCTGGGAAGACAGCAAATGTACATCCTCACTTTCAGGGTAAAGACGTTGCCTTCAGGTTGAATGAGGAGAGGATCTTTGTGTGAAAACTGGGAAGCAAAGGGAGCTGCTCACCCATCACCCATCACCCTGTGATGCTGATCACTATGCTAAGTAAATGAGTGACAGAGAGCTTCTGGGAGTCCCTCGAGCCAGGGCCGCATGCAGTTCCATCTGTGCCTCCCCAGCACCCAGCTGGGGAGCCACCTGATCCGTCAAACTGGACTGGGTAGAGGAAGGGTCAGTAATGAGGATGGAGGGGACAGGACAGCTGGCAGAGGATGGTGGAGGATGCAGCAGCTGCTGGACCTGGAGGAAATGAGTCAGCCTCGTCAGGGTGCAGGGACTCAGCCAGGAGTATCCAGGACCAGGCTGAAGGTCCGTCGGCAGCACCCAGGCCTTCAGGCTTGTGACTGAGCTTTCTGCTACTCTAACTTCTCACTTCCTGTTCTAAGGTTTGGCTCACTGGATGTTTCAGAGCACTGAGATAAATCAACCCAGGAAGGGGCTAAGGAAGGGAAAACCAGCCAGGTGCTGGTGGCTGCAATAATCCTAGCTACTCAGAAAGCTGAGATCTGATGATCCTGGTTCCAAGCCAGCCTGGGAAGACATAGTTGAAAGACTCTTCACTTCAATCAACCAGCAAAATGCACAACTCATGATTAAATAAATAAATAAATAAAATAAATGTCAAGCCAGGTGCCAGTGGCTCGTATCTCTTATCCTAGTTACTCAAGAGCTGAGATCTGTGGATCACTATTCAAAGCCAGCCAGGGCAGAAAAGTCCATGAAATTCTTATCTCCAATTATTCACCAGAAAACCAGAAGGGGTGCTGTGGCTCAAATCAGTAGAATGCTAGCCTTGAGTGATGAAGCTCTGGGACAGTTCCCAGGCCCTGAGTTCAAGCCCCTTGACCACTACCAACACACACACACACACACAGTTAATTAATTATATGTGAAAGAAAGAGCTAGATAGAGATACTAAGGCCTTTGCATCCAACTTATATAGACAGAAATTTGAACTGAAAAGGGCAGGAAGAAGTCGAATACTTCCTGGGCATTCTCATGGCAATTCTCTGCAAGGAAACCATTGGAGGTGGACCAGAGGCCCCCAGAGCCCAGAAGAAAAGTTATCCTGCCTCCTCTCCAGGGTGAGAAAAAGTCAGAAGCTCAAATTAAAGTGTTATCTTGTTGGCAAAAGAAGCGTGAAGAACTGCTGTGCCCTCTTCTAGCAATGCCAGTGAGCTTGTGTATTTTCATTTGAGGTGTTAAATATTGCCAGAGAAAGGCATTCCAGGAGCTTTTAGGTCAAGTGTTAGGATTTCTTTTAACCCTTTAGAATTCTAGCTAAGTAACAATGACAAACTGAGGTCCTAAAACTGACATAGAGTTTTCTGGAACCTTAGTAGAGTAGTTGCTAATGGTTGTTTAAAAGAGGAGGGGGAAGAGGAGGAGAAAGAGGAGAAGGAGGAGGAGGAGCAGCAGCAGCAGCAGCACAGCAGCAGCAGCAGCAACTTGCTTCATGTCTGGGCCAGCCTAGACTTTGTTATTCCTATTTGTACCTCCTCTCATTAGGATGACAGGCATGCATCCAGGTTAAGATGGAGATTCTCAACTTTTTCCCCTTCTCAGCCTGGCTTTGACTCTCATATCCCAAACTCCACCTCCCATGTAGCTAAGATTAAAGTTTTGAGCTACAAAACTTAGCCCTAAATAATCTTTAGGAGACTAAATAAGAATAATATTCCAATATAGGCCAATCATGAGGGCACATGCCTATAATATCAGCTACTCAAGAAAGAGCAGGAGGAGGACCTTGGGCTTCTGACAACCAGAGCAAAAGTGTCAGCCTCTATGTAGCAAACAAAAGAAAACAACACTGAATCAGACGAGGATAGCAGATTGCTGAGTTTTGCTCCCACTACTGAAGAGAGGAAGAAAAAAAGAAAGAAAGGAAGGAAGGAAGGAAGAAAGAAAGAAGGAAAGAGAGAGAGAGGGAGGAGGGAGGGAGAGAAGGGAGGGAGGGAAGGAGGGAAGAAGCAAGCAAGCAAGCATTCAAGAAAAAAAGAAAGAAGAAAGAGAGAAAAAAGAAGAAAAAGAGAGGAAGGAAGGAAGGAAGGAAGAAAGGAAGGAAGGAAGGAAGGAAGGAGGAAGGAAGGAAAGAAGGAAAGAAAGGAGGAAGGAAGGAAAAAAGGAAGGTAAAGGAAAGGAAGAGAAAGAAGAAACAGGAGAGAGAAGGAGAGAGAGAAAGGGTGGATGGAGGGAGGAAAGAAGCCAGGAAAGAAGGAAGGAAAGAAGAAAGGTCAAAAGAACCACTTATTTGTGTTGCTTGGGGCAAGTTGCGTAACCTCTGTCAGGCTCCATCACCTGTGTGGTAGATGAAAACTACCACACATATGCTTTTCAGAGTTGTAATCATTACTAAGTAAGACATGTGCTTGGTAGCTTTATACACTGTTAAGTCCCATACAAAATCATGCAAGTCTTCCCAGAGTAAGTTTTCTTAACTTACAGAGAGCTTCCTAGGGAAAGTGACCTTGAATTGCATCGTAAGAAGAGAAAGAAATGCAGCTGTCAGGAGGGTAGGAAGTTGTCCAGGGCTTAAGTGTCAGTTCAGACAAAGGCTCAGAAAAAAAGAAAGAATGAGTCCATCCCAGGAGCCCATAAAACTTTTGGTCTTGGAGCTCTCAGGAGATGAAAGTTGACAAGCCAAGTGTGCAGAGACTGCAAAATGGTAAGACGTCACCTGCCCCATAAAACATCAAAATCTCCCCCAATATTGCATATGGCAAAAAGAAAAGAAAAGAAAAGAAATTAGGCAACTCCCTTTGGGACACTAATTTAAATTCCTGTGTTTATTTTCATAAACTCATGAAAATGTTACATCCCATTTGCATCACATATGAAACAATAACTTCTCCATCAAAAGAAAAAAAATTAGTTGGGAGCCAGTGGCTCATGACTGTAATCCAGGAAGATGAGATCTAAGGATCAAAGTTTGAAAGTAACCCCAACAGGAAAATCTGTGAGACTCTTATTTCCCCAAAAGCCAGAAGGAGAGCTGTGGCTGAAATAGTAGCGCACTAGCCTTGAGCAGAAAAAGCCCAGGCCCCAAGTTCAAGTCACAGTAATGGCATCACACAACAAAAATGTTGGGCAAAAGTGAATTCCATCAGGACATTCCATATATACTATGTCTAGCCTAATTCTTTGAATAAAGAAGCTGCCCCCAGATGGTCACTGAGCTGAGGTTACAACTTAGTGGTAGCAAGAGTGTCTAGCATGCACAAGGTCCTCAGCACTGCACCATGCAACACACCACACACACACACACACACACACACACACACACACACACACACACAGCCTGTAAGTGTTGGCAGACTGAATAAGGGAAGGAGGGAAGAAATCACTAATAGATTGTGTAGGGGTTAGAAGACTGTTACACGGGTGGTAAACTGAGCACAGCAATGAGGTTTGCATGAGGGCTGGTGACGAGGCAGCTACTGATGGAAGAACCAGAGTCAGACAACCAGCACTTACCGATATCCTGTTAGACGGACTAAAGTTAATGTTCACAGACGCCTCTGGAAGCCAGTGTTCTTGGCACATTTTACAGATGAAGAAGGATCCTGGGGATGAGGCAGACAGTGACAGGCCTGCACCCTCATCCCAACAATCAGGACATAAGCCTGGAGCTTCTCCACCATCTCACACTACTTCAGAATCCAACAGGAACAGTGTGGTGCCTCCCATCAGTCGACAGAGAAGGAAGAAAGGAAAAGGTAGGAAGTTATGTAGGGGGAGACAGACAGAGACAGAAAAGAAAATGAAGGAAGGGAGAGAGAGAGAGGGAGAGAGGGAGAGAGAGAAAGAGGAAGGAGAAAGAAAAGGAACAGAAGGGTAAGAATGAAGTATAAAGGGATGAATGGGAGACAGGAGAGGGAGGAAGCAGGAGAGAAAAAGAAGAATGCAAAGGAGAGGGGGAGGGAAGGAAAGTGGAGGAAAAAATCCACTCATAAGAAGGGAGCAGGGGAGCTGGGACGTAGCTCTGTGGCAAAGTGCTTGCATAGCAAGTGCAACATGATCCTAGGTTCAACCTCCAGTTCCAAAAGAGAAAAGGCAAAAAAAAGTTAAACCCCTCCCCCCCCAAAACCCCCAAAAGATTCTTTGCTGGGCGTTGTTGGCTCACACCCATAATCCTAGAGACTCAGGAGGCTGAGATCTGAGGGTTGTGGTTCAAAGCCAGCCCAGAGCAAGAAAGTCTGTGAGACTCGTATCTCCAGTTAACCACCAGAAAACCAGAAGTGTTGCTGTGGCTCAAAGTGGTAGAGTGCTAGCATTGAGCACACTGAAGCTCAGAGACAGCTCCCTGGCCCTGAGTTCAAGACCCACAACTCACAGAAAGAAAGAGAGAAAGACAGGAAGAGGGAGAGGGAGAGAGAGAGAGAGGAAAAGAAAGAAAGAAAGAGGAAGGAAGGAGAGAGGGGGGAGGGAGGGAGAAAGATACGAAGAGGAAGGGAGGGAGAGAGAAAATATCACAACCCCTTTGAGACTCCAGACCATATCATTTTAAACATATTAAATATACCCTTTACTGAAAAAATATTGCAATGTTTGTGTCATTTTTGGGTTTTGAAACTTCATCCAAAAACAATTTCCTGGAAATCACTGCCCATAATCAGAAATTGTTGCAAAAAGAAAAACCTCAGCTATAAATTGTTTTCAAAGGTATAAAAATTTTATAATCATCAAGGTACCAATTAATGGAAAAGACATAATACATCTTTGTAGATATTCGGAGAGGAAAATGAGGAGAGAGGGGAAGGGAAAAGAAAGGAGAGACACAGAGACATACTGAGAGCTAGAAACAGAGAAGACATGAAAATACAGATGAAAGGAGAATAGGAAGGGAAGGAAAACAGAGAGGCAGATATTTACTCATTTCAATTTTACCAATTAGTTTAAATAGTGAAACCAGCTAACACCATTTAGGACTTGAACATTTTTAGGTCTCTCACCAGAGCCTGGGGATAAATAGCCCCCAGTTGCCAGGGTTTGAATAGGTCAGCAAAGCGCAGCTGATGACCCATCAGAGATGCTTATGGTTGCCATGGAAACGCCATTAGCCACCCTTTCCCCAAGCTATCTTCACACATCTGCACCGGGGTGTGGGTGTTCACGTCCACGTCTGTCTGTGGTGGAGATAATTCCATCTGGTGGTGGCTTCCCCTCTGGGAAGTCCCCCCCCCTCACCCCATGGTGTTGTGGATGAAGATGGCTGGGGGGTTGGTGAGGAGCTGGAGGCTGTGTAACAAGGTATGAGCTGGGGTCCATCACCATCACCAAGAGCTCTGCTCATCCCAGCCAACCTGGGTGCATTCTGAGGCCCAGCTGTGGCCTAAAACAACATTAAACAGTCCCTTTTGCTTTGGGGGTTGCTATGACAGCCAGGAATTTCAAACCAAACCGGACCTGGAAAAGAATTCTGTCCTTGGCCCTAAAAGTTTGTGGTTCCAAACTGCTTGCTGCGGGTTTCTGCTGTCCACACTGACACCGTCCAGATGGAAGGGTCTCTAAATTGGGGATCTGTGAACATTCCAGTGGAAAGGTTATTTTCAACTTGGCTGACACCCCACTGGAATGTAGGTGTAACAGGAGGAACTTCTTGGCAAGTGAAGTTGGAAAATACAGCAAGAAGTCCCAGAGAGAACCTCATCCATATCTCTAAGACTCTTTCAGATTTGTTTAGTGCTCCAGAGTTTGCTAAGCCTAGTCACATAAATTACCCACTTAGAGACTCACATCTGCCTGGTAAAATAGGCAGACTAGGTATGGTAATATTCTTCCAATGACAAGGAGAGTTGAGGCCATTCAGAGCAAGAGCAATCCACTAGGAAGCAGAAGATTTCTGACATAAGATGTTGACCTTTTTATTCTACCATGATGATCTTCAAATGTGAAACAAAGACTAGTGTGGTGGTACACTGCTGGAATTTCAGCACCTGAGAGGCTGAGGGGGAGGGCGGTGAGGGCAGCCTGGTTACACGGTGCTGGACAGTTTAGAAGCAAGGCTCTT
Source organism: Dipodomys spectabilis (assembly GCF_019054845.1). NCBI lineage: Eukaryota > Metazoa > Chordata > Mammalia > Rodentia > Heteromyidae > Dipodomys > Dipodomys spectabilis. The sequence continues at coordinate 9,341,303 of NW_024870753.1, read as the reverse complement.
ATTTCTAAGGAATTGATGTTGTAGGTGGACAACTTCCTTTTATTGTGATAAAATATCACATAAAACTTAGCCAAAATTTCTTTAAAAAAACAACTTTAATTTATCTGCCATGCGGGGGTCAAATCCAGGGTACTGCATACAGTAGTGCTGTGCCACCGAGCCCACCAACCCAACTTAATCGTTTCTTTTTCTTTTTCATGTTTTTTGTTGTTGTTGTTTGGTTTGGGGGTTTTACTTTTGTCATGGAGCTTGAACTCAGGGCCTGGACACAGTCCCTTAGCTCTTTTGCTCAAGGCTAGCACTCTACCACCTTGGAGCCTCAGCACCCCTTCCAGTTTTCTGGAAGAGCCTCATGGAGACTTTTTCCACCTGGGCTGGCTTCAAACCACCAGCCCCAGATCTCAGCCTCCTGAGTAGGTAGGATTACAGGTGTGAGCCACAGGTGCTGTCTTTCTTTTCCTTTTCCTTTATTTTTTCCTTCCTTCCTTCCTTCCCTCCGTCCCTCTGTCCCTCCCTCCCCCCTCCTTCCTTCCTTCTCTTTTTTCTTTTTGTGTGTATGTGCTAGTACTCAGGCTTGAACTCAGGGCCTGAGTGCTGCCTGTAGATGTTCCATCTAAGACTAGCTTTCTACTACTTGAGCCACAGCTACATGTCCAAATTTGGGGCTGGTTAATTGAAGATAAGAATTTCGTAGGGCTGGGAAGGTGGCTCAGTGGTAGAGCGCTTGCCTTGCACGCATGAGGCCCTCAGTTTGATTCCCCAGCACCACATAAGCAAAAAGAAAAAAAAAAAAAAACAGGAAGTGGTGCTGTGGCTCAAGTGGTAGAGTGCTAGCCTTGAGCTGAAGAGCTGAGGGCCCAGAGTTCAAGCCCCATGACTGGACCCCCCCCCAAAAAAAAAGAATTTCGTAGACATTTCTGCCCAGGCCAGAAAGATTGAACCCAGTCCTCAGATCTCAGCCCCGGAGCAGCCAGGATTACACATGTGAGGCCCCAGTGCCTGGCCTGCCCTCTTCATCCTTTGTCCATGTGTGCCCATTTCAGAGAAAAGGTCTCTGTGACAACAGCTATGATTATGTCTGAGCATCTCCTGATCATCTCCAGTGTTCCAATTATACAGCTGACACTAACATTTAGTTCCCATTCTGTGGTTTGGGAGAAACTACAGGGCCAGATGTGGTGGTATATGTCTGTAATCCCAACTTCTCAGGAGGTAGAGATGGAGAGGATCATGGTTTGAGGCCTGTAGAGCAAAAAGGTAGCAAGACCTCATCTCAACCAACGAACTGGTTTTGCTGGAATTTGCCTGTAAAACTCAGCTACGCAGGAGGCATGGGTAGGAGTATTGTGGTCAGAGATTGGCCTTGGACAAACACGAGAGACTACCTGAAAAGCAAAGTGCTGGTGGCTCACACCTGTAATCCCAGCTACTCGGGAGACTGAGCTCTGAGGATTTCAATTCAAAGCCAGCCTAAGCAGGGAAGCCTATGAGACTCTTATCTCCATTTAGCCACCTTAAATAAAAGCTAGAAGTGGAGCTGTGGCTCAAGTGGTAGAGCAGATATCCCTGAGGGAAAAAGCCAATGGACAATGACCAGGTCCTGAGTTCAAACTTCAGTATCATTACTATTACTACTACTACTACTAATAATAAAAGTAGCTAAAGTCAGAAAGGCTCCAGGGTGTGGCTCAAATGGTAGAGCACCTGCCTAACAAGTGCTACCACACATACGCACGCGTGCACACACACACACACACACAGAAGCATAGTGTATATCCCCACACCATTAAATTGGATGCTGCTGCTTCAGAGGCAAAATCCAATTCTAGTTTATAATACATATAAAATAGCAGTCTTCTCTTGTGCCAAACTGGCTACAACTCTTCCCTGAAGGCCTTCCCTGAAGGCCATGGAGACTGTGGAAGTCTTTCTAGCCTTGGTGATAATGGTGGGCAAGAATGAATTGAAAAGAGACGGGTCAGCCAGTATCTTCCTGACACATCCTCTGGGAAGTCAGGGGGAGAGGCCAGCCATGAGTCTGGTTTCTCTTGAGCCCTGCATGGGACTAAATGTAACCCTTGTCGACTGATGGATTCTCTGCTGAAAGTGAGCAGCATGGGGTTCACAGAATGATGGAATCCAGCTAGGCCCCCACAAATCCTAATCATTCACAAAGAATGTGAGAGTTTACAAGGCACTAGCATCCCTCTTTCCTTCAGATAAACAACAGAGACACAGGGAGGTGCCTAATTTGTTCAAGCTGGTTCAGTAGGGGTGGTCCTTGAGAGCTCCAAGCTGATTGGCTGAAATCCTACTTCCTGGTCTTCCCGCTCACCCCCTCCACTCTCCTGAACACTGACTTCAAGCCACGGCTGTCATATACATCCTCACACCTCCTGGGAACAGCATTGTCAAGGAAGATGAGCTGGTCATACGGCTATCTGTGGGAAAGGCTGGCAGTTGAAGTAAAAGGGAGGGAGAGAGCTTCCTCCTCCCTTCCCACCTCCTAAGCTTGGCCACTGCGGACATCGGTCTTGTCAATGAGCAGTGACAGCTTGTAACATCCCAGCCACAAACTATGCTTCCCCCACAGGCAGAACCCCAGGCCTCATCAGGCTTCCCAGGCGTGTCTTCCATGTTGCTCTATAGCTTCCACTGGGCCTCGTCCATTACTAAGAACAAAAAAAGCCCAGCTCTTCTCTAAGCCCCAGCACACCTGTTTTTGTCAGTGCATGCTATGGGGTTTTCTGTTCTTGTTTCTGAGTTATGAGAAAATGATAAAGATGTACTGTGTGATCTTTTCCTCACTCTAGAAAGAGCAAGAAGCCCATCTCTAGGCAGTGGGGTTGCAAATGTGGCTCAGCCTCTACAGAGCATGACTCAGAGACAGCCATACCCCTGGATGGGTCTCTGTCTGCAAAAGGAGGAGTTAGATGGAAAGGAAGTTAACTTGCTGGTGAACGCAGACTTCCAGGCTGGAACACATGGTTTAGGCCTAAGTGCATGGTACACGATTGCTCCTGTGAGCAGCAAGTTTCTCTTCCCCAGCCAGCAAGAGCAAAACTATTACTGTCTTCTGATTGGCGACTTCAGTACCCTGCCTACATAGCGACAGAGAGACGACCACATCATGGTTTGGCCAGAGAATGAAGCCAGCCTGGGTGTGGTCACCCAGCAGCCGCTCATGGGAAGAAGTCCCTGAGAAATGACAGCATGTCTGTGGGAGGGGCAGCAGGAGCACTAGGCCAGGAGTTGGACTGGGGTCCATATGCCTCCTCACCGTCATCTAGCTGTGTGTCCCTGCCTGTGTTCCTCTCTGAGCTGGAAACAAGTCCGATCAGACACCTCAATGCTCCTTTCAATCGAACAATCAGAGATGTCGTAGTTAACCTTCTCACCCCTCCCTCATCTGGCTCCCTCTGCCAGCCTGTTTTGAGGGTAATTCTGAAAATTAGGAACCAGAAAGGCTGCCTCCTCCTCCTCTTCCTTCTCCTTCCTCCTCCTCTGCCTCCTTCCTTCTCCTCCTTTTCTTTGTACTGGTACTTGAAGTCAAGACCTGGTACTAACCCTTAGCTTTTATGTTCAAGGCTGGTACTCTTAAAACTTGAACCATAGCTCTACTTCCAGCTTTTTGGTGGTTAGTTGGAGATAAGAGTCTCACAGACTTTTCTACCCAGGCTGATTTGAAACCATGATCCTCAGATATCGGCTTCCTGAGTAGCTAGGATTACAGGGATGAGCCACCCATGCTTGCTTGGCTAGTGTTGGTGTTGTTCTTTTTTATTTTTCTTTTGTGCCAGTAGTGGGGCTTGAACTCGGGGCCTGGGCTCTCTCTGAATTGTTTTGCTCAAAGCTAGTGTTCTACCACTGGCCTCACAGCACCATTTCTGTTTTTGTTTTGGGGTTTTTTGTTTTGTTTTGTTTTGCAGGAGGGGGGGGAGGCTTGGTGGTTAATTAAAGGTAAGAGCCACATGGACTTTTCCTATCTGAGCTGGCTTCAAATCAAGATCCTCAGATCTCAGCCTCTTAAATAACTAGGATTATAGATATGAGTCACCAGTGCCTGGCTAATGGTCTATATATTTTTTTAAATATCATCTCAGATAGGAAATGATGTGAGAACAGGAAAGCAGAAGATAGTATTTTAATTTTTAAAAACTGGTTATTTACTTTGAAACACGATCTTCATACATAGACCAGGCTGTCCTCAAACTCTATATATTCCTGCCTCAGCTTCTAGAAGGGCCATCACATCTGGTTTAGGAAATGATCTGTACTTTTTTTTTTTTTGGTCAGTCGTGGGGCTTGAACTCTGGGCCTGGGCGCTGTCCCTCAGCTCTTCAGCTCAAGGCGAGCGCTCTACCACTTGAGCTACAGTGCCACTTCCGGTTTTCTGGTGGTTTATTGGAGATAGGAGTCTCACGGTCTCTCCTGCCCAGGCTGGCTTTGAACCTGGATCCTCAGATCTCAGCCTCCTAAGTAGCTAGGATTACAGGCATGAGCCACCAGCGCCCGGCAATGATCTGTACTTCTAAAGGAAGATCACTGTCTGTAGATACAGGTACAAGGTATTGAAGAGTCAGAACAATGTTGCAATCATTCAGGGATACACTGTAGCATTATTCAGAGCAGATATTGTTGCATCCAGAAATACACTGTTACACTTAGGGTACATTGTCTCATTCATTCAGAGCATACATTATTGCATTTGAAGGTATAGTGTTACATCCAGGATATACTGTTGCATTCATTCCGTACACACATTACTGCATTCATTCAGAACATACATTGCTGAACTAATTCAAGTTAATACTAATTTTATGAGAAACAAGGTGTACATTGCTTTTTTTATACAGTTTCCAAAAGTCTTCTGAACAAAGAAATCTTACAAAGAAATAGAACAGGGAGAGAAAAATTAAGAACTGTGCCCAAGTTAAGCACAGTTAGAAAGTAGTTGAAATTCAAAATTATCCTGTCTTCCTCCAAGGCTGAACTGCCTCTCTGAGGTATTTCCCTACAGAAACTGAGGGTAGTATGTGACAGGAGATGGGAACCCCGGCCTAGCTGACCTCCTGGAAGAGGGTGGAAAGCTCAGCAGAGTCCTGAGGCTCTTCAGCTATGGCAACCTTTGCTATTGGGTTTTGGGTCCTTCAAAACTCCACCAGGTGTAGTGTGGTGCCAGTGGCTCATGTCTGTAATCCTAACTACTTTGGAGGCTAAAATAACATCTCAGTACAAAGCCAACCCAGTCCACGAGACTCTTATCTCCAATTAAACACACACACACACACACACACACACACACACACACATGCATATAGAAGCAGAGCTGTGACTCAAGTGGTAGAGCACCAGCCTTGAGCAAAAGAAAAGCTCAGGGACAGCACATGGGTTCAAGCTCCAGGACTGGCACAAAACAAAGCTAAACAAAACAAAGGAACTTTGACCAGGTGGAGGGACAGCCTGCATCCTGGGTACTGGCAGGCAGATGGGGTGAGACCTTTTCTTCACCTATCAGCAGCTAACAGGATACACCACATTCCCAGTTCTTGCCTCCTATACTGACCTCGTGGGAGGGCTGGGGACTGTCCTCACCTCATGTGTGGGAGAACAGGACCCACCCAGTCCTCTTCTGACCTCTGGGACCTGAGCAGCTGCTTTTTTTGGGAGGGTGGGGGTCCGGTTGTGGGGCCTGAACTCTGGGCCTAGGCACTGTTCCTCAGCTCTTGAGCTCAAGGCTAGCATTCTACCACTTGAGCCACAGCACCACTTCCGGCTTTCTTTTTGCTTATGTGGTGCTGGGGAATTGAACCCAGGGCCTCAGGCATGCAAGGCAAGTGCTCTACCACTGAGCCACCTTCCCAGCCCCCCCCCCTTTTTTTTTTTGTCGATCATGGGGCTTGAACTCTGGGCCTGGGCGCTGTTCCTCAGCTCTTCAGCTCAAGGCTAGTGCTCTACCGTAACTTGAGCCACAGCGCCACTTCCGGCTTTTTTCTTTTTTGCTTATGTGGTGCTGAGGAATAGAACCCAGGGCCTCAGGCATGCAAGGCAAGCGCTCTACCACTGAGCCACCTTCCCAGCCCTGAGCAGCCGCTTTCTTTACCATGAGAATGTCTTACTCCTTAGCCTCTCTTGCACATGGTCTCAGACACAGTCTAATAAAAGTTTTCCAGGCAAGACCTTGAAAGCCAGCTGGGACCTCTTACTGTCCATCCATAAAAAGAAGCAATACATTGCACAGCCAACTTGAGAAGCATCCTCGCAGGACAGGAAGGAGTATATCAAGACAACCTTGTTTTAATAGAAAAAGTAAATGAGACTGCACTTGGCTGGTCCTAACACAGAGAGAAGAATGATATAAACCCCGCTTTACTTTTTTTGTGGGAACAAATATTTACCAGGTTCCTGATGTGTTAGACACTGCGGCAGGCGCCTCCATTGCAAAAGCACTTATTCCTAACGGTGTTAGGCACAGAGGAAAGGAAGGCTCGGCAGAAATGAAGGGACTTGCTGAAACCCAAACTTGCCACCTCCTCCTCTTCCTCCTCCATGTGCTCATGACCGCGTGCCTTCCTCTTGTGAGGATGGAACACAGGTAGATTTAGAACCCCAGAGGGTGAGAAGATGTGGGCCGCGGTGCCTGGGTCCGCTGTGAGGTGGGCAGTGATGAACTTCCTTCCGCTGCCTCTCCTCCTCCAGTGTAGACTTTGCTCCCAGGCTCTCCGCTGGGCATCTCCTGCCATTACCTCCACAGCATTCTGCACTCTCTTGCTTGAGCGTGTGTGTCAGTACTGAGGCTGGAATTTGCAGCCTCACAGTCTTCCTTGGCTTTCTTTTTTCTTCTCAAGGCTAGTGCTCTAACACTTCAGCCACACTTCCACTTTGAGCATTTTGCTGGTTAACTGAAGAGTCTCTTGGATTTGTCTGCCTGGACCGGCTTCGAACCATGACCCTTAGATCTCAGCATCCTGAGTAGCTAGGATTGCAGGTACGACTCACCAGCACCTCCTTTCTTGGCTTCTGTTTCCCTCAGCTATGAAAAGGGATTCCTATTATTATTATTATTACATCCAGGCAGGGCCAGGCCAGTTAGAGAAGACTTGGGGCACTGGGGAGAGGGCTGGAGAGATTCCTCAGCTGACTAGCCCTGGAGGGCTTCATCCCTCCAGTTGCAGCCCTGCATCTCTCCAGTTGCAGCCCTGCTTCTCTGGCCTTTGTCCCAGCTCCCAATCTAGGCTGAAGGTGAGCATCCTTAGCCCACCCTCCAGGGACATCATAAGCCTAGGACCAGAGAGAGAGAGCAGGAGGATTTCTGGGAGGCCCAGGACAAAGTGTAGATGGGTGGAGACTTGAGTGTGACTCTCCCACCCCTGTGCTTTCCTCCCCCAGCAGCAGTCCTCACGTGTAGACCCAGCACTGGGGGTGCAGAGCCGGCATATGCGTGCTCCTCCACCTCTGCAGGGCATGTCTCCCGCTGAGGTCCCTGGAGTGGAAGGACTTCGATTCCCTCTGGTCCCTCTTCTTTCTCAAGGGATTGCCAGCAGGTTTTATCCAGGGCCACATGCAATGGCATTTGTTCCAATGCCTCTTAAGGCACCCTATTCCCCTGAGCTGGAGTCCCACTTCCCTGGCTTGGTGGCTAGCTGAGTTCTAGGGAGGCTATTGTCAAGATTGAGAGCAGAGAAAGATACACTGCCAAAGGCCAAGGGAAAGCCAGGCAGCTGACAGAAAGATGCCAAAACAGGCAATGAAATCAGACAAGCAGCAATCACACCAGTAGGCGACCATCTTAAAGACCCCACCTAGACTGCCCGGTGGTTGATATGGTGGTCTGGTAGCTTCGCCTTGACCCAACCGCACAACAGGGGGAAGAAAGGAATGAGGAAAGGACCGAAGGGAGAAGACAGAAGGGGCGGCAAGAAGAATGAAAAGAGCAGGGAGCTGGTAGGAGGAGACAGACAGGCGGACTGAGAAGAGAGGGACCGAGAAGGGGGAAGGCCTGGCGGCAGATTCTTGCCCAAGTGTTAGGGATTCTCTCCTACACAGAATCAATCCTGCATGGCGCGCCTCCCGCGGTGGCGCCGCCCCCGGAGCGCCCCCAAACCCCTGGCCGTCCCTCCGGAGCCAGAGCTGGGGCTCTGCCCTGCCAGCGCTCCTCTCCGGCCGAGCAGCCCCCGCGGCTCACCCCAAACGCGGGGAGGGAGAGAAGGAGGGCGGGCGCGGGAGGAGGGAGGGGAGAAGGAGGGGCTGCGGTAGGAAGCAGCCATGTGGTTCCAGCTCATTTTTTTCTCTTTCTCCACTCGTATTTCTTTCCAAACAGGGAAAAGTGTTCCACAAAGCGGTAGCGCCTTCAGCCTCGCCTTTTCCTCGTGGACCCGGACCCTGCTCCCGTCTGGGTGTGAGCCGGTGGGCTAGGCACTAGGAGCCCTCCGTGGCGCGGGGACCCCTGCACGGGGCGCGGGGGGCGCCCAGCGCGGAGCTGGCTCCCGCGCCCGCACATGGCTGCGGTCCCCAGCGCGCACCCCGAGGCACCGCGCCCAGCTCGCCAAAGGTCCGCCGGCGGCGCCGAACCGCCCCGCAGCCAGGCAGCGCGGAGCGGGGAAGTGCCCCGCGGCCGGGGACCAGCATGCCCTTCCTCCTCCTCTGGCTAGGTGAGTGCTCGGGGAAGGTGGGAGTTTGCACGGCCCCCGGCCAGCCCGCGGTCTAGCGTCCCGGGGAGGAGTGTCGCGGGGCCGATTGTCCCTGCCGCCCCGCAGGGTGCCAACCTCTCGGTCCCCGCCACCCAGCCTTGGAGAAGCGCATCTGAGAGCCGAGGACCGCCCAGTCGGCCATCAGCGATGTCTCACACATCTGGGCCCTGGAGCCGGCCAGGGGTGGGGGCGTTTCCCGGGCGAGTTTGGCAGGGACCTGCTTGGCCCTGGCGTGGAGGTGCGCGCCGGGCAGGGCTGGCTCCCGGGAGTGTGTGCGGTCAACTGGAGCGCTGGAGGAGGAAGGGCTCCTCCAGGAATTTCTGCCCAGGTTCCTGAGGGTGGGGAGCTTTTTGTTTCAAATGGGAGCCTCGGAACGGTCAGATTGGAAACAGATGTGTTGGAGGGGGGTGGAGGGGAGGTGGAGGGGGGTGGAGGGGGGGAGACAGGGCCGAGAGGGAAAGAAAGGGATAAAAGGGTAGAGCAAAAGGCGCCTGGGGAAGGCGCCCGGGCAGAAAGGGACATTGGGAAGGAAAGAACGGGAAAGAGAGGGAAGGAAAGAGAATGGAGGAGAATGGGAGGGAGTGTGGAGAGCCAAAGGAGGGAGGCTGAGAAAGAAAGGGTGAAGCCAACAGAACAAATGGAGCAGAGGAGGCTAAGAAACGGTACTGGAGTCCCTCCGGAGACGGAGGGGCCCCGCTGGCAGTCTCCTCCACCCCAAGCCTGCGTCTGAGGCCGCCAGCCCTAATGCACCAGCCGGGGCACCTGGGCTGGACACCGGCATGCTTATAGGAGAGTTAGAGCAGGGATGTGTGAGATCAGCAGAAAGAGGAGGGAGACAGAGAGTCTCTGAGGGGCCAGGGCAGGAAGGCAGGGGAAAGAGTTGAACAAGAGTTGCACCAGAACCATGGAACCAAGGGCGGTACCCACCTAGAAAGAGAAGGCGCAGTCATCTAGAGTTCAGAAGATGCCAGGGCTAGCCAGCTGTGGGGACAGTGAGCAGCACTACCCAGGACATGGGGCCACAGGAGAATTGGTTGTGGACTTGAAAGGACTAGGCAGGTAACCTGGGATGGCTTACTCACTGTCGAGGGCTTCATTCTGAGCTCTCAAGCAAGAAAACTAGATGGCTCTCGAGGCTCTTCTGTTCTTGTACCCCCACATACAGAGCTGGAGGGAGGCCGATGCCTCAAGTCTGTGAACAAAAGGAAATGGTTCTAAAGAGTGCCCTTTGGGGGTACTCTGAGAGCTCTGTCTTTTGGAAGCCTTACAAACCCACTAACACGCTTGTGTAGGGCCCCCTCTGGCTGGTAACCACCCAAGCTAGAAGAATAGAAGAGGTGGACTCACCTAAGTTATTGCTCAAGAGGAGGAGGCAGGGAGGGGGAGGGAGGGGGTGTTCTCTGAGCTCTTCAAGATACTGGCCAAGTATTGCAATACTTCTATGCACGTATGGCCTAGCTAGATGACACATGTGTTTTCCTTACAGGCCTCCTCTGCTAAGCTACCAATGACCAGATGTGCAGGAGAATCGAATTTCACACTGGCCTATTCAAAACAGCCTCTATAAAATCCTTAACATACTGAGCATTTTGTGTATGGTACTTTGCTAGTGCCTTTATTTCACACCAACCCGGCTCACTACCTGTTATGAGGAGCCTCACTTACAGATGAGAAACTCGGGGTGGACAGAGGTCAGATAACTTGCTCAAGGCCATAGCTTACAAGCAGCAGGGATGGGATCTGAGTGTAGGTTGAGTAGTGCTCTCAGTGAAAGGTGAAAAGTGGTTCCGGTCTCCATAGTCAGTTGAAATCAGTTTTGGCCCTAGATGTGAGCATCGGTGGTCATCTAATGGAGCGATGGATTAAAAGGTCATGGATTCATTGTTTTTCTTTGTTGAGTGCCTACTATGTGTAGTCATTCTTTTGGTGAGAACATAATTTGCGAGGTGGAATCTTGTAGAATATCATAAGAGCTACTCCCTTGATTTCTTCCTGGGTCTCTTTATAAATACTCAGATGGCCTGGGATTCTGTATAATTGGCTTCTCATCTCTCATACACATCTAGTCCTCTATTGAGCATTCTCAGACATGTGACATCCCAGCTCTACATTGATTAAACTATACAAGTAAGAGAGCATCAGAGGGAATCAAGACTAAGGAAACTCCTCTCCAAATGACATCCTGCAAGGGTCAGGAGCCCACCAGGAGAAGAATGCTGCAGGCTACGCCAAGCCCCTATTTACAAAGTGCTTTTGAGCTATAGTGTACTTTGGGCTGCCTTAGCAAAGCCACTTGTGGCAAATGATTATAAACCCAGAAAAGCCAACCCACTAATATGAAGAAAGCATTGCTACTCCATCCTGTGGTTCTCTGGGCCAAGGAATATCATTAAGATGCAGCAAATGATGAGAGCTCCCTGTCCAGGAAGTTCAGTATCCGAAATTCTTACCCCAAGATTTATACAAAGTGTACAAATGGATCCTAAAATCATATACTGTCCTTTAAAGGGGGGCAGGGGTTCTTGATCTGCATCTAATTCTGATTGAACAGGGTGGGAGGAGGCTTGGTAGGGCCAAGAGGGTTCCTAGTATGAACAAAGATGGCCAGCTTCTGCACCTGCCAACAAGTGACATGAATGCCTACCTGGTATGAGGGAGGATAAAGGGGAGCCAGCCCCTCCTTTGACCATTTCCCTGCTCCTGTCTTTGCTGTTTAGTTTCTCATTCTTCCACCATAGCATCTCCTGGACTTTGTAATAGCTGCTGTATTCATGACTTGCCTGACCTCTAGTCTCTGTCCTCCACATTGCTTTCTGATGGGACAACTAGAAAAATGCGAGGAGCCTGGGCTTGGGATTTTACATGCAAGACCTCTGGGTTGTGGTTCTGCATGTCTGTAAAATGGAGGTCAGGATGGGTGCATCTTGAATTCAAGGCTTCTGTAATTTTATGGTCTTTCCCAACTCTTCCAAAAATGTTTGGTAATCCCTATTGCTAAACTCTTCATTCTGAGATGGAGGAGCTTGGTTTCCCAGAATACGATCTTGTGAAGGTTTGCTGCAGAAGTCTATTTGTTCTGCAGGATAATGACAGATGGCAGTAGCCTCCCATGTCTTCCCTCATCAGCCCACCTTGACGATATGGTCATGATAATGATAGTACTGGCAAGCTCATGCCTCTTCTCATCCTAGTCCTGTTTTGTGCTGAGCTGGGCATTGTACATACCAGTGTAATTTCATGAATGTAGCTAATGATAATGAACTAGACACACTTTTTAGAGCTAAAGATAGTCAGAACTAGGGAAAAGCTAAGAGTCTACCTAAATCACTGTTCGTTAGCATTTTGAGTTTCATATCTCCCCCTTTCCCCCAGAGAATCTGATGACAATTACAAAACCACTTCTTGGAAGACACACATGCATCTCAGATTCTGTTAGTCATTTCTAGGGGCTCGTTGACCTGGTACTCTTCCTTGGAACTCAAGGCCATCCTTGATCTAAATCTACCTCTTCTTTTTAAGATCCTTAACTTAATTTTGCATTTCTATTATTATATTTCTATTATATATTAATTGTGGAGGTTTCATTGTGATATTTCTATTATTACATTTCTATTATATATTAATTATATTGAGGTTTCATTGTGATACTTCCATACATGTATATAATGTGCTGTGATCATAATTGTCCCCTCTATACTCTTATTCTCCCTGCTACCACCCCTCCTCTACATTTTTTGTTGTTGCAATTTTAATCTACTCATTCTTTTAAGAAGAAGAGAAAACAAAACTGAGAGTCTTGGCTAAGACTATACCATACAGTTTAATAGAAGGACCAAGACTAGGACCCTAACTTCATGCTGTATCCTGTCATACATTCTTAAAATAGAAAAATATCTTTCCTTCCCTCCTTTTCAGCTCATGTAGTTAAGCTTTACAGTCATAGTTGCCTTCCAATGCTTCAGTTAAATGAGCTAAATGCTGAATAATTGGCATGGTTTTTATGTTGGGAAATTGCTTGAAAAATAGGGCAAATGTCGTAACATTTCAATTTAGCCATCATAACTGGAAATCCCGGAGACATTCTAAAGTGTCATGTTTGATGGCTGATGTATTAAGAGAAAAGGAATCTATGCTCCAAAGAAGTAGTTGTGTGCATACAAGGAACAACCTAGAAATGGATGGTTCTAATCCCTTCATAAATTTTGCCATGTTATTCCAGGCAAATCATACCACTCTGACCCTTTGTAAAATGAGATATAATACTGAGGTTGTTGCTGTGTTTTCTTATATTGCTAACATACTCTAAGGTTTTTTAGGGGGTAGGGGATGGTTGTGGGGTTTGAACTACCCTGAGTTCTTTTTCTCAGAGTAGTGTTCTACCACTTTGAGTCACAGCACCACTTCCAAGTTTTTAAGTGGCTAATTGGAGATAAGCGTTTCATGGGAATTTTCTGCCTTGGCTGGCTTTGAATCATGATCTTCAGATCTCAGCCTCCCGAGTAGCTAGGATTACAAGCATGAGCCACCAGCTTTTCTGAAATTTTGGATTCTAAGAATTTGCTAGCTGGTGAAGATACAGTTGTAATCAGGAACACTAATTATTAATATAGCAAGCCTTATTAATGTTTTCAGGTACTGTTCGTTTGTGGCATATGATTATAAACCCAGAAAACCCAAGCCACTAATATGGAGAGCATTGCTACTCCATCCTGGAGGTGTCTTGTGGTTCTGTGGGCCAAGGAACATCACTAAAATGTAGGAAATGATGACAGCTCCCTGTCCAGGAAGTTCAGTGACTGAAATTCTTACCCCAAAGATGTCATACCAAACAGTTAACTGTAAAAGAACCCCAGAAGCCAAGTGTGCTGGGGTTTGTTTGTAATTCCAGCATTGGGGTGGGCAGGCAGGAGTACTGTGAGTTCCAGGTTGGCCTGGGCTGCACAGCAAGGCTTGGACTCCAAAAAATATAAAACCAAACAAAAACTAAAACCTCCAGGAAACATGGACACTCTGAGAGAGAGTGACTCTGGAGAAGAATTTATTGTGTGCTACACATTTTCTTCTGTGTAAAAAATAAAGCCATCATTTACACCCAGAAATGGACTTCTTGCTGGATCTGAATTTGTGGTTGTGCTTTGAAACATGAATTGTGTATTATTAGCTCATATGTACCCCAAGAGAGAATTATATTCACAGGAATGGTATCATTGGTAGAGTTAATTTCAAACATTTGTACAAACTTCAGCAGTTTACAAAATATATTCACACACCTTATATACTCCTCATCATGCGCTGAGAATAGATGTCATTATTACTGTATTTTACAAGTAAGTAGACTATGGCTCAACAAGTAAGATGAGCTTAAGAGTATGCCCCCTTACAGCAGGGGTATAGCTCAGAGAATAGAGCAAGCGCAAGGCCCTGAGTACAAACCACAGTAAAATAACAACAACAACAATAATAATACCCTGTTAGGAAACAGATGAGCTAGGACACCAACCTAGAACTCCTGGTTCCCAAACCATGTGCTTCCCATTTACCAGGACTCAATGTTCTACCAGTAGGAGGTCCTGCTGAAGCCCAGGCTTCGTTGAAGATGCCAACCCGTAAATCCCCAAGTGGAAAATTCTGTTGGAACATTTATCAACCACCCCACTGCCCCTGCTCTGGTCAAATGGTTATTGGATTGATGATTACTGTTTATAAGCAACTTGGTACACATATCACACATACATGTCAGTTCCTCCTAACTAGTTAAAGGCCTCTTGCTGTCCTGGGGGGAGTGGGGGGGAGGATGCCCTTCTTTGGGGTCAGAGGCAGAAATCTTCATTAGCACATGGTCCTGGGCTCTGGTGCATAGTGTGGGGACTTGCAGGTTGATTTTTTTTTAGTTAAACCTATGTTTTCATCAGTACTGAGTTTCTTGTTTTCTAAAGAAGAAATGCAGATTGTACTTTCCCTCTACTCTCATTCTTGTCCCCCAAAAAAGAGTTCTGGTTATGTGAGCTTTCCGATTGTCTGGATTCTAGAAAAAAATGAACATTTGTTTCCTTTAGCACCCCATAGACGTCACAATGGGAAGAATGCTGAAGTCAACTCTTTATACTGTGAGTAACCATCAGCTGGATCCCTGTGTGGGTCGTCTCTGCCACAGTCTGGTGGTAATAAGTCTAAAATGTCTCTGTCTCGGGAGAAGGCAAGGAGAATGCTGTTTCTTTTAGGCCTCTTTCTTCTAATTAGAGAAGAAAATGGGCAACTATCTCCAGAATGGTACCTAGTTTGTGTGGAGGATGGGAAGCTTTTCTAAGGAGGTAAAACAGGGGATCTGGAGCTGTCACAAAAGCCATGGAGAAGGAGGATGGGAGCAGGAAGTGGAGGAAGAGAGAAAGGGTGGAGGTAAAAGAGGAGGATGGAGAATCAGGGAAGAGGAGAGGAGGAGAAGGAAGGGAGAAGGAAAGGAAGATGGAGGTTAGAGAGTAAAGTAGGAAGAAGAGGATAGAGGATAGAGTAAAAAGTAGCAGAGAATGAAAAGCTAAACTGATCTGGTGTGTACAGAGCAGCCCCTCAGCTCATTCTGCTGAAGGATGGCATCTTTTCTTTTTTTTCAGTAACCATCTAGCACTTAGATCTATAGCACTACTTTCCTTCCTCATTCACATTTTCTCTCACAGAACAATGATGAAGGGATGAGCCCTCTAGAGTTCAGGTCCTAAGCTAGGCTCTGAGATTCCAGGTCAATCACAATTTCTACTACCCAAGAACTCACCACAGGGGGAAACATAAACAAGGAGTTGCACACAGAGGTAGAGTGATCTGGAGGAAAGTACCAGGGTTTCTGGGGTTCCAGGGAGGAAACAGCATAATCACATGTTATCTGGGAGATGGTCTTCAGGGATTGGGTCTGACTTGCGTGTGTCCCTCACAGCACTTGCGTTAGCGAGGGTAAGTGGCTGATGGGGCAATGCGTGCCTATGTCCTCATCGGAAAGGATGGATCCATCAGCGTGTGCCCTTGGCGCTCTGCCAGGTGCTTCCTAGCGGGATTGCATCTCCCGGTGTCCTTGCCTGTGGAAAGTTATGGTCTCATTCTTCATCACAACCTGCCAGCCATGTAGTGACCTCTATTGCCTCATCCCTCATGGGATGATAAAAAAGGAAGAGAAAGCATTATATCAGGGAATCTGGATCTCTTCATTAATAATGGTGGTCTTTGTATAGTATTCCTCTACAAGGAAATCTAATAGAATGAAAAGGGATTTTTGTTGTTGTTGTCCCAGAAGAAATCCATACTATGGAACAGAGACTCGGTTCCTGACATTCTTATTTCTTTTCTAGGTTGGTGGGGAGGGGGAGGAAATATCAAATCCCTGAGAGGGAAATTGTTTTATGACTTCATTGTTTAAATTTAGGCTTGAGTTTGTGGAGATTGTTCAGACTTGGAGCGATAGGCCTTCTAACCCAACCTCTGTCACTTCTCATTACTTCCAATGACAGTTCCAATTATTTCCAATCACTCTTCAAGGGAAAAGCAGGGGGAGGCACAGAAGGCTTCCTCACAGACCATCCATGGAATAACCACTGTAAGATCCCGGCCCCTGGGGTCCTCGGGCCCTGGCTTGAAGCCTGGCAGGGGCACTTGATAATTGCAAGACCTTGGGGAAATTACTTCACCTCCTGAACTTGAGTTTTCTCAGCAGTTGTTGTTGCTAGTGACAATGTCATAGAGGATTTTTTTTCCGAAAAATTAAATGAAGTAATGCATATAAAGAATTTTAGCCCCCTACTTGGTACATAACAAGCAGTTAATGGATGTCAGTCATTGCTAGGAGACTCTTCTGCTAGCCTGCTTGAAGTCAGCTGATACCAGGCCATCGGCGTCAGCTTCCAGGGCCACAGCTGTTCCTGTATCCTACAGGCAAGTCCTTCATGTCCTTTGGGGAATATCACTCTGCTCCAGAACCCCACAAGGTTCAAAGACCTGTCTGTGCCCCTTCTGTCTGCAATTGCCCCGAGAGAGTAACTTTTTGTGTTGTATACCCCTGGGCAAGAGTTGCCCTTCTATACTGCCTACCATACTGTCTGCAGGTCACTGAAGGAATATCACAGCATGTACATCATCTGTTCCCAGCCTCTATTTACGTGCTCTTAGTGCCTGTGCCAATTTGGATAGCCACAGCTTGGGAAGATAATTGGTTCCTTTCAATAAGGTTTTATTGAGCAACTATTCTCACTAGTGCTAGGTATTTCTTATATCCATACAATGATCTATGAGGTCGGTGTTATTCCTATTTACAGAAAAGTGGGGTGTAAGAAGTCAGTTATCTGTCTTTTATTATACAGGCAGAGTGTGGCATAGGGCAGGTTTGAGCCAAGTTTGCCTTTTGCTTCAGCCCTCATCTCAGGAGGCTAGAATGTAGAGGTAGCATAGCTAACATATATGCAGTCATGAGCCACATAACAATGCCGTGCTTTTAGAATTACATCACTGGGCAATTTCAACCCTGTGCCAACACAAATGAGGCAGCAGTAAGTACAATGTCATCAGGAGACCGAGTTCTATGGGACCAATGTTGTGCACTTCGCCCACTGTGGACTGAGTTGTTGCATGGTGCCTGGCTCATGGACATACAGACAGGAGCCGCTGTGGGCCTGCCCCCGCCCCCACGGAGCGCCACATTTATGTCTATGTTCTCAGAAGTCAGTTCCATCCAAAATTAGACTCTGGAGAGTCCGACACCCAAATCCAAGATGTGTTGAATTACATTTCCTTTTTTAAGTTTGGGAGGAAAGGAAAACCTCAGAGTGAGGGTTTTTTTCCACTGACCTGAGCAACAAAGTGGGACTTTTCTTCCTACAAAGGAGAATTAAGCTAGTGTCCCAGATTGCTGCAGGCCTAGCATTCCCACTCAGAATGCCCTCTGGAACTGTGCAGGTGGAGTGGGGGGGTCCCCATCTGCTTTCACATGGGGGAGTTCCTGCCCCTACCCCTCGGCAGCCAGTAGCCAGCGATAGCAGGCTCTGCCTGGCCTCCAAGGCTAGAAAGGAGGCCGCCTCTCTACAGACAACTACCCTGCTTCACCAAATCTCACACCCCATTCCTGGAGCCCTGCAGTGTCCCAGGCCCCCAGGAATCCTTGTGACTCCTGCGCCCTCCCCCGCCACCCCCCCCCCATGCTGCTACCATAGCCTGATATGACCTTCCTCCTGTTCCTTCCCACTCCAGTGCCTGATGGCTGCTGCAAGGATGGAGAAGGAGAGGGAGATAGAATGAATGAAGCTCACCTGGGCCATATCTTTCTGTCCTCCACCCTGGAAGGTGTGGGTCTTTGGCCCTTGGCCCTGGGTCCCACAGCGTACTCATGGCGACCCTGACCCTGTTGATCTTTTGTTCCCCTTGCCCCTCGCCTGGCCTCCTCACCACAGACCCCAACCCCCCATCCTCCAGTGTAGCTTCATCTGCAGAGGTTTCTGTGGCTTTAAGGGCGCACAGTTCTGGACCCTGATGCACCTCAGTCCACCTTTCCAGTGCCAGGTCACACTGTGGCAGCAGTCAGCATTCCCTACCTTTGCTCTGTGGCCACAGGCTCGGAAATACCAAGCTTATACGTTAGACACACAGAAATGAATGAATGAAAGAAAAAATGAACACATCTTATAAGCGTCCTTTGCCTACAAAAAAGACCCAAAAGCGGAAATGGTAATGGAGGTTCAGAAGAGAAGACAGGGACAGGAGAGGGCTTTATAACAGGCTTTCAGATTTCCCTAGATAGCATAAACTCCAATGCATCCTCAGGGAAGCGTCGGAGCTGTTGGAAGAGTAGGAGCAGGGTGCGGGCAAATGGAAGGACACAGGGAGGTCACCTCTCCGGTCACAGGGAGTCTGTAGCAAGTCAGACTTGCTCTTTCAGACTTCGGTGATTTGCTTCCATTTAATAATTTTCAGGGCACTTGGCTGCTTCTTCCAACATTACCCTGAACTTTCGCCTCCTTAGTGGACAAGGCCGACCCAGCAGCACTGACTGGCTCCTGTTCTGGCCCTCTTAGCTCCCCTGGGGTGAGTGGCAGAAACGCTGACCATAAGCTCTTAGCCAGATCCCAGTCTCTCCCCAGAGCACGGAGGCTCCTGCCCTGTTCCTTCTTTTTCTCTTCTGCCTTGGATTTGCCTTGCAGAGCACTACCATGCCAGGGTCTCAAACAAAGGAAACAACGCAAGTGGACAAAACACACATCAGCCCAAGATCACAGAAGGGTTTTTTTGGGGGGATGTCTTTAAAATATGTGTATGTACACATGCTAGTTCAGTTCATCGTAATAGCCACATTACACAGCAGGCCAGCTTCTGTTCTGCAGATAGGGATGGGTGAGGTTAAGTAATCTTCCCAATGTAACACAATCAGTTCAACTAGAAGCTAGGTCTTTTTTTACTTCTAGGTCTTCTGACCCCTCCAAATCATGGCTTGTCCATCTGTTCCACATGACCACAAGCCCCATGGTGAGTGGCGGCTGCATCCCCTGTGCACGGAAGCTCCCTGCACAGCCTCCTGTCATACACTGGCTCCTGTCACCTTAGATCACCAATTGGGTATTTGGGGGAGCTTCCTTTGAAAGACAGCTTCCAGCTGACAGGGCTGCTATCCACACGGGAAGACTTGAGACATGTTTAACAGGCATAGTATCAACCATCCCACATTGGCCATGATCGAGCCATTTTTCAAGAAGTAGGATCAGTGTAGAAATGGAGACTGCCTTGAGAAAGCTCTTTGGCTGGTCACCCAGTGGCATCTCAGTACTCAAGAAGTGGTTCTCAGACCACAGCAGTAGTCCCCTCCCTCCGCCCCCAGCACCCACCCCCATCCCCCACCCCCACCCCCACAGGCAGACCCCACCCCAAGTCTCCCAAACCAGAATCTGCATTTTAACATGATTCCTATAAAGATTCCTATACAGGTGAAAAATCAAAACAAAGTGATGCTCTTGTAAGCGAGGGCTTGCAGCACTTTTGCTAGAGTGAGAGGGTCACTCCTGAAATCTGAGCTGGGAACCAATTTGCTACGACAAAAGACTTAGATCAAACAGGAGGAAAAAAAAAAAGGGGGAAAGATGGGCTGGGAAGGTGGCTCAGTGGTAGAGCGCTTGCATGCCTGAGGCCCTGGGTTCGATTCTTCAGCACCACCTAAGAAAAAAGAAAAAAGCCGGAAGTGGCACTGTGGTAGAGTGCTAGCCTTGAGCTGAAGAGCTGAGGGACAGCGCCCAGGCCCAGAGCTTAGGCCCCATGACCAGACCCAAAAAAGAAAAAAAAAAAAAAAAAAAGGAAAGAGAGGAGGGGAAGTCCCAGCCCTCCCCCACCCCTTCACATTCAACCCAGTTGGAGCCAGAGGCTGAAGAGAGCCTTGTATTTGTGAGTGTGAAGTGAGCTGTGTGTGGCTAGGCTACTCTGCCCTACCAAGATGGCTTCAATTCCTCCAGCAAACATCCCCATGAAAAGGATGATAATCTCTAATGGGGACGCCATTCCCTGGGTCTCTGATGAACTTTCCTGAATCCCCTGGCTTTTCCCCTGGCCTGGACAGAAGCTACAACATCACGACCAACCATAGACGAGCCAGAATGTGTGCGCCAGGAGAGCATCAGAGAGTTCCTGGGAGAAGAGGGCTCAGCGATGGGAAATAAAAACATGGAGGATAAAGCATGCTCAGGTGCCATCCTTAGGGTTACCAATTCATGGAGTAATGAGGCTATCAAAGAACGATTCCAAACCTACAAGGGTTTCTCCTCATCACAAGAACCCATCCTAGCTTTGCAACCAAGCTCTCAAAGATGACCAAGCCTGTCCTTTCCCAGGCTTACATGTAAACAGAAGTAACTGAATCAGGAAGTGGCGCTGTGCCTCAAGTGGTAGAGCACTAGCCTTGAGCTGAAGAGCTGAGGGACAGCATCCAGGCCCAGAGTTCAGGCCCCACGACCAGACCCCCCCCAAAAAAAGAAGAAGAAGTAACTGCATCAGAGATGTAGGTGGGGAGAAGGTTGGCTAACACTCATATAAGCTTCAACCACTTCTTTCTAAGTCTTGGCTTAGCTGAGAGTAAACATGGGTCAAAGCAGCTGTTCAAGACTTTTAAATGGATGCAGGATATTGTCCTCTCTGATCCATTTTTCTGTCTGTCTGTCTCTATCTCTCTTGCACACTATCTAATTTCTATCTACCAGGTGTTAAAATAACAGGCACCAAGCAAAGTAGGAAAATACATTTGTATTTCTAGGATTGTAGAGTAGCTTGCACTAAAAGAAGCATAACCCACATTTGTCAACTTTCCCTCTGTTCCAAGTCACATGCCCAGTGGGGAGCAGGAAAGAAGGTCAGCCCAGGGGAGGAAATGACAGGCAGGTCTGGAAGAGATGGATGTGTTCATCCATGTAGTTAGAGCTGTTTCAGACCAAACTGATATCGGCTGTGGTATGAATACCTCCTTAACTCAGGCTGTCCCTTCTCTCCTAAGAAGGGGAGATGGCTGTGACCTTTCTTCCCTGGTTCTCAAACGGTGTAGTGATAGGTAGATCTTATCAGGAGAAGGGGCAAACCCTTGTGTTTGGTTCTGTGAGGGGGAGGGGGATTTCGAGCCACACACAAAGCTATGACCACTCCTCATAGTCTGTTTGGGAGATCAGATTGAGCAAGGAAAAAAGAAATTGGTGTACAATGTGAAACAGGATGGAATTCAACACACAAATAGCGTGAAGGGGCAGTAAGGATGTGGAAGTTTGGGGAAAGACTGGCCAGTAAGATGAAAACTTCAGCTAACAGTACAGCTATTACAGTACAGCACAGATTTGCAGTTTATGGACTGTTGGGCGTGGGAAGTGATGGTGGGCGTTTGCTAGGGATGCGACTTGTCCTTCAAGGGGTCATACGCTTGGAATTTGGTCCCCAATGTGGAAATGTCTAGATCCTTCCATGGATGCTGCTTTGGAAGGGATAAAGGATGAAGGTGGTTTTCTGGGGATTTGGTTTAGCTTTCCACACAGCGAGGCGAAGCCCTGGTTTCTGGCTTCCTGTCCTACTGTCCTCTGTCTCCTGCGTGTGTTCCAGCTGTAATGCCACCTGCCATGAAGTTTCCACAAGAGACCCACTGAGGAAGTCACACCATCTTAGACATTCAGATTTATTTACTTATAACAAATTGATTTGCTTTGTATATTATCTGATCTTTTTTTTTTTTTGCCATTCCTGGGGCTTGAACTCAGGGCCTGGGCACTCTCCCTGAGTCTCTTTGTGCTCAAGGCCAGCACTCTACTACTTGAGCCTCAGAGCCACTTCTTGGAGATAAGAATCTCACTGAGACTTTTCTGTCTGGGCTGGCTTCGAACCATGGTCCTCAGATCTCAGCCTCCTGAGTAGCTAGGATTACAGGTGTGAGCCACTGGCACCTGGCCCAATCTTTTTTTTTTTTTTAATAACAGTGAAACACTGACTAAGACAGTGGGAACTCACATCTGAGTCTTCTCCATTCAAGTAGGAGAAGTTGGAAGGGAGAATTAGTAAGAACTTTTCTGTGCTATAGGTGGGCAGCTGAGATGCAGACCAATGACTTGTTCTTTACACTACAGATGTATGTAATGATGCTCTTACTACTACTGAGGTTTGAACCAGAGCCCATCTCCTCCCTACCACACACCGCCAGCCTCCCTTCTGATTTGCTCTACCCTCAAAGATTTATTTCCCTTCGCAAAAGAAGAGCCCAGCCATCCTCCAACATTCAGCTCTGCTCAGACCTCTGCTCCTGACAGTCATTTCTGCCTCAGGGTCTTTGCACTTGGCTCCCTCTTTCCCTCTACTCCCATGCTCCCCCTGGAATGTTCTTTCTCCAGATCACTGCAAGCCTGGCATCCTCCCTTCCAGGTTTCAGGGCAAATATTGCCTCACTAAGACCTTTCCTGAACTCTCTCCCATCTCACCAGAACTTCTGCCTGGTTAGACATTCTCCAGTCACGTCACCGTTACATTTTCTCCCTACCATTTACCACACTCTTGAATATCCTTTGTTATCCTCGATTGTGTGCCTTACTATGCTCAGTAACAAACTACTAGAGGCTGGTGGCTTATAAACAACTGAAGTTTCCTTCTCACAGTTGTAAAGGCTAAGAAGCACAAGACTGAAGCCACGGCAGGTGTGTGTGTGTGTGTGTGTGTGTGTGTGTAAGAGCCCCCTTACGGATGATGACTGGCTGCTGTCTTGTATTTTCACATGGTGAGAATGCTAGGGTCTCCTTTATCAGGACACTGTACCTCAAGACCTCAAGACCTAGCAAAAGGCCCTGCCTACACACTGTGGCACTGAAGGCTAACACATGATGAACATTAGTAGGATGGGGAATGATATAAAGATTCAGTCTATAGCAATGTGCTTGACTGTTGTGTTTCTATGGGGGGTTGGAGGCATGGCTCGGTTGGCAGAGCACTAGCCATATGAGAGCCTGATCTATCATCTATGTAATCTCTTCTGTATCCTTGGTGTTGGAGCAGTGCGTGAAACAGAGGTGTCCCATAAACATGTGCTCTTGTCTACATGGCAGCATAGCTACCCATAAATTTTAGAAATGAAGTCATTAAATGAGTCTTTAAGTATGAAGCTCTTAGTATTTATGACTCCACTTCATTCTTATGACAAGTCTATCAAGGGGGGGTAGTACCAGGAACCCATCTCACAGAGGATGCTACATAAGTTTAGTATTTGAGAAAATATATAAGTAGTAAATAATGAAGCTGTATAAGAATCTAGGCAGTCTAACTTCAGAGCTAATGGCATAACCTAGTAAGGAGATTTGTTTGGTTCCTGAGTCTGATGGCTGGTACACAAAAACAGCCTGTCAGCAGTGTGCTGGAGTCATGATGTGGTGAAATAGGAAGGGGCTGGGCAGTGTGCGACAAAGAAGCGAGAGAGAGTCAGGGGAGGTGTCAGCTCACTCTTTAATGATCCATGAGGCTGCAGGGGAGAATGAGAACACACACTCACACGAGAAACACTAATCCTGATCCCAGAGCAGCCTCCTCCCTCCCAGCCCCATCTCTTAAGGTCTCACCATCCAGACACCAAGCCACATAGAGAGTGAGCTCCCAGTACATGAACCTTTAGGGTTCAAATTGCAACCAAACCATACACTCCTCACAACATCTAAGGCAGTATTTCACAGAATTTTGACATTCAGCTAGGGATCTCGTTCTGACAGCAAGCTCTGATTTAGTTAAGTTTGAGGTGGTCTAAGATACTGCAGTCCTGATAAGTTTCCAGCCAATGTTACTGGTACATGGAGGACACTTCTCAGGAGAGAAGCAGGGAGGGAAAGAAGGAAGAAAGGAAGGCAGGGAGGCAGGCAGGCTCAAAGAGGTTAGGTGTGTTTCCTTAACTTACATGGCTATTTAATGGGGGAGCTGGAGTGCTAGACCTAGGTACTGGTGGCTCCCAGCCCTAAACTTACAAAAGACCTCAGGAAGGGCTGGGAAGGTGGCTCAGTGGTAGAGCACTTGCCTTGCATGCCTGAAGCCCTGGGTTCGATTCCTCAGCACCACATAAGCAAAAAGAAAAAAGCCGGAAGTGGCACTGTGGCTCAAGTGGTAGAGTGCTAGCCTTGAGCTGAAGAGCTGAGGGACAGTGCCCAGGCCCAGAGTTCAGGCCCCACGACTGGACCCCCCAAAAGACCTCAGGAAGCCCCAGGCTTTAAAGCAACCCTACCTCCCAAGACAGCTCACAGAAACATAATCCCCTGGATAAGGGATTGTAAGCGGGGGGCCCCGATACTGCTCTACACCCCCGGTGATCATCCCTGGACTTGGTTTTCTCTGGGCTTCCCATTAGAGCTCATGTCAGTTCTTGTTTTAGAGACAAGAATAGTTCCCCCAGAGTTTGTGAACCTCCTCCTAACACAAACACTCAGCTACTCCACATGTGGTCTCCAGGGCACCCTTGCCACTCTGCTGCATGCAAAACAAAGTGGAATTCTCTCAGGTCTATCAAGGTCCCATGCATTGCAGCAGGGTTGGCATTCTAGCACTCATTATACTGAGTGCCATCCCATTTGTGCAGCCCTCATTATTTCCCTGCTCTCCTGTTCTTTCTGACACAGGAGATTAAGCACAGACATGCTCAAAACTTTTACAAATCCTGTCTCCCACCCAACAGAAATCACTCTCAGGGAGATTTCCATTTGAGCAAACAACAGGAGCTCAATACTTGCAGAATCCTTTCTGATAGCTTTCACTATGAAAAAATGACTTTTCTGCTCTGAGCAGGGGGAAATCTCCTGCCTAGAAATGACCCCTTCATGAAGATTACTAACACCATCATTGCCTTTCAAAATAAGAGCCCTCTCATTTACAAAGAGTTTTGAAATGTTTGAGGCAGGCCTTGTGCTGGACACCTTTATAGGTTTGCAACCTTGTGATACAAGCACAACTTGAAGTTTGTGTACCAACCCTGATTTCCCAAATAGAAACCGAGGCTCAGAGTGGGTTAAGCGACTTCTTACATCATAGCTATACATCTTCCTTCTACCCCAAAGCCCTTTAAATAGCCAAAGACAGTCCTTCCATGTATATCTCCCCCCTTGCTCCTCTCTTCTGTCTCCTTCAAACCTCTCTCCCTGGTTATCAGAGTTGAAGTGCTAACCGTCACTAATTAAGGTCATGTTACTTGCCAGGCACCCAATACAGAGACTGAGTTAATCTTCATAACAATTTTGAAATCACTGCATTTTGTAGAGGGACAGACGGCTGAAACTCAGAGAAGTGATTTGTCCCATGGCACTCATGAGTGAGTGAACTGAACCCGGGTCTGCGACTGAGCGGAGAATGTGCTAGGGAGAAGGGATGGGACAAAGACAGCGGGAACCAAGCAGAGCTGATGCAGGCTTAGATGCTCCCAGCTGACTCTGTCACGCTGGCACATCTGGTCTCCTCTATGGAGACTCTATGGAGTCACTGAGCACCAGTGAGGGCGCTTCTCTGGAGCCCGCTTATGCAGGCCACTCCTCTAGGGGAAGGCTTGACACTGACTGGAAACACTTGTAGCAAAACAGGCTATCAAGGTCATCTGACTGCATGTTTCAAGTCTACAGCTGGCTAAGTTTGGATGTATGCATACGCCCATGTAACCATTGCTACATTCAAGCTATTTCAACTATATTATATAGGTCTCAAATTCATGACAACCCTAGGAATGAATCTTTGAGGTTCTAATTTTCACAGAGGGGATAAAAGGACTCAGGAAGAATGAGAAATGGCTACCTTTGATCCTGGCAAGCCTTGGAGCAGTGTAGGCTAAGTGCTGCTGTAGCCCAGGCTCCACAAGCCCTGTCAGCCCCATATCCAGACTTCCTTACTACTCTAGCCTTCCAACTGTTTTCATCTCGAGGCTGAAGACGACATTCCCAGACCTGTTGGGCTTCTCTGGAGTCACAGGAAGCTTCCATCTAAGTTTAAGGATACATTTACCCCTAAAGTTCTTAGGGCTGAAAAGTTAAGGAAAATGCAATCCACTGAGGCTGTCTCCTCCAGGGAGATTCAGCAAAAATAAAATGAACTATTACAGCTTCCCAGAAGATGCCAAGAAGATATATATTTACCATCCACTCCTTTTCCTTCACCCTGCACCCCAAACACCCAAAGTCCCACAAGTACATGATTTCAAGGGAAGGCCCCAGAATCCAAAGATCGGGCCTTGCTTTGTGGCAGGCTAACTGACGCTTTTACCATCTGAGTTCCTTCCTTCCTCTCCATCGCTGTCTACTGTAAGCTCCCATAAACTTTCCATTACACCAACGTTTCAAGCACACATAGCCTTTTTTGCCCTCTCACACCCTAAGTTCTCTGATAATGATTGGATTTCTCTTGACATCCTCTGCAGTGTCTAACTCTTAGTACTTAGCCAAGACTTGCTGAACAAATGAATGACCCACTTATCCTCAACCTCAAGGAAGGGCTCCAGCTGAGTACAACACGTCCCAGTGTCAGTCTCTGGGAGCATGAGTGTGTCACACACAACAGGGGCAGTCCACACACATCTCACGGAGCAAGGGAGATGCTCTGCATGGTCTTCTTTTATGTATACTTAACTCTGGTTATCATAGTTGAAGTGCTAACCGTCACTAATTAAGGTCATGTTATTTGCCAGGCACCCAATACAGAGACTGAGTTAATCTTTATAACAATTTTGAAATCACTGCATTTTAGAGAGAGACAGACTGCTGAAACTCAGAGAGTGGGGCTTGGGTCGACAGGCTGAGCTGCATCTGGGGGAGATACGCTTCCACCCCAGTCCCATCTGGTGCTAATGGGCCAGGAGAGAGCAGACACCTAGTGTGGAAGGGGACAGTTCCCAGGGACAGGCACTGGGATCTCAGCTGCCAGGGTCTTATTGGCTCCATCTGAATCTTAGGAGGAAGCCTCCAGGGTAGGGCCTATGGTCCCATCTGTTTCTTATGAAAGCAGGTAAAAAGGAACACATGGTGATGGTTGCTTAATACATTCTAAAAGGAATCTGTGCCTCAAACAAAATTTGACCTCAAGTTATGCATGCCTCGGTTAGTGTTTCTCTGACTGAGATTTCAGGGACCAGTAAAATTTCAAAAATCAATTCAGGCATGAAATCAGAGACCCTCTATTAAAACTATTGCTGATTATCGCCTTAAACAAAAATATAAACTAGCATCTTGATAGGAAATTGATTCATAAAAAGAAATGGAGCCAGGCACCCGTGGCTCACACCATAATCCTCATTACTCAGAAGGTTGAGATCTGAGGATTATGGTTTGAAGCCAGCCTGGGCAGAAAAAAGTCCCATGAGATGCTTATCTCCAGTTAATCACTCCAAAACTGGATGTGGCACAGTGGCTCAGAGTGGTAGAGTGTTAGCCTTTAACAAAAGAGCACACGGACAGTGCCCAGGCCCTGAGTTCAAGCCCTACACTTGACAAAAAATAAAAAATAAATGGCATTTTAACAACCACAAAAGACTGTTCTCACTTTATAACAGCTAATTAACATTTACTGAATGCCAACTATACACTGTTCTAAGTGATTTACTGATATCTCATTTTACACACATCTACATTGTATTGTCTATTTTTTTCCTTACTTCCCTGTGAAGCTATAAACATTTCACAATAGGCCAGTGGCAGGATTATATCTTAATGTTAGGGAATCACTAAGATGTGATTTCTTGAAGTAGCTCATAGCTATAGGAGCCAAAACATCAGGAACCTTAATTTTTCCACATAATACAGAGGCCAGGATGTGACCCTTCAGAGTAAGCTCTTCTATGCTTTCTCTGGAATCGGATGACAAACACATTTCTTTGATGTACAGAACCCACCAAGTTCAGTTCACAGTTGACATGGAGACACATAAGCTTTTGTTGACAAATGCAATACCCCAAGAAAAGTCTCAATCCAACCAAAGCTAAAATGTCTTCCATTACATTTTTGAGGCATGGAAAATGAAGGGAAAGCCACTACTTTTCCAACAGAGAGCCCATTCTCCTCTTTCCCTGCCTGAAGTTCAAAAGCCTAACATTTCACTATCATGTTTCACAATGAACACGAATCAGATAGCTTAAGCCGAGGAAGAAAAAAAATGGTAGGTAGAATAACAAAGTATGAATTGAGTAACCTTCAAACAATTATTTTTTAAAATCCTAAATGCTTTCTAATTTCCAGATTAAAGGAACCTCATAGAGCCTTAAACAGAGACTATAAAGAGCTCTGGGTTGCTGCCTCTCTCTAGACAGGCCTTCACAAGATGGATAAACCTGTGAGGTCATCCATTGCAAAATGTGTCCCCAGAGACCAGACACATCTTCCAAAGGAGGCAAGAGGCGGCAAGTGGGAGGCTCTGCGATTTATTTTTTCAGTGCTTACCAAAACAGCTCAAGGAGATCCAATGTCATGGATGTGAAATACTTCAGAAGATAGTGCTGTAGTATACAGACGGACGTGGAGCCAAATTCAATCCAGATGATCTTTGCTAGTGAGGTCCCTTCCTGCTCATCACTTTGATTCCTTGCATGGAAAAGATGGAATCAAGTGGAATTGCCTATTATTTATACTATGCAACAACAACAAAAATTAACACTACTTCCTAAAAACATGACAGGACGTGTTGGTTGTAGTAGGTCATGTTGGCTGTAGTAGGGCAAATAGTGGGAAGAGCATGCAGTGTGGGACCATGTCCTGGCCTCCAACTCAGGTGAGATGGTGAGGGCTCATACAAGTTCCTAAGCCTGGAATTTTAATAATAGGCTGGGGGAATGGGGAGCTGTAGGTGACATCACTACTTATCAGCTCTGTGACCTTAGGCAAGTGTAGGCATTTCTTCAGTTTATGTGTAAAGCAAAGATACCAATTCCTATTTTACAAAGGAGGAAGGTGAGGCTCTTAGTTGTAGAAGTTAAGAAACTTGACCAAATTATAAACTACCACATGCCAACTCTCCCAGCTGAGAGCATGTGCATTAAAATGTTCGCCAATGAGCCAGGCACCGTGAAGTCATTCCCCTGAGGTTATTATGCACAGACTACTATCTGGCATGTACGAATCGAGGAGTGTCAGCTCACATCTAACATGTGCCTATGAATGCATGCACGTAAGACTGCTTTACAAGTACCAGCAACTTTATGATCTGACTAATGTAAGAATAAATTAGGAAGAACATGCTAGAATCAGGGACTCTCCCCAAAAGGCTGGGCTCTCTACGACTCCAGGCATGAAGCAGCTGAATGTCGTGGACAATTGCACGTACTCTAAGACCAGCCCTGAGGCTTGAACTGACTGGTTCCCAGTGGACTTGTGGCTCATTCAGAGATAATGATCCTATCTACCATCCTGTGTCAGAATTGAACTCTTTCAGGAGGATAAAACAAACTGTTAATTATCCTGGCAAAGTATGAGAAACAAGAATTTGGACTTTGAGGAATAAATAGAGCAAAGGGTGAAGCTCCTGGTCTAGATCCAAAGGTAAATGGTAAGACAACTCCTGTACTGCAGAGATGACATGCAAAGAGAAAGAGATGATGGCCCTTACAAAATGTTCCATTAGGGATGCTAAGACATATTAATAGGAAACAAGCAGTGCAAGCCTTTTTTTAAAAAAGAGAATAAATACCTGCTTCACCAACTTTAAAACAAATTCTTGCCCCAATAATTCTACTGCTAGCAACCTATGCTAAATACATAATCAAATATAAAGTCCATGTGGCTAGAGATGCAGGTCAAACTTAGAACATTTGTCTAGCATGCACAGGGCCCTGGGTTTGATTTCTAGCACTGCAGACAAAAAAAGGAACAAGCAGGGCTGGGAAGATGGCTCAGTGGTAGAGCGCTTGCCTTGCATGCATGAGGCCCTGGGTTCGATTCCTCAGCACCACATAAGAAAAAATAAAAAAGCCGGAAGTGGCGCTGTGGCTCAAGTGGTAGAGCGCTAGCCTTGAGCTGAAGAGCTGAGGGACAGTGCCCAGGCCCAGAGTTCAGGCCCCACGACCGGACCCAAAAAAAAAAAAAAGAAAAAAAAGGAACCAGCAAAAACAAAAGCCAAAACAAAGAAACAACACACTATTGTATCCCAAATTGATGTTTAAAACCTTTTATTACATACCAGCACAAACAACATGTCTCCAAATAGTAAAATGACTAAGCAATTTATGATTCCTAAATCTATACCTTAAATAGAATGTGCCTATAATGAAGAAATTGTATGACTTGGTAAATAACCTGAGTTATAATACTGAATAATAACCAAGCACCAGTGGCTCACGCCTGTAATCCTAGCTACTCAGGAGGCTGAGATCTGAGGATCACGGTTCAAAAGACAGCCAGGGCAAGAAAGTCGTGAGACTCTCCAATAAACCACCAGAAAACCGGAAATGGCACTGTGGCTCAAGTGGTAGAGCACTAGCCTTGAGCTGAAGAGCTGAGGGACAGCGCCCAGGCCCAGAGTTCAAGCCTCACAACCAACAAACAAAGGAAGGAAGGAAGGAAGGAAGGAAGGAAGGAAGGAAGGAAGGAAGGAAGGAAGGAAGGAAGGAAGGAAGGAAGGGCTGTATAAACAGTAAAATCTTTACCATGTCTCTATATAAATAGGGCTGGAAGGAAATTTGTAACAAAATATTGAGTAGTTACAATCGTTATTGTCCTGATTGTCCAAGATTTATATTCTAAGTAATATAACTTTTATTTTTTAATGATTCTTTAAAATTGCTAAACATGTAAGTACTGCTTGTCTTTAAATGCCCCCCCCCTCTTTGCCAGTCCTGGGACTTGAACTCAGGACCTGAGCTCGGTCCCTGAGCCTCTCTGTGCTCAAGGCTAGCGATCTACTACTGGAGTCACAGAGGCACTTCCAGCTTTGTCTGTTTATGTGGTACTGAGGAGTCAAACCCAGGGCTTCATGCATGTTAGGCAAACACTCTACCACTCAGCCATGTTCCCAGCCCTGGCCCTCTCTTTTGCTTGAAGAAAGTGTCTCACCCACATCCTCCCCTGGGCTACCCTTCCCCACACTGGCTGCTATCCCCAGGACCATGTTCTATTGGCTCAGTGATCCGGCGGGTCACTAGGCTCAGTGCAGACCTTGGTTACCCCGCTGCCTCTAGACCAGGACGTAGGGTTCCACCTCCAAATATGACTTCTTGTTCCCCATGCAGGTCAAAACTTCTCGTGTCTGGTCTTCATGCATGTTCTTTCTTAGAATGGCCTTCCCCTCCTTTTCTCAGAGATCAGTCAGGTGCTATTTGCTCTGATTCCTGAAAACTTTTGCTCAGCTCCATTTTAGGAAATACTGTCACAAGTGGTAAGTGTATTTGAATGTCTCCCACACAAAACCACATTAGGCTATGTCTAATGCCTGGCAAAGTCACTGAGGACAAACATACTAAAACTGGCCACTAAGCTGCAACTGGGGAGGCAGCAAGCAGCCCCAATATCAAGCAGTAGCAAGTAAACAGACTGGCTAACCAAAAGGAGGAACTTCCACAGAGTACTGTCTTTGTAGTGGATGAGCGATTTTTAAGGGGTCTCTTAAGAATGGGGCAAAAACCTCCTTAGCTAGGAAATGGTGGGTACTGTGTCTCGGACACTGAAAGGTGGACAAGATGGTTTCAGCCAGAATACGAGGCTTTACTTCCTCCTGGTGGGGTGGGGAGAGGGCTGTGATCCTGTTGCAGGCTTCCTGCAGGTTTCCATGTCAGCTTCACGTTCAAGCCTAAATCTTCAGATTGGAACCCACAGTCCTTCCGACAAAGACGACTGTGTTAAAGATGAGCCCAACTGCACACAAAACTCAGCAGGTTCTTGCCCCACAATGCTCATTAGCATGGCTAGTTTGCAGAAATACCTATAAGGCCTGCTGCCTACTCTGGGAGTCCCGAGACCCTCACAGCCAAAGCAAAATCTCCCTTGCTTTACAGCAACTCCTGGACTATGGAAGCCAGCTGCCTGCCTCTGCAGAGCCCCAGAGTGTGAGGGACTCCCCAGCAGGAGCCCACAGCTCATTTTCAGATGGCAGAAAATATATGCGTGGCCCTTTGGTGAGCTGGAGCTCCATCCTATCCTTCCTGGTTGAAGGTCTCTGAAGACAAGGGATTTCCCCACTCTCTTATTTGCTCAGATCACAGAGTATGCACAGATGCTGCACCACCCAGACAGGGAAGGGCAGCAAGCTTGAGGAAGAGAGGAGAGCCAGGGCTTTATATTCTTAAAGGACTCCCAGTCGGTGGCTCACGCCTGTCATCCTAGCTACTCAGGAGGCTGAGATCTGAGGATCACAGTTCAAAGCCAGCCCAGGCAGGAAAGTCCATGAGACTCTTATCTTTGATAAACCACCAGAAAAAAACTGGAAATGGCACTGTGGCTCAAGTGGTAGAGTGCTCGCCTTGAGCTGAAGAGTGCAGGGACAGTGCCCAGGCCCAGAGTTCAAGCCCCAGGACTGATAAAAACAAAAGCAAAAACAAAATAGAGAAGAAAGAGCAAAAGTGAAAAAACAAACGAAAAAACGAACACAACATGGACCCCAGACAGTTGTAAATGAGAACATAATTAGCAGGACAGGCACCTTGTAAATTCCACAAAGATGGATCAGAAGAAGGAAGAGCAGCTAGATTCAATCCTGTCCCAGAGGGCTCTGTGGTGAATTCTGACAGAGAAAGGGTGATGTTAGGAGAGTACCACCCACGGACACTTCTGGGGGCAGTGAAGGGCAGTTGAATGGCAAGGCGACAAATCCCAAAGGTCCTGTGGCTCTGACAATAGCTCACATTAAACTAAGCAGCCCAGTACAGTGGTTTCCAAGTCTGGAGGAAATCTGTTCATCTTCAAAGAACACTGTGAAACGGAGCCCACTGAGTCAGCTGTGGATGGAGAGCGCCAGGGGGGTGGCTGCCCCTGGGTGCTGCTGGCTGGAGCCAGAGTCACCAGACACGTGCACACTCCTCCCTCTGAGCTGCAGAGGGACCAGGCGCCAGTAGATGCAGCAGAGGAAAGAAATGAATAAGCAGGGAGGATCTTCCGCGTTTACGTTTTTCAGCTGTGAGTCTTAGACAAAGGTTTCTCCTGCTCCGCTTCCTCTACTGGCCTCGGCAGATTGGCTGCCCTCAGTTTAAGAGAGATGTTCTACTTTCAGAGACTCTTGTGCTTTTTGCCTATCTCCCCGCACCTCAAAGACCATGCTGTCTCCATTAGCTGCTGGTGGAACGCAACAATCCTTCCAGTTTGCAATAGCTTTCTTCTGCCTAGAGAAGGAGCTCAAATTTGCAGCAGGCTAGATTAGAAGGACTTGTGGAAGTCAGTCTGTGCCATCAACTTCGCCACTGTGGTACGAGATGACACAGAGGAGGCTGCCATCCAGTCTATATCTACATCACATTCTAGCTCTCTAATTTGATGGATATGAAACCTCACATACATGACTGGGAATGTTTCATCAGCTGCACAAAACTAGGGACTCTAATACTTCTTTAGAAGATGATCTGTAGGATTATTGATAATAACAGCCAAGTACATACTCTGTGCCAAGTGTGTGTTAAACTCAAACTACCTAGTGCCCTGTCTGGCATCCTAATGTTAGCCACAATGATGACCACCCTCAGACCCAGATAGCCCACATAAGCCACAGTCAGGTTTCATGGTAAGTAGCAGACTTCTGAAGCGATGAAACTCTAACAGGTTCTAAAAAGCAGAAAGACCTCAAAGCGGGGAAAGCAGCTCACATTCAGGCGGGACAATCTCCACACTGGGGAAAAATAACCGGCCTCTGAATCCAAACAGCCTGCTCGGCCTTGTTTAAATAAGGCCAGGGAGGCAAGCAGGCAGGCAGGCGGCCGGTGCTTGAGGAGGAAGAAACAGAGGCTGTTTGTGATTCCACACAGACTCTGTGCTTTTGAAGCTGTCAGGCTGATATACAAGCTCTGTCAGGCTCGTAGATCTTGGCATTCTGGATGCTTCCCCATGATGACCATTTATAGTCAATCCTCTGAAGAGAGCATGGCCCTAAGGTTGGGCAAAAGTTGGAGAAGAGGCACCTGGCCATGGCTAGCCAGGCCTAACTAGTAGAAACCTTTCTCCATCCAAACACCACTTCCCAAGAACATGCTCCCAGCTGCTCCCCCTTCAGACCTGTGAGGCAAGAACAGTTGTAGAAGACAGGCTGGAGGTGAAATGAATGGAAAGACTGTGGCCACAAATCGTAAGTTCTTAGCAGAATCTCGAAGTAGGAAAAGTCCACATAGCTCCGCGACTGGAAAACCAGTCTCATTATGCCCCTAGAATCTTTTACTTTTCCTTAAGGTTTAATTCAAGCAGAAGACCTTTAATAGCTTGGAAAGGGGAAAGACAGCAAGATAGTGTTGACAGTTCAATTCGACCTCCTGAATTTCCACATATTTGTTTGGGGAGAAGGCACCAGATTATGCGGGCCCTAGGTAGACCTTGTGCTATTACCCTATGCTAGTGGAAGATTAAGATCCCTACAGATGCCAGGCTGGGTAAAAAGACCATTTCTGATGGGGGTGGGGGGAAGCTACCAGGAAAATGTCTAGCAAATCAGGAAACTGCAAATAATGATGCTAAAAGAAGGAAAGCTGGCTGGCTGCTGAGCCCATAGGGAGTCAGTACTTCAAGATGGTCACCATGGATACCACAGACCTGCGTGTACCTGCCAGAATTCAGAATGATGATAATGTCTTTGTTAATCATGAGAGGCATATCTAACTGCGGGGGGGGGGGGGGGGGAGGGGAAGGGTGGTCAGGAACAAAGAACATTCATTTTGCCTAGATGCTTGGTTATGCCTTCATATATCGTATTTACTTTTTCCCTGTTTATAACACTGAATTAGGTTCATTCTTTTTCACGGATTAAACACATACACCACCACCACTACCACCACCAAGGCTTCAAAAAATCATCAAGTGCTCAAGGTTTCAGACTTAGCATATGATGGAGCAGGCTTCCAACGCCTTTCTACTGTCAAGCTGTGTTTAGTAGCCTGTTCATAACGAGGTTAGTTAAGTGTTCAGAACACTCTCTCCTGGGAGATGCCATGTCCTCGGGAGGCCAGCTGGCAGACCAGACATTGTTCTGGTGCCTACAAGGATCCTTCATCAGGCTGCTAAAAACTGGAGAGGCTGTTTCTTCTCTGCAGAGGTATCTGTTTTTGTCAGAACAGCTTGTCCCAAGCACAGTGTAGGATGATACTGTCAAATCACATTTTTATAGTTCCTTTTTCTAGAACTTTGTGGAGATCATGACCCTTCTGTTATGACATCCTTTCCTCCTTGGCCAAATTACAATATACTTAATTATATTATAACATTCTTTGGTTAGCTTCAATTCCAAGGATTCCGAGGTTACTTTTACTAACTTTTAGGAGTTTATTATCATGTTAAAAAAATTTTAGAGGAAACTTCAACTTCATTTAGTCATCCAAATTTATTGAGCACTTACTATATGCCTGACACTCCATTTCATCCTGGAAGCAGGACAGTGGATAAAACTGTCTTTTCCTGTATGAAGCATAAGTATAAACAAGCACAATGTAATATGTGCCAAAGCATTACCATGTTTTCCAGTGTAAGGCTCATAGCTGTACTCATTAGATTGGTTTTTCATTCATTAAAAAGTAATGACAAAGCTAGGTACTGGTGGCTCATGCCAATAATCCTAGCTACTCAGGATAGTGAAATTTAAGAGACTGAGGTTCAAAGCCAGCCTGCACAGACAAATCCTCAAGACTTTCATCTCCAATTAACCATTAAAAAGCTGGAACTGGAGGCATGGATTAAGTAGAATACCAGCCAAAAGGGTAGGGGAAGCCAAGCAAGACTAGTAAGTACCAGAGTTTAAGCCCTAGTACTGGCACAATAAAAAATTTTAAATCAAGTCAGTAAGTTACTAATCATAACGCTGTATTTTAGATACTGGGAAAACCATAAGAGGTCTAAGAGGTCTACTGAAGGAGATAAATACATTTTTAAATGGTGAGATATCTCTAACAGTCCACAGCAACTTTTGGTAACTGTAGCATTTGTTGTTGTTGTTGTTGTTTGCCAGTCCTGAGGCTTGAACTCGGGGCCTGGGCACTGTCCCTGAACTTCTTTTGCTCAAGACTAGCACTGTACCACTTGAGCCACAGTGCCACTTCCAGTTTTTCCTGTTTATGTGGGACTGAGGAATCAAACCCAGGGCTTCATGCATGCTAGGCAAGCCCTCCACCACTAAGCCACATTCCCAGCCCCGAGCCTGGTGTTATTGATTAGCCTAGAAGTAAATTATTTAGTACCTGACCTAGAGCAGAGCAAGCACTGAGACCATGGTGGCACATGCTGCCGTATCATTATCACCATAATTGTTTTTGGCAAGTAAACATTTGGTCAACTAGTTTGGATTTTGTCTTATAAAACATAAAATAAAAAATCCTTACAGATGTGATAAAAACGGATTCTAATCGTATTGCCAAAGCTTTTTGACATACACCTGGAGCTCTCTGACTTGTGCTAAGATTCTTTTTCCCTACACCCTGCCCTCAGCACTCCATGTCCAGTACTTCTCTCACTTCACTGTGCATTCTGATTATCCAGGTCTCTTGGCAAAGCTGGGTATAGTGGCTCACTCCTGTAATCCTACTTGGGAAGCTGAGTTTGGGAAGGTCACAGTTCAAGAACAAACTGAGCAAATCTTCCCCCTCCCCAGGCCTCTCCCACCCCTCACTCCTATTTCAACCAATAAAAATCTGCTGTGGGGTAAGGGGAGGCTGCCTGCCATCTTGGCTCTGAAGCATAAATGGGCAAATTACAAATCCAGGCTGTCCTGAATAAACAATTAAGGCTCTATTTTTTTAAAAAATTGAACACAAAAGGAACTGGGGATATGACTCAAATGTTAAAGCACCTACCTAGCAAGTGCAAAGCCTTGAGTTCAAACCCCAGTAGCTTCCCACACACATATAAACACAAAACAAACAAATAAAAAAAATGTAGGTTCTGATTCAGTAGGACCTTGGCTGCCAGATCCTGCTCGTCACAGAACCACAATTGGAGCAGCAAGTTGTTTATTATAACTGCAGTACTGCTTTCCAGTGTCTTCCTTTCTCTTGCTGCTCCTGCATCTCCAACTCACCCCATGCTCCCTTCTCCTTAGCATCTAGACCAAGCTCAGTCTCCTAAGGGGCCTTCTGACCTCCAGCCCCTCCCTCCACTCCATCCGACATGTATCTGCTGAATTATCAAGTATAACCTTCCCACTTTACTCCCCTGATGAAATACCTTCTCTCTCTCCTTGCTGGCTCTCATCCAATAGAAGTTTTGCCTCTATTGAACCCCTCCATTCATTATCCTGCTCTTCATTTCCACTATTCCTGTGTGCTGGGGACTTGGTGACTTTTCTTCTCACGGATGCTCCTTCCTGCATCCAACTATGGTGCTAACCTCCCCGTCCTAAAGTGCTCAGACGTGCCACTTCCACAGCTGGAAATGATGCTTGCTGCCCTGAAAATGCCACTAGCCCTTTGTCTAATTGTGGTTATTTATGTGCACTCCTATCTATCCTGTGGACGCCAAGCTCCCTCCTCTCTCTCAGTGAACCCCAAAGCACCTCTTGTGGTGGCTTGCTCCCATCAAACCCTAAATTCATTCATCCCAGGAGCATGGCAGACATTTCCCAGCTTCTTTTAATGGGTCTCTGTTCTCCTTGAATTATTTATGTTCCTGTTTGGGATGTGTGTTAACATTGTAAACCACCTCAAATCCTTTTTGGAAATTGGTGAGCTGTAAATCATAAGTAATCAGCTGTTAGAGTAGATAGTCACGCAGGAAGTATTTGTTGAATGAATAAAGGGACGCCTTCAAGGCTGGGTGAAGAGCAGGTTGCTGTCTGCTCTCACTCCCGCTGCCTCTGGCTGTTTTGCTCAAACTGGTTTGTCCCCAAACCAGTCTTCCTGAAGTAGCAGCTCTTTGGACTCTTGCTCAATTTTAGGGTGATCTCTAGTTCCCCCAGGAACTTCTTCTTGGATGGAAGTTCTATGGCATTTAGTGGCATTAGGTATAATGCCATCTAAACTGTGAGATCCTTCATGCCTGGGGCGTTGTTTTCTCCATCCTTATCTTGTGTGTTATAGCACAGTAGGGGCAAACTCTGGCTCTACAGCTGTGTATTCTGAGCAGCTTTGCAAATGTTTAGGGGTTCAAACCTCTATGTTGCACACTAGGCCTCCTGAAGCAGGTACTTAAATTTGAATAGGCATGCATGAAACCAGAGTTTTAGACTCCAGAGTTACAGGCCCAAACTCCAGGAGTTCCGCATGTCAGGTCCACTCACTCACCCTTGTATGCCAAATCAAATAAAAAGACTTGGTGAACTGGGCTCTGGTGGCTCACACCTGTAATCCTAGCTGCTGGGTGGGGGCAGGGAGGGGGAGGGGGGCTGAGATCTGAGGATCACAGTTCAAAGCCAGCCTGGGCAAGAAAGTTAGTGAGAATCTTATCTCCAATTAACCACCAGAAAACCAGAAGTGGTGCTGTGACTCAAAGTAGTAGAGCAATAGCTTTGAGTGAAAAAGCTCAAGGATAGCCTTCAGGCCCTGAGTTCAAGCCCCACAACTGACAGAGAGAAGGAAGACAGAGGAGAGAGAGGGAGAAGGAAGTGGGGAGAGGGAGAGAGAACCACAGAGAAAGACTTTTACATGACACAGGCATGTCATGAAAAGGCAGGACTTCAGCCCATCTCAGCCATCTTTAGGGTACAGGTCAGGGTAGACATTTCTTAGGTCAAATCAGGAATATTGGGGCAGTAGTGAGAAGGTATGCGGAGTTAACAGTCCCCAGTCATAGGGTGTTTAGAGGCAGTCAGATACTTGTTCTGTGTCTCAGGATTGGTCAGTGAGAGTTTGGTTAAGAGTCATTGATAAGGGTGGGGGCCAGTGGCTCACGCCTGTAATCCTAGCTACTCAGGAGGCTGAGACCTGAGGATCACAATCAACTCAGTTCAAAGCCAGCCCAGGCAGGAAAGTCCATGACGTTCTTATCTCCAATTAACCACCAGAACACCAGAAGTGGAGCTGTGGCTCAAAGTGGTAGAGTGCTGGCCTTGAGCAAAAAAGCTCAGGGACCGCACCAAGACCCTGAGTTCAAGCCCCACACTAACAACAACAAAAAAGCATTGATGCTATCAGGTCTTCCAGACTTCTGTCAGCGCCTTCTTCACTGCCTAAGCGATTTCAAGGGAGAATGGCTCAGAGCAAAGGTCACAGGTACAAAGTGACT
The DNA here is from genome assembly GCF_019054845.1 of Dipodomys spectabilis. Taxonomy (NCBI): domain Eukaryota; kingdom Metazoa; phylum Chordata; class Mammalia; order Rodentia; family Heteromyidae; genus Dipodomys; species Dipodomys spectabilis. The sequence continues at coordinate 9,301,822 of NW_024870753.1, read as the reverse complement.
AGTGGTCTGTATGCCTAGCCTTTATTCATGGCCCAGCTAAGGAGACAGTGTCTTAGCAAAAATAGTTTAAATACATCTTCCATTCCTTGCAACAGGGTCTTCTAAGGCACAGATTGCTCAACATACAAAACCTGCCTCCAAAGAATCTGAAGCCAAGAATTTGCATATGTAACAAGTTCCCAGATAATACTGACAGCCTATCCAAAAATCTACATTTGGAAACTTCCACTCTGAGGGTTGAACCCCAGCCATTATGTATTTTTTTTAATAAAATAAAATCAGTGTTTCTCACATGCAGGCTGAGCACAACTAGCTTAGCGCTTGGTAAGGCGTTAATAAATATTTAACAGGTTAAATTATTTGCTCCATCTTAGTTCTACCTCCCCAAATAGACTGTAAGTAACTTGCGGTTAGAGACCAAATCTTCAAGCGCTGCTCTTGCAAATGCCACAAGCCAGCCTGGTGCCAATTCCAGATGTGGGCACCCAGTCCTCACTTCTGGTCAAGTAGCTGCCTTTCCTGCTCCCTGTGCAGTGGTTGCTGGCAAAAGGGAAGCCTAATGCTGCCTATTCCAGCCAATAACTTCAACTTCTTTGAAGCATTTAAGCTTGAGATGTTTAAAGGAGAAGGCATCAAGAGGAAGAGAAGTGAAGTAGGATCAGGCCATCTATGCATCTTAGGATACCAGTAAATCAAAAGACTTGTCCCAACATCAAGCATCCCAAATAATTCCACATAATCTAGCCTCTTCTCCCAATAATCTCAAGCTGCTTATCTGATTTTTCCTGTAAATAGTGTTCATGTAGCTGGCCTTTGGGAAGTTAAGGCAAAATTAGCAAATTTGTTTCTAAAGACTGTCCTTTCCAAGCCGGGTGCTGGTGGCTCACACCTGTAATCCTAGCTACTTAGGATACAAGGTTGAGATCTGAGGATCACAGTTCAAAGCCAGCCCAGGCAGAAATGTCTGTGAGACTCTTCTCTCCAATTAACCACCAGAAAACCGAAGTAGCACTGTGGCTCAAGTGGTTAAATGCTCACCTTGAGTGAAGAGGTGAGGGACAGCGCCCAGGCCCAGGGTTTAAGCTTATGACTGAAAAAAAAAAAAAAAAAGACTGTTCTTTCCAAAATGTCAGTATTTACCTTCTCAGGAATATTAAGTTGATAGGATATAGATTATTGCAAAAAACTGTTACCACCAGGGTTTGATTTATAGTTCTCTGAGCACTTAGGAAATAGCTACAAAAAAAAATAAATTCATTATTATCAGGTGAGCACTCTTGTTTTTTTATTTTTTTTTGAGGGGGGTGTCGGGTCGTGGGGCCTGAACTCTGGGCCTGAGTGCTGTCCCTCAGCTCTTCAGCTCAAGGCTAGCACTCTACCACTTGAGCCACAGCACTACTTCCGGCCTTTTTCTTTTTGCATATGTGGTGCTGAGGAATGGAACCCAGGGCCTCAGGCATGCAAGGCAAGTGCTCTACCACTGAGCCACCTTCCCAGCCCATGAGCACTCTTGTTAACAAACAAACCTGGGAGATCTTTTTTTAAAAGACCATAATAAGTTCCTCACCTTTCTCCTATTTGTGCTAGACATTAAAAAGCAGAGTTTAAGGCATCGATTATGAATAGACTAAGAGTGTTCCGAGGGAATTATGGAACACACCTCCCCACCTTTGCACACCCAGCACATCATGGCCATCTGGTGAACTTGTCCTCCTGTGTGCCCCTAGAATGCCTGAGCATTCTCACCATCACAGCCCTTACCTCACTACCTTATCATTGTCACTGCCCACACTCTATTCTGTTAAGTGTGAGATAATTATCTCCATAATTGGAGCAGTGGAGAGAAGCCAAAGTAGATGAAAATGGATGCAGTAAGCCAATTTGAGCCACCTTTTACTTCATCCAATAACCAGTACATTCTTGTGTTCTCATTTTCTCACACGGGTGTTACACATAGTCAGATGCCTCCCACACCTGCCTGGATGGTATCATTGGCTGCCTGCAGCATGGAGGCCCAATGATACAGGAACAAACATAATTTGTCCTCACCCTGGGTGGCTCTGTTCCTGCCTCTTCCTCAATGCCATGTGCAGGCTCACCCTATGGCTGTCCATGAGCTCTGTCTTCACAATGGCCCTCATGCCCTCAGGTGAGTTCACTGGTAATCTGGAATAAACACATTCTGGAAGATCCACAGGCTAATATTTACCTTCTTACCAAACGGGAGTAATAATTACTTGGGATATAATGAGCTTTAGTAGACCTTCCAGACACTGCTTTAATCATTTTAAAATTGAAGTACATTCATTTCTTCATGCTTTGACAGATCTTGAATCTTCTCCATATTTCCCAAAAGTCTTAGAACAAAGCCTGCACAACAACTGCTTCTGGAATGTCTGTCTTTTATATTTGTACCCTAGTGCCTTGAGCAGTATCTGGCACACAATGGGGGTTCATATGCTCCATGGAGAACAGCAGGAGACATAGTAATACACACTGAGCATTCCCTTTTTGCCACACATCTGTGAAGCCTTTTATGCATGATCTTTAATACTAATAGACCACCTTTTACACTAAGTATTACTAGTGCCATACTTTGTAGATCAAGTCAACCTCAGCTTGAAGAGGTACAGTAACTTGCCCATTTTTAACAACTAGAAGCAATGACACATTTTGAAACTAAATTTGCAAGGTTCTAGAAAGCTTGACCCAACAAAATATGAGGACAATAGTTGAGCTAACCTTGATTTTAGGTACTGTAAATAGTGAGGTCATTGGCTTTGTGATTTATTGCAAAACTAAAAAGTACACCCTGAAATACAAAATACGTGAGAAATAATGTGCAGTACGTATTCTTTTAAAGAAGGCAACGAGGGGCCGGGAAGGTGGCTCAGTGGTAGAGTGCTTGCCTAGCATGCATGGTTGGCTTCCTCAGCACCACATACACAGAAAAATCTGGCAGTGGGGCTGTGGCTCAAGTGGTAGAGCACTAGCCTTGAGCACAAAGAAGTTCAGGGAAAGAACACAGGCCCTGAGTTCAACCCCCAGAACCAGGAAAAAAAAAAAAAAGAAAAAGCAGCAATGAAATCCAGATAGAACTGCTCACACCTTCCACAGTTGCCCATAATCAAGTTACACTGGAGGAGAGGCAGAAGGATAGTAAGTTCAAGGTCAGCTTGAGCTCCGTCAAATGGAAAGGAGAGAGAGGGAGGGAGGGAGGGAGGGAGGGAGGGAGGGAGGAAGAGAAGGAAGGAAGGGAGGGAGGAAGGAAGAAAGGAAGGAAGGAAGGAAGGAAGGAAGGAAGGAAGGAAGGAAGGAAGGAAGGAAGGAAGGAAGGAAGGAAGGAAGAAAGAAAGGAAGGGAGGCAGGCAGGCAGGCAGGCAGAGGCAGGCAGGCAGGCAGGCAGAGGCAGGCAGGCAGGCAGGCAAGAGAAAGGTCTGAGGTTGTAGCTCAGTAGTAAAGCATTTTCTTAGCATATACCAGGTCCTGGGCTCAATCCCCAGTACCATACACTCATGTACACACACAGTAATAAAAATAAAATAAACAAATAAATAATAAATAAAAGTAAAATAAACAAATAATTTTAAAATCTTTCACAGTGCCTGAATTTTCTACCACAGTCCTTGCTGTTGAAGAGTCTTTTCCAGGAGAAAAGCATTTTATCAGGTTCACAGCATTATATGATGTAGGCACACTGAGAGTTAGCTAGCTGGCTCATTAAAAGAGATTACTTTTCCTGATTGATGAGATGGCAGACGGTAATTGGAAGGGCACCCAGAGGCTGAGGAGCAATATGTGACTAGCCCAAGATCCCAGAGCAGAGCAGTGCCAGTGTCACAGCCCCAGCCTGATCCTGCAGTCTGGGCCACTTTCCATCACACCGTCTTCCTGTCCTGGATGGCAGGGGGTGAGACTTGAGCCTTGCAGCATGCCTTTTGGGTAGACAGAGTAATCTGTGAGAAAGCCTGGGAGAGCAAACCTGGACGTTTTGAACAAATAGGACCCAGCAGAAAGAAGCAGGAACTGATTCATTTAATAAAGACAGGGTGTAGGAAGAGCAATGGAATCAATTCCAGTATATCATTAAGAGGATAAAATGTTTTCCCACTCTTGTCCACTCCTGGGAGATCACTGAATAATGTGCACTTTAAAATGTTAACACTAAACCGGGTGTAGTGACACATGCCTGTCATTTCAGCAGAAGCAGGGGATCATGGGTTTGAGCCTCCTTATGGCATCTAATCCCACTGTGATCTCTGAAAGCACAGAAAGGAGCCACAGGAAGAAAAGCCCAGGAAATAAAGCAAATCTCTCCATCTTCGAAGTGGTTAGAAAGTGTGTGTGAGCAAGTTAAGTGGACTAGTTGTTTTTCTTTTTTTAAAAAATCCAGTACCTTCGGGGCTGGGAAGGTGGCTCAGTGGTAGAGCGCTTGCCTTGCATGCCTGAGGCCCTGGGTTCAATTCCTCAGCACCACATAAGCAAAAAGAAAAAAGCCGGAAGTGGTACTGTGGCTCAAGTGGTAGAGCGCTAGCCTTGAGCTGAAGAGCTGAGGGACAGCGCCCAGGCCCAGAGTTCAGGCCCCACGACCGGACCCAAAAAAAAAAAAATCCAGTACCTTCTTAAATGCTTTTATGCTCATTATAGGTGTCCAATTCAGTTCATATAGAACTCTTTTGAATGCCCTAGCTTGCCTCAGCTTTGTTAAAGAGCACAAGGCAAGTAGATATTTGTATTTTTTCATACTTGGGCCAAAATATTAAGCAAGCAAGACAAATCTCTGGGATCTGATGTGATCATGGTCACAGAACTCAAAGGAGAAAAGCTGAGTGAGAGAAAGAAAAGAAAGTTCAGAGAAAAATCTCAGATAAAAGTTTGCCCTCCTCCTAGAAGGAAAATCTCTAGAGACCATCTCCATCTGTGCCCGAGGGGAGGAGTTCAATGTTCCAGATGACTGGCAAGCTTGAATGTCAGGGTTTGCTGCCACACAAGCCCTGAAACCTTGGGAGTCCCATCAACCACAGTCTAGAGTGATGCTTTAATGTCAATTACACTTAATGTCACTGCTCTGTACTCTCTCAGCTAGATGTGTTTTGTGGCAAGATTTTGGTTCCTAGAGAAAACCTTTAGGAAAAGGGCAAGAAGAATTTATCCAGAGTCACTCAGATTAGTTAATGATAAGAATTAGAACTCAAACTTGGACCTCTTGATTCCAAACCAATGACCACTCTCTAATTCTAAATGATCACATGTCCAAAAGCAACAGGACCCACAGACCATGAACTGAACCTTCTAAAACTGTGAGCCAAATAAGTCTTTTTCACAGGTATTTTTCGTAGGGATGAAAATATGGCTATGCTGGGCACTGGTGGCTCACGCCTGTAATCCTAGCTACTCAGGATGATTAGAGCTGAGGATGGCAGTTCAAAGCCAACCCAGGCAGGAAAGTCCATGAGACTCTTATCTCCAATGAACCACCAGAAAACTGCAAGTGGCATTGTAGCTCAAGTGGTAGAGTACTTGCTTTAGCTGAAGAGCTCAGGGACAGCACCCAGGCCCAGAGTTCAAGCCCCACAGCTGACAAAAAATATCTGGCTAACACAATGGACTAGAAGAAACAGCATAAACTGAGCCAGATGTGGTAGTGTGTGCCTGTAATCCTAGCACTCAAGAGCCTAGCAGAGTATCAGGAGGTCAGCCTAGGCTACATAGGAAGACTTTGGAGATAACTCAGTGCAGATGTCAGTCTTCCCTAAGTAGGCAGCAGGGAATGGGGGAAGATCAGAGTCAAAGGTATTAAGGAGGAAGAATCCACAGGGCCACAGAGAGCTGAATGGAAAGCAAAGGAAGAAAGAAGGATGGGTAGAATTTGATTCCCTGGTTTGGGCTCAGAAACAAGTAGGGATGCTCTTCCCATTGACAAGGAATGCAGGAGGCACAGTGCTGAGTATGAGGTATCTGTAGATGCTCCAGGATATTCTGGTCCTAAAAGATCTGGGCATAAGGGCAAGATTTGAAAGTTATCAGCATCCATTTGTGTGGAAGTCTTTGGGGTGATGAAAACACCAGGAAAAGTAGGGAGGAGAGACAAAGCTGGAATCAGTATTCATGAAACATATCCATGAAGAGGAAGAGCCAGTGAAGAAAGGAGATCCTAAAGAAATAGGTCTATGCAAGCAAAGGCCAGATTTTCAAAAATGAAAACATATGACATGAGAACACAGATCACAGAACATATGGTCTGGGAACACAAAGCTGAGAAGTGGATCGATTTCTACTTGTGACCTGAAAGTTGTGACTCATCTGTTTTTCTACAACTACAGAAGAGAATGGTAGTGACCAGGAATTGGGGGGGTTGAGGAATGGAAAGCTGCTCATCAATTAGTATGAAATTTCAGCTAAGCAAGCTAAGTAAGTCCTAGAGATTTGCTATCCAACCTTATATTTTGTGGGTCTTTTTTTTTTTGACTTGTTTATTTTGTGCCAGTCCTGGAGCTTGAACTCAGGGCCTGGATGCTGTCCCTGAGCTTTTGTGCTAAAGGATAGTGCTCTCTCACTTGAGCCACAGCTCCACTTCCAGCTTTTTTGGTGCTTAATGGGAGATAAGTCTTACAGACTTTCCTGTACAGGCAGGCTTTGAACTATGATCCTCAGATCTCAGCCTCCTGAGTAAATATTAGACATGAGACACTGGCGCCTGGCCTCACGTTATAGATATAATCAAACAACAAAATGTACACTTAAAAGTTTAAGAGGGGGCTGGGAATGTGGCCTGGTGGTAGAGTGCTTATCTAGCATGCATGAAGTCCTGGGTTCAATTCCACAGTACCACATAAACAGAAAAAGCCAGAAGTGGCGCTGTGGCTCAAGTGGTAGGGTGCTAGCTTTGAGCAAATGAAGCTCAGGGACAGTGCCCAGGCCGAGTTCAAGCTCCAGAACTGGCCAAAAAAAAAAAGTTTAAGAGGGGAAGATCTCATGTTAAGTGTTCTTACCACAAAACAATAGAACACAAGTACATGCTCTTTGATATACAAGGAATGTGAAGCAACGTGCTCAAGGTTACACATCTGTTAAGAATCGGGTTTGATTTCAACTCCAGGCAGTCTAACCCCACTACACTTGCCCTTAGTCACTACATGGTAATGTCTTGCAACAAATAAAAGATATTGGATAAAGCTTTCACATCTCCCAGGGATAGCTGGATTTTAACAGGAAAAAAATCATTAAAACTTTATGATTAGGTATCTAACAGAACCACCAGCATCACTATAGACCTGGGATGAGAACTTTGCTGGACGGCTTGTCCCTGACCAGTCACTGTGGATGGCCGGCCTCTCCCTAGACCCCAGCTATCCCTAAGGAGAGCCAAGAGCTATCTGCATTTGCCCAGACCACACTTCCTGCTGATGTGGATCTTCAACCCCAGGGAGGGCAGAGTAGGAGCCAAGGAGCAGGAGTGACAGATGGGGTAATGCAGTAGGGGCTGATTGCATTAAAACCACTAGCAGAGTGGAAATCCATTCATGCGATGGATCCAATCCTGGGCTGTCAGGAATATGTAAGTGAAAGGTGTCTCCTCTTACCTTAGTTGCCACATCCAGCCTTGGGCAGGATACTCAAGCAGTGAGTCACAGCTAGCTGTCAGGAGAATAAATCAGCACAAAGTTAATCCTCCTGGAGCTGGTAGGTCAGGTAGTGTGTCTCTGTGAATTACTGAGATAAAAAATGTGAACTTTTCTCCACAATTATGGGAAGTCCTAATGATTTTTGTTCCTGTGTATGCAGTGCTGGGGATTCAATTCAGGGCCTTATCCCCTCTAAGCAGATGCAATACAGAAGGGCTTGGAGCAAGAAATTGTTGGGTTACAACTTTAGTAGACAGCCTGTTTTAAAAAATTCTACCCGGGGCTGGGAAGGTGGCTCAGTGGTAGAGTGCTTGCCTTGCATGCACGAGGTCCTGAGTTCAATTCCTCAGCATCACATTAAGCAGAAAAAGCTGGATGTGGTGCTGTGGCTCAAGTGGTAGAGCGCTAGCCTTAAGCTGAAGAGCTGAGGGACAGCACCCAGGCCCAGAGTTCATTCCCCATGACCGACCAAAAAAAAAAAAAAATTCTACCCAAGCTGCCATGATGGAACAGTGAATATAAGACTGGATAAACCTCCTCATAAGCATTATTAAAATTAATTAAGTCATAAATGTATAACATTAAGAGATAAGCGACATATGATAAACAATTTAGCTGGAAGAGCCCATTGTGAGCTAGAATCAAATACCTTGGTGTAGGCTTATGAAGAGGCCTGGGTTTAAAGCAGTGGTTTTCAAATGGGAGCAATGTTGAGCACAAGGAAACACCTAGCAATGTCTGCAGACATTATGATTGCCATCATCTAAAGGAGGAGAGTTTGTGGTAAACAGAAGCCAGCAGTGCTGCTAGACGGCCTAACCTACATACAGAACAACCTCCTACCACAAAGAATCATCTGGCTTGAGATGCCGGCTGGGCAGAAGTTAAAGAACTCTAGTCTAGAGATTGAAAGACTGGGGGCTGAGAAGGTGGCTCAGTGGTAGAGCGCTTGCCTTGTATGCCTGAGGCCCTGGGTTCAATCCTTCAGCACCACATAAGGAAAAAGCCATAAGTGGCTGAAGAGCTGAGGGACAGCGCCCAGGCCCAGAGTTCAGGCCCCACGACTGGGCCCCCTCCCCAAAAAAAGAGAGAGATTGAAAGACTGGAAGCTTTTCTGGGGGGGGAGAGAGGGGTCCGGTCGTGGGGCCTGAACTCTGGGCCTGGGTGCTGTCCCTCAGCTCTTCAGCTCAAGGCTAGCACTCTACCACTTGAGCCACAGCGCCACTTCTGGCTTTTTTTTTTCTTCTGCTTATGTGGTGCTGAGGAATCGAACCCAGGACCTCATGCATGCAAGGCAAGCGCTCTACCACTGAGCCACCTTTCCAGCCCAGACTGGAAGCTTTTTAGCAAATGGTGGGAGGTGATGGTAGTCATAAGATGGAATCAGATAGAGGAACAATAAATCAGCAGGCCACCACCCCAGCCCACCCTGTAATCTGGCAGAAGATCCCTTGGATGGTTCTCTGAACCAATTAATGATAGCCTGGCTTCTGACATGTGGGTCACCAGCAATGAAAACAAACCTAAGAATTCCAAACTTAGAATCCAGAGTATTACCAATGAAATCTTACCTAGAGATCTAATCCAACCTCTAAAAGGAGGGAGATCGATTGCCCAAGGCCACATAATTTGCCAAATTATATGAACACAAGACCTCTAAGTCAGTGTGCATTGTTTTGTTCTGCTTCTGATATCCAATGGTCCAATGACCTATTGAACATTTCTCATCCATGGTGGTACCTTCTGAGTTGAATCCTATAGTTAGAAGTTTGCAACTGCTTTGCTACAAAGAACCCTCTAGTAAATATCCCAGGCTGTGAAGGCCCATGCAAACACTCTGAAGTATGAAAGCACCCACAGCCCATGATGAATTTAAATTTAATATAATTTTCTTGTGTCAGGAAACTTTTGCTTCCTTTCATTCCAAATAGTTAAAAATGTACAGGGCCAGAGGTGTGGCTCAGCGGTAGAATGTCTGCCTAGGAGGAGCAAGGCCCTGGGTTGGTTCCCCAGCACTACAAAAGCATACACACATAAAAATGTTAAAGCCATTCTTACTTAGGCCCAAGCCTTGAATAATGTGGGTATGAGGCTAGTAAAGGTGTTGCTAGGTTTGTCCCACAGGCCGAAAATCCTGATACAGTGGCTCCTATGACTCATCTGTCTTCTTTTCTGCCTCTTGATAATTCCCACAAGAGTTTTAAGAGCAAGTAAAATTATAGAGTATGTAAAGTTTTTTCAGGATCTACTGAAAAGTGAAGTAAATTTCCAACAACACAATAAAGATCCCATTTTAGTTCAACATAATACAGTTTTATATTTCAGTGTGTACACATGATATACCTATGACTACATAAAAAAAGATCTAGAAGAATAGTTATAAAACTATTAAGAGGGCTGGGAAGGTGGCTCAGTGGTAGAGCGCTTGCCTTGCATGCCTGAGGCCCTGGGTTCGATTCCTCATCACCACATAGCAAAAAGAAAAAAAGCTGGAAGTGGCACTGTGGCTCAAGTGGTAGAGCGCTAGCCTTGAGCTGAAGAGCTGAGGGACAGCGCCCAGGCCCAGAGTTCAGGCCCCACACTGGACAAAAAAAAAAAAAAAAAACTAGTAAGAGATGGGGCTGGGAAGGTGGCTTGGGGCTTGGTGGTAGAGTGCTTGTCTAGCATGCAGGAAGCCCTGGGTTCTATTCCTCAGTACCATATACACAGAAAAAGCTAGAAGTGGTGCTGTGGCTCAAGCAGTAGAGTGCTAGCCCTGAGTTCAAACCCCAGGAATGGCAAAAATAAAATAGAAAAAAAAATTTTAACCTAGTAAGGAGTTACTTGGGAGAACAAAGGAGGGGGTGAAGGGAATGAATGGGTCAAGAAAGGCCTTGCAAGGCGGCTCCTCCTCCTCCTCCTCCTCCCCCTCCCTCTCCTCCTCCTCCTCCTCCTCCACCTGTTAATGTGTGAATATATTTGTTCATTTTACAGCGTTCTAGAGTTTAAATCAGAGCTGACAGGTGTCTAACAGTTGGGATTGTGTGTGTGGTAGGGAGGGGTCGTCTCATGAGTAACACCCCCGTGCTTGGCACCGACTGCTTAGTCCGATTTCTCCCTAGTTTCTTCCGAGGTGTACTATCCATTTATGGCTAATTCTGCTCTGTAAGTCTAGCTTTTGCTGCGCACACACCCTCTTGCTGTGTCCTGAGAAGGGGCAGGGCTTCTCATCCGGCTGCTGCGGTTCGGCCCATTCGGAAGCAGATCCCCAGGCCTGGGCTTCTGGTTCTTGTCCGTCGTGTGTGGGGTCTCGGGGGTGGGAGGTGGCGTGGAGAACGCGGATTCAACTTAAAAAGCAAGCCTGCAGCTCTTCCGGGGCCTCACTAGTCCGGAGCTCCGGGGTCGGCCTGGGGCAAGGGCCGGCACCGCGCCTGGCCCGGCCAGCCCTAACCTCCCGGGCACACGTGGTTCCAATCCCCGCCTGGCGCCTTCCGCCCGCCGGCCGCGCCGGAGCCGGCAGCGCGGGCGTCCGGGCGGGCGCGCGGGCTTCTCGGCGCGGCGCGGGCGGCGGGCGGCGGGCGGCGCGCCCCGGGAGCTGGGGCCGCTCGCCTCCCCGGGGACACGCTGACCCCGCGCCCTCCCGCCCTCGCCGCGCGCGGGCCAAGCCAAGGCCCGGCGGCCCGCGCGGAGGTCGCGCCGTCCCGCAGGGAGCCCGCGCGCTCCCGGGGCGCTCGGACCCGACCTCTCCCGGGGCGGGGCGCGCCGCCCTGGAGGCCGGCTCTGTCCTGGGGAGGGGCCAGGGCTGCGCGGCGGCCCCCCGGACTCCCGCCCCGGACCCCCGCCCCGGCCCCGACCTCCGCCCCGGCCCGGACCCCCGCCCCGGCCCCGACCTCCGCCCCGGCCCGGACCCCCCCCCGGCCCCCCGGACCCCCGACTCCCGGACCCCGGGCCCCGGCCCGGCCCGGCCCAGGTGGGCAGCAGTCTGACGGAGCCAAAGCCAGACGCGACCGGCCGGCCCTAAGTCAGGTTCCTTTAGGGTCGGTCGCTAGCTGGTGGTTCTCTAGGCCTGCGCCCCAGAGGGCGAGGATCAAGTCCTCAGCCCTGAAACGCTCGGGAGCACTCGGCTGTGAGCACGCGGCTCTGAGGTCCCGGCTGTGAGCTCCCGGCTCTGAGCACTCGGCTGTGAGCTCCCGGCTCTGAGCACTCGTCTGTGAGCACCCGGCTCTGAGCTCCTGGCTCTGAGCACCCGGCTGTGAGCTCCCGGCTCTGAGCACTCGGCTGTGAGCACTCGGCTCTGAGCTCCTGGCTCTGAGCACCCGGCTCTGAGCTCCTGGCTCTGAGCACCCGGCTGTGAGCTCCCGGCTCTGAGCACTCGGCTGTGAGCACCAGGCTCTGAGCACTTGGCTGTGAGCACCGGGCTGTGAGCACTTGGCTGTGAGCACCCGGCAGTGAGCATTTGGCTGTGAGCACCCGGCTGTGAGCTCCCGGCTCTGAGCACTGGGCTGTGAGCACCCGGCAGTGAGCACCCGGCTGTGAGCACCGGGCTGTGAGCACCCGGCTGTGAGCACCGGGCTGTGAGCACCTGGCTGTGAGCACTTGACTGTGAGCACCCGGCTGTGAGCACCCGGCTGTGAGCACCGGGCTGTGAGCACCAGGCTCTGGGCCCAGCCTGCGCCTCTCCAAGGTCGGGTGCGCCGCAGCCACCCCAGTCTTCGGCCTGGCCCCTGAGTTACATCCTACAGAAATAATGTACTCTGGGAGGCAACTGTACTGCGCTGCACTCGGACCCCTTCGGGCGGGGCGGGAGGGGAGGCAGGAATGAGGGAAAGGAAACCTTCCCAGGCCCAAACCAGTTCATCTGTTCCTGGCTGCCTCGGTGCCCTGCAGCTGGTCGGCCGCATGGCCGGCAGCCCGCATGCCAGCATGCAGACTTGAACACACCCACCAGCGCCCTTGGCCCGTGCACCAAGAATGAGCTAATGCCTTCAGAATGCTATTGCTAAAGGAAAAGCTATTCACAACACTTGTTCAGGGTGGTAAGGCGGATTCTGTACAAGGGAGTGTGTCCTGGACCTTATCAGTGGCTACTACCACGGAGCCGGGGAGCAGGAGAGGGAAACTGAGCTCAACTCCAAATACAAAAGAAGAAAAGTAATGGGTTGAGCGTGGAAGTCCATGCTTATAGTATCCGCCACCTGAAAGGTAGCAATGTCTCATGCATAAAATACCAGCTCTCTACTAGAGTTTGGTAGAGTTCAGAGCTGGAAGCAAACATGCCCAGAAAAGCTGATTTCAGGACTTAAAACCATAGTGGCTTTAAAGACCACAGAGAAAATGAAAGATTTAAACAAATATTTTTCCTAGGAAGGCCTGTCTCTAGAACTAGGGTTTCCAAGCTGCAAACACAGCAAAAGAGATGAGGGCAGAGAAAGAGCTGAGCTAGGCAGAACAGGCTTTACTTACACTGAACTGATAGCCGGGTTCTGAGCATTCCTGTGTCTTCACTGTGTCCCAAAGACCCGGGTTCATGTTCCCCAATCCGAATCCTTTACTAATAGCTTAAATACAATAAATATACCTGTTGAAAAGAAGAAAGGAAAAGAAGAAAAAGAAAATTTTAAAACATAACAAAAATCCCTACACTCTTTTCTCTTTAGAGTTCTTAGATTAAAATTTGCGAAGGTCCAGGACTGGGTGTGCTCAGTGGTAGAGCCACAGAACACACATAAATTTACAGCAAGAGTAACCTGCAGGGCAGGAATTTAGAGACAGGTGTAAAAGATTCACTTTTCAGGGGCTGGGAAGGTGGCTCAGTGGTAGAGCACTTGCCTTGCATGCTCAAGGCCCTGGGTTCGATTCCTCAGCACCACATAAGAAAAAAGCCGGGCCGGGCACTGGTGGCTCACGCCTGTAATCCTAGCTACTCAGGAGGCTGAGATCTGAGGATCTCAGTTCAAAGCCAGCCCAGGCAGGAGAGACCGTGAGACTCCTATCTCCAATAAAACCACCAGAAAACCGGAAGTGGCGCTGTAGCTCAAGTGGTAGAGCGCTCGCCTTGAGCTGAAGAGCTGAGGGACAAAGCCCAGGCCCAGAGTTCAAGCCCCATGACCAACCAAAAGAAAAAAAGAAAAAAGCCGGGAGTGGCGCTGTGGCTCAAGTGGTAGAGCTCTAGCCTAGAGCTGAGGGACAGCGCCCAGGCCCAGAGTTCAGGCCCCACGACTGGACCCAAAAAAATATTCACTTTTTACTAGATACATTTTTGTTGTTTGATTGTTTACCATATGCTTACATTACTAGATTTTAAGCCTTTTTACAAGATACTAGAATTTAACTGAATTGGGGAACTGTTCATCTTGTATAACAGAGCACTTGGACGATTTCGAGCTCTTCCCTTCACCTCCACCTCTAGAATGAAGTACACCAGGTCTGCAGGAAGGGTTGTCAGCCAGAACTGGTTTGCAGTGCTGATGAAAATGCAAAGATTACTGGGAAGACAGTCCCTGGGGAGACAAACCCAAGACTCATAGTTAGAGCATTTGAATAAATACATGAGTAAATGAAGGAACAAAGGGTCTTACAACAGCCACTTGAGTCATTTGGGTGTGGGTAAGTGATAGGAAGGAAATAAAGTTAGGGGAAATAGCTTAGCATTATAAACCCTTCTTTGCTGAGACTTGACTTTTTCTCCAAGAATATGCACTTGATGTGGGGAGCCAAACTGCAATGTTGGGTCTACTCTTGCTACTTTAATGTGAGAAGAGGAAATCAGATTTAGTCCATTTATCTGTATGCTATTATTAAGTCACATACAGATCAGGGTCCAGATCTTAATAGCCACTATCTGTCTCTGGGAGAAAAGGAACTCAGATTTTGCTTGTAAAGTATGAGCTAAATCTGATTATAGTTTTGCTCACATACTTGATGTAAAAAGCATACTAAAAGCCTATTGCAAATAATAGCAAGTGTGTGAGTTCACATATATGTAAAAAAATTAGATGGTAAGTAGAGAAAGATTTAGAACAGCTCTATATTTGACCCAGAGTAGAAAAGAAGACAATGAAAAGCTTTGAGGGTATTCTAAAGCAATCAATTTTTCATTAACTGTATATACTGGCAAGCAGTGCAATATACTGTCAAGGGTAGAGATCTCTGAGTTAAAGTGGCCAGATTAGAATTTTGGCTTTACTCTTTTTTTATGATTTGAACAAATTAATCTTTGCACTTTAATGTCCATCTATACAATGAGAATTGTTGTGAAAATGAAAAGCAAATGAATAGAAATCAAGCTGTAATGTGTTGCCTTTTAACTGTTCAAAACCTGTTAGCTAACCTGGCACGGTGGCATATATCTGCAATCTCATAATTTAGAGATTCAGGAAGGAGGACCATGAGTTTGAGTTCTTGGCTACATTGGGGGACCTTACTTCTAAAGAAAAAATTGTTAGCTGTTAGTAAGAAATACTTCCAAGGAATGGAGGTGTGGTCCAGCCACAAGAGCTCCTGCCTAGCAAGCACAAAGCCTGGAGTTCAAATCCCAGTAGCTCCCTGGAGTGTATGTGTGTAATTTATCCATGTGAGGAGGATAAAATTTACAGTACAGCAGATCTGTGTCATCACTGTTATCATGTCAGAGGTGATTTCCCTGTGGGTACAAAATGTAACTAACTCCTTCTATTATTTTTGTTTTGTACCTCTTCTGTCCCTCTAGAGAGGGAGAAGAGATGAAGTTCAAAACAGTAACCTTCTCTTTGTTATTAGCTTTGATAGGGAGGTAGAGGAGAAAGGATAAAGACTAAGTGAGGCTTTCATTTATTAATGAATTTCAATTATTGACCTAATCTCAAGCTTTCATTGTCATGTATCTCTAATAATTGACTATTGCTCACTCAGTAGTATGACTATTTTAATTATTCTCTTTGTTCAAATCTCTGCTGAAGGTGATAAAAGATTTAGATTTAGAGAATGTCTTAGCATGCAGGACAAGACAGGCTGAAAATAGATATGTCAATGAAGTAGGCTAGGGCGAGATCTAGTTTTCTCAGAGTCTCCAAATCAGAGGCATAAATTGTCTAATCTGTAGTCTGACACAAGCATGTTCACAGATGTGTCTACAAAAGGGTATGCATGTACATGTTCCTGCATATGTAAATGTGAATACATGCATGGAACATGTATGCACATACGCTGAGAACACAATTCTAAGAGCTATGTTTCTGAATGCTTGGTCCTTATAGACCACATCAGTCTCCTTGCTTTGATTATTATTACTAGAGAATAAAAACAAAACTTTATTCCAGACAGTCAACCCCTGGCCTGTAAGAAAGTGGCAAAGCTTTGAAGTATGTGACATTATTGACTTTGCTGCTCTCCGGCACTGGACTTTGAGAACTTGATGAATGGTCCACAGTGATGCTCCAATTGGCCTGCTTTCAGGTTAGCTTGGTAACTGCTTTGTCAGTAAGCTTCTGTTCACAGTCTGTGACATATTTTCACCTATCACTGATAGCTGCTAAAATTCCAACCTATTTTTTTTTTTTTTTTGGTCTGTCTTGGGGCCTGAACTCTGGGCCTGGGCACTGTCCCTCAGCTCTTCAGCTCAAGGCTAACGTTCTACCACTGGAGCCACAGTGCCATTTCTGGCTTTTTCTGCTTAAGTGGTGCTGAGGAATCGAACCCAGGACCTCATGCATGCAAGGCAAGCGTACTACCACTGAGCCACCTTCCCAGCTCCCAACCTATTCTTGAAGGCCCAGAGTAACTGTTGCCTTTTCTGTGCTGCTACCTTGATCACCTAGTGATTGTCCTCTGAATTCCTAGAGTACTTTGGAACTCTCACATAACATGGGTCATGGGCTGCCTTAAACCATATTTAGTGGGTGTCTGTTTTGTTTATTAGACCCTGGTCCCTTCAAAAAGACAGTAACACTCATCTTGTACCCCTGGCAGTACCTAATATCATAAGAGGAGAACTGCTTATATTTGTTGAACATATGTGGGCTCCTGTCACTCCTCTCTGAATGCTAACGATGCTGGGGATGTCCTGTTAGTTTGTGGAACATAGAACTGGAAGCACGGGGAAAAAGGTGTTGATTCAAGGAAATGATGTAGCAATTAGTATCCCTAAATATCTTATGATGTACAATAATAAAAATTGACACTAACAGATCTGTTGGTATCTTAGAACAGTTTTGTTGTCATTTCAGACTCAGTAATAATAAAAGAATGTGAACAATTTGATGCATTTTAGCAGACTTAATTGTTGTCATTTTGGAATTTTGAGACAAGGTCTCCCTAAGTCTTCCAGGCTAGCCTCAAAGTTGGGTTCCTCCTGCTATGGCCTCCTCCTCATTTGGCCTTTCAGGTGCTAGCACTTCAGGCATGCACCACTATAACATCCCAGCAGACTAGTTTTAATAGGACATTGGCCTAAATCCAAGATCACAATAGAGATGATGTTCTGTGAGCCTGCCTCAGTTGGAGATTCTAAATTGCACACAACTAGAGTATTGCAGTATTCTGTGATTCAGGTAAGCAACTAGCCTAGAACAAAGACTGAACTTTAAGATTGAAAGGCTAGGCTGGGAAGGTGGCTCAGTGGTAGAGTGCTTGCCTTGTATGCATGAGGCCCTAGGTTCGATTCCTTAGCACCACATAAGCAGAAAAAGCAGGAAGTGTCACTGTGTATCAGGTGGTAGAGCGCTAGCCTTGAGCTGAAGAGCTGAGGGACAGCGCCCAGGCCCAGAGTTCAGACCCCACAACTGACAAAAAAAAAAAAAAGATTCAAAGGCTCCTGAGATTTCTTCAACTGATTCCTTATCCTTGCTTTGCCTGTTCTTTTTTGTTGGTGTTATTTGTTTTTTTTTTTGTGCTTATCCTGGGCCTTGAACTTAGGGCCTGGGCACTGTCCTTGAGCTTTTTTTTTTTTTTTTTTGCTTAAAGCTACTGTTCTACCACTTGAGCCACAGCTCTACTTCCAGCTTTTGGTGGTTAATTGAAGATAAGAGTCTCATGGACTTTCCTTCCAGGCTGGCTTTGAATCTCAATCCTCAGATCTCAGCCTCCTGAGTAGCTAGGCTTGCAGACATAAGCCACTGGCACCCTGCTCTTTGCCGATTCTTTTTAGCTTCACAGAGATGACACTTCACATTTGAGTAGGTTCCCCCAGCCATGGCAAATTTTACAATTAAAGTCTTTTGTCCTTAAGTACATAAAGGAAGCATCTGTTGTAGTTGTGTAAAGATAAAACAGTGACATTAAATTGTTAGAAGTTATTAAAACAGTGTATGTTTCAATTTCCTGGATAAAATTATTCTTCTCAAACACCTGATTTTGTTTATGATTTCTACTTTTTCCATGGGTGCTTGAAATTCACGTGCATGTAACTGGAAAGTTAGCACATTGCAGCAATAGCAACCAAGTTCTTAACAAGCTTAAATCCAGGGTAAGCTATACTTTTTTGTCCCTTATAACTGTTATGAATTGTGAGGCATTTGCTAATGCTAAGTAAATCCTGCCACCTTGTGGATATATCCACATACAGCTGAGCTGGGTCAGCTCCTTTCAGTTCTTTCCAAAGGCTATTTCTCTTCAAGAATCTTTACCATACATGCAAACAATGAAGCAAAATTAAACCTTTTGTACAAATTGTGGAAGAGCACATTGTAGTAACAAAATATACTGACAGATGATATTGTATGTTTTTAATTTCAAGCATAAAGCCAATCAAGAGCTGAAGGCCCCGAATTCAAGCCCCAGTATTGGCATTAAATAAAAAACAAAAACTTTATAAAAGGAAACAACTTTTTTTTTTTTTTGTCGGTCGTGGGGCTTGAACTCTGGGCCTGGGCACTGTCCTTCAGTTCTTCAGCTCAAGGCAAGCGCTCTACCACTTGAGCTAAGCGCCACTTCCAGTTTTCTGGTGGTTTATTGGAGATAGGAGTCTCACGGTCTCTCCTGCCTGGGCTGGCTTCAACTGCGATCCTCAGATCTCAGCCTCCTGAGTAGCTAGGATTACAGGCATGAGCCACCAGCGCCCGGCAAAGGAAACAACTTTTATATACCTGTTGGATCCTTATGACAACCTTTCCATGACTTTATTTTCCTTTTACAGAAAATCAAAAGGCTTGGAGTGGCCAGGGAATTAATTGCTCTTATAGCTACTACTTACATATAGATCTATCTGACTGCAATGCTCATGCTCTTTCTACTGTATTATGTTATCTCTCTCTGTCTCTGTCTCTGTCTCTCTCTTGCCAGTCCTGGGGCTTGAATTCAGGACCTAGGCCACTGTCCCCGAGCTTCTTTAGCTCAAGGCTAACACTTGAGCCACCGCACCACTTCTGGCTTTTTCTGTGTATGTGGTACTGAGGAATCGAACCCAAGGCTTCATGCTTGCAAGGCAAACACTCTACCTCTAAGCCACTTTTCCAGCCCACTATGTTATCTCTTGAATGATAGTGCACCAGAAATAGTCTGAAAGTCACACACACACACACACACACACACACACACACACACACACACACACACACACTCCTACAGGATTTTATATAAATATATGGCATATATATATATATATATATATATATATATATATATATATATATATATGTGAGATCTTAGGATGAGTCACTTCCATCTAAGCCTTGGTTCTTGATCTGTAAAATAAGGGAAGCTGATCAGAAAATTTCCAAAGTCCCTTGATTTTACTGATGGATATGTGATGATTTTGATTCTTTCAACGTTTGCTCAAGTATTCTGTGTAAAACAAAACACAGGAAAACTTTTTCTATTCAGTCAATGGTTGACTGTACCAGATTCATGAAAAAAGACAATCATCAAACAGAAGAAGGGCCTTCCATGTGCTAATTGCTGGTGGACAGTAGTCCACAGTGTATTACACAGCATGTATGGTTTGGCTCTTAGACTTTGTATTGGCTAGTAATCTGGCTCTGATTTTGTTATTTGGGAACTTCTGTTCTCCACAGTTAGATGAACAATTAAAATCTAAAACACAAAACCACTCATTCATGACTCTATATCAAACCAAAGTGGTTTCACCTGGTAAAGCCTCAGAAAATATTATGTGCCATGCTGATGGTGGCAGCACTGGAGGGAAGTAAGGCTGGGGAATTGGGCCAAGTTATGGCTGTAGGCAGGCATTCAGTAAGTATCTGAGAAGCAAAAGAACTGGCTGTTAGGAAACTGAAATAGATTTTCTTTTTTTAAACACAGTATCCTAGTTTCTGTTAAAAGTTGCTTGTGGGGGCTGGGAAGGTGGCTCAGCGGTAGAGTGCTTGCCTCACATGCATGAGGCCCTGGGTTTGATTCCTCAGCACCACATAAGCAGAAAAGGCTGGAAGTGGCACTGTGGTTCAAGTGGTAGAGTGCCAGCCTTGAGCTGAAGAGCTCAGGGACAGCGCCCAGGCCCAGAGTTCAGGCCCCATGACCAACAACAAAAAAAAAAAGTTAGGAGCCTGTTGCCAGTGGCCCTTGCTTACTTAGGAGGCTAAGATATGAGGATTAAGGTTTGAAGCCAGACAAGGCAAGTAAGTCTGTGAGACACTTATCTCCAAACACTGTGACTCACGGAGTAAAGCACTAGCTCTGAGCAAAACAAACACAAAAATAAAACTTATTTGTGAAGTGAAAGCAATAGAGGGAATGAGATTGATTCTAATACATTGTAAACATTCACGAAAGTGTTACAATGAAATCTCCCCTGCAAAACTAACGTTCTTCCTCATTTCGCTGGAGGTCTGGAATGATCAAAAGAATTTTTAATAAAAATAAAAATGAAATTTGCTCCAGGGAAATTAGAATGAACTTGTGACTTTGAAATTATGTAATCATTTAATCACAATCAAAAAAAAAAAAAAAAGAACCTCGGGGAAGGGAGGGAGGGAGGGGATGGTAGGGGGAAAACAATGGAGGGGGTAACAATGTTCAAGAGGAAGTGTACTCATAACCTCACTCATGTAACTGTAACCCTCTGTATAGTAGCTTTACAATAAAAAAAAAAAAAAAAAAGAAACATACTGGATCACAAAAAATAAAAATAAAAATAAAAATAAAAATGATACTCTCAGCTGGGTGCCAGTGGCTCATACTTATAATCTTAGCTACTCAAGAGTCTAAGATGTAAGGAGTACAGTTTTAAGACAACCCAGGCACAAAATCAATCACCAGCCAAAAGCCATAAGCGGAGGTGTAGCTCAAATGGTAAAGTGCCAGCCTCAAGAGAAAAAGGCAAGCAAGAGTGTGAAGCCTCAGTTTCAATCCCAGTACCAGTATATGTACACACACACACACACACACACACACACACACACAATGCTATTCTTTAACTTTTATTTAAGAGAATAAAAGTGAATATAAACAAGTCATCTGGAGAAAATCCCTTCTAGTATAGGTAAACATGAGAAGATCTAATATTTTATGAGTAAACTCCTCTGTAACATCACTGGACTAAAGGCTTCACCTCTGTATCTTGTTCAATTCCAGTTGTGCAAATAAGAACACTAAGACTCAGATGATGATTCTCTTAAACACCTTTGGAAGCGCTTGAGATGCAAGTAAGCACTCCACTCAGGGAGAGCCAGTAGCTTGCATAAAGGAATTCTGCATATACACGAGGAGGCACACCTTGTGTGTCCTAACCACTGCTGTCTTCCAATATCTCCCCCCACAAATAGATGCTGCCTAGTGGAAACAATTTCTCTTCTTGCAGTTCTGCCACTTACTAGCTTTGAGACTTGCCATTTCAATTTTCTGGCCTCTGATTTTATTGTAAATTAAACTGATGATCTCTAAAAGTCTTTTTAAATGAAGATGAATCCTTCAGTGCCCAGAGAGTTCTAAGCTGGCCACAGAGTTGCAGGGCCATCCTTCCCTCTCAGGCATCACGTTTTCAGTAATTCTTTTTTTAAAATTTTGGTTGGTTGTGGGGCTTGAACTCTGGGCTTGGGCTGTCCCTGTGCTCTTCAGCTCAAGGCGAGCGCTCTACTGCTTGAGTCATAGCACCATTTTCGGTTTTCTAGTGGTTTATTGGAGATAAGAGTCTCACGGACTTTCCTTGCCTGGGCTGGCTTTGAACCGTAATCCTCAGATCTCAGCCTCCTGAGTAGTTAGGATTACAGGCGTGAGCCACCGGCGCCCGGCAAACGTTTTGAGTAATTCTTATGAACACTGTCAAGTGTTGGTGTTTAAAAACAGAGCCTATGCCCCTGTCATCTAAGACTATTGGACAAGAGTGTAGATAAAAAAATAAAATAAAATTTTTAAAAATGCTACAAAAGAATCACAGAAATTTTGGGGGCTGGGAAGGTGGCTCAGTGGTAGAGTAGCTTGTCTTGCATGCATGAGGCCCTGGGTTCGATTCCTCAGCACTACATAAGCAGAAAAACCAGGAAGTGGCACTGTGTATCAGGTGGTAGAGCGCTAGCCTTGAGCTGAAGAGCTGAGGGACAGCGCCCAGGCCCAGAGTTCAGGCCCTACAACAGACCAAAAAAAAGAATCACAGAAATCTAGAGACCCTAGTGGTCCTCTTTAGAGTCTAAGAAACTGAGATTCAGGGAAGACTACAGATTCATGAGCTATGGCTGGGGCTCCCTGCCTTGGGAAATCCATTTATATTCACCAATGGCACCTCCTTTCACTGCAGTATTTAATTTTGGATATGTATAAATAGAACTTGGTGCTCTGTCAAAGCACACCGCCCACCACAGTGTTCTAGTCTTTTTGGGGACATCAACCAAATCTGAGCCTTTGATTCCCTCTAGTGGTCATAGTTAATTCTGCATTTATTTATTTATTCAGTGTATTCAGTAAATGCCTGCTTGTCTTCCTAAGTTGGTACTAGGTTCTCTAGCTCTGTGTGGTATGGAAATACATGGTTTCATTTGAGCATTGTCAGGTTCAAAACAGAAGACAGAACTTTTATAAGGCTGGCTTTTTTTTTTTTTTTTTGGGGGGGGGGGGGGTCCGGTCATGGGGTCTGAACTCTGGGCCTGGGCGCTGTCCCTCAGCTCTTCAGCTCAAGGCTAGTGCCCTACCACTTGAGCCACAGCGCCACTTCCAGCTTTTTTCCTTTTGCTTATGTGGTGCTGAGGAATCGAACCCAGGGCCTCAGGCATGCAAGGCAAGCGCTCTACCACTGAGCCACCTTCCCAGCCCAAGGCTGGCTTCTTAAGACAACAAAAACAGGCACATTAGCTGGGTATCGGTGGCTCACGCCTGTAATCCTAGCTACTCAGGAGGCTGAGATCTGAGGATCATGGTTCTAAGCCAGCCTGGGCAGGAAAGGCCATGAGACTCTTATCTCCAATAAAGCACTCCGAAAACCGGAAGTGGTGCTGTGGCTCAAGTGGTAGGGCACTAGCCTTGAGCTGAAGAGCTGAGGGACAGCGCCCAGGCCCAGAGTTCAAGCCCCACGACCAACAAAACAAAAATAGGCAAATTTTTTCAGCTGTTTTAGAGCTGCCCTATGGGAACTGAAGGAAGATGAGTAATAAAAGAAGTTATTTCTGCTCTAAATCATTTATTAAGTGAAGGATAACTCTTTTACTCCTGTGTCTTGACTTTTGCCTTGGTTTCTTCAATGATAAACAGATACAAAAGTTAGATTCAAATCAATTCAGCAAATATTTACCAAATATCTGCAATGTATTCAAACCTTCCATGTAAAACTAAAAGTAAAACATAGTCTCTTTTGACAAAAATTATTCTGAATAATAAAAGGAAATTGAATGTATCATTTCCATTTCAATTATATGACATAAATTGGTCAAATCTGACTCTAATGTATTGAATTCTTTTTCTGCTCTTGCACTTTTCACTGCATTCGTTACTACAGCATTCAGTGTTTGGTGTATACACCACAAGAGGTGACACAGTACAGAAATGTGGATTATGATGTAAATCTGAGCATATTAGAAACCAAAGAGGGGCAGACCATGAATCACAGAGACTAGTAGAACCATACTGAATTATTATCATTCACTGATATCCCCTTCCCTACGTTCCTATACTATGCTTTTGTTCCTGCCATTTCCCCTTGCCCACATCTTAACATCTTTCCTTGACCTCCATAAGAATTCTATTTTCCAAAGCCCACACCAAAACCCAACTTTTCTCACTTTTTTTTTTTTTTTTCCGGTCAGTCATGGAGCTTGACTCTAGGTCTGGGAGCTGTCCCTGAGCTCTTCAGCTCAAGGCTAGTGCTTTACCAGTTGAGCTACAGTGAAACTTCCCGTTTTCTGTTGGTAAATTGGAGATAAGAATCTCATAGCTTTTCCTGGTTAGGCTGCTGAGTAGCTAGGATTACAGGCGTGAGCTACCGATGCCTGGCTTAGTTTCACTTTTATTTGGTTTTGTTTACTTTTCTGAGTCTCTGTCTCATAATCTTGCCTAGACTGCTCTGGAATTCTGGGCTCAAGCAATCTTCCCATCTCAGCCTCATGAGTAGAGAGGATTTCAAGTATATACTACTGTGCCCACTGAAACATCACCACCCCTTCTCCGTAAAAGCAGGTGTCTTAGGCTAGGCAGGATGAGACACATCTGGAATTCCAGCTATGTAGATGTAAAGATAGGAGGATCAAGATCTGAAGCTGGCCCAGGAAAATGCACCGTGACCTTTTCTGAAGAACAATCTAAAAATCAAAAGGACTAGAGGGTGTAGCTAAGGTGGTAGAACACTTGCCTAGCAAGCTGGAGGCCTTAAGTCAAATCACCAGTCTCAACAAAACCGAAACAAACCAGAACACTCACTTGTTTTCTTTCAGAGCCATAATGTGCTAAACACTATACTACACGATTAACATTCACTATTTCTAATATTCACGAAACCCTTGAAAGCGATAACCTGAACCCTATACTTACCTGCCTATAATTTCTCTTCTGTAAATTTGTATAGTCTTTTGATCATGAATAATATTATTATTGTATTTTTGGGGGGGGGGGGGGTCGGTCCTGGGGCTTGAACTCTGGGCCTGGGCGCTGTCCCTCAGCTCTTCAGTTCAAGGCGAGCACTCTACCACTTGAGCTACAGCGCCACTTCTGGTTTTCTGGTGGTTTATTGGAGATAGGAGTCTCACGGTCTCTCCTGCCCGGGCTGGCTTTGAACCGCGACCCTCAGATCTCAGCCTCCTGAGTAGCTAGGATTACAGGCGTGAGGTACCAGCACCTGGCTGTATTTTCTTAGTCTTCTTTTCATCCTCTTAAATAGGCTACTGATCAGGAACAATTGTTACAGATTGAAAGAAGCTAATTTGCAAAATAAGAAAGCTCACCTGTAGGGTTTTCTACACTTTCAAATGGTTTTGATATTGTAATGTGGAGAACACGAATTGCTCGGCAACTTAGTGCATGGTTTCCATGATCATCATCCTTCTGGAAGCCGTTGACTAGTAAAAGATAGAGAGGTTAAAGATGTGATGACTTTCATTAATGGGGAGCTATTTGTACTTCTAGTGTAAGATTTTTCCAAAACAAGCTGCTCCTTGCTCAAAAGAACACCCACAAAGTATTTGTTGTAATGTTTGTTCCCCAAACTGTTGTCCAGTTTCTACATTGCTCATTAGAGGTTTGCCTCTTCTAGTTTCCTACTATGTTGGAACCTTGGGAACTCACACTGAGATCAAGAGAGTAGCAGAGGAAAAGGTCACCTTGCCCTGTCACCATCAACTGGGACTTCAGGAAAAAGACACCCTGGATATCGAATGGCTGCTCACAGATAATGAAGGGAAACAAAAAGTGGTAAGTATATACTTGGCTTGAGTAACCCACTTTTAAAATTTTGCCCATGAAAAAAATTATCATACATTAGTATTCAAAGAGGGATCTAGTGTGACATTTCCACACATGTATTCCTCTATTCCATTTCCCCTCCTTAAAACAATTTCACTAGATTTCACTGTTTTATTTTCATACATGCAAATAAGCTAGGAAACAAACGAGAAGTCAACCATAGTCACCTCATTCACCCTTTCCTACTCGTAGCCATCTGAGCCTGTTTACTTTTCTGTCATTCTTGAGTACCCCTCCTGCTTGTTCTCTTGCATTTGTTTTCTTCATTTTCCAGTCTTTCTTGTTGGGTTTTTGTTTTTTCATCTGGCTTATGCTTGACTCTATATACAAAACTAGAAAGAAAGGATATTTGGATTGTGAGGATAAGAAAGTCTAAGTTCTTTGATAAACTGGAAGTACTAGAAAGCTATCTACCATTTGCCCAAGGAGGGAATCTTAATTATTAACATCTTTGCCGAGGAAGAGGCCTAAGATCCAGCAACTTGATCCCATAATCCAGTGTGAAGGACCCAAAGCCTAGAACTCTAGCTCTGCTCCCTTTCCTACTTTTGAACTATTACTACCTGTCTAGACCTCACCTTTGCACAAAATCAGAGTTTACAGGTTCCAAAGATTATGTAATATGCCAAACCATGTATGATGCAGACAAACAAGGGTTTGGGGGAAAAAAAACCAAAACACTGCACACAAACATTAAGTAGCCAGCAAAGGAAATAATGCTGGTTGTAGAGTTGGAAAAAAATAAAAAAGGAGCAGGCCCCAAATCCTTATATATTAGAAATGGCAACTACAAGGGCTGGGAATGTGGCTTGGTGGTAGAATGCTTGCCTAGCATGCATGAAGCCCTGGGTTCGATTCCTCAGTATCACTTACACAGAAAAAGTCAGAAGTGGCGCTGTGGCTCAAGTGGTAGAGTGCTATCCCTGAGCAAAAGAAGGCTCAGGGTCAGTGCCCAGGCCAAGTTCAAGCTCCATGACTGGCAAAAAGAAAAAAATGACAACTATGAGCTGGGTACCAATGGTTCATGCCTGTAATCATAGCTACTCAAGAGATGGAGATCTGCTTCAATTGTGATTGAAGCTAGCTGGGGCAGAAAGTCTATGAGACTCTAGTCTGCAATGAACCTCAAGAAGCCAGAAGTAGAGCTGTGACTCAAGTGATAGAGCACCAGTCTTGAACACAAAAGCTTAGGGACTAAGGCCAGCACCGGCCCGGAGTTCAAGCCCCAGAACTGCCAGAAGAGAAGAAGCTACATGTTCTAAAGTACTCCTTCCTGCCTTGTCTTCATACAACAGTGGTTGGTTTCCTCTATTAGAGAAAACTATTATTTCCAGCATAATTATTCTCAGGGTTTTTTGTTTTTATTCAGACTTACATTCTTGTCTAAGGTTTTGTGATTTAGGATGACTAAAATAATGAAACAAAGGGAAACCTAACTTATGAGAAGTACCAGTAAGTCACATTAGTGAGAAGATGGGAATCTGATTCATTTTTAAAATTCCAAATTGTGTCCTGTTTAGTTTTTTTTTTTTTTTGGGTGGGGGTCTGGACGTGGGGCCTGAACTCTGGGCCTGGGCGCTGTCCCTCAGCTCTTCAGCTCAAGGCTAGCACTCTACCACTTGAGCCACAGCACCACTTCCGGCTTTTTTTCTTTTTGCTTATATGGTGCTAGGAATCGAACCCAGGGCCTCATGCATGCAAGGCAAGTGCTCTGCCATTGAGTCACCTTCCCAGCCCCTCCTGTTTAGTTTTAGAGACACATTTATAAGGTCTCTTTGGTTTGTCTTGACCCCTTCTAGTCATAGAGGAAAAAACCTTTGAACAGTGTGTGACATGTCTCTTCATAAAATTAGGCCTTGCTATGAGTTTGAGGTCACTTGCAGTCCTCTGAACCCATTTTGCCTTTATGACTAAGTAAACACTGAAGTATTTCCTACAATGTACTAAACAATTTTCTTGTAAACATAGATGCTCTTCAACTTAGAATGAAGTTACATTTCCATAAACCTATGGTAAAATAGACATATCGTAAGTTGAAAATGTATTTAATGGCCCTAATATCAAAGTTGCGCCTCACCTAACTGAAATAGGCTCAGATCATGTATATTAGCCTCTAGTTTGGCAAAATCATCTACCATGATATTTATTACATAATAAAGCATTGACTGTTTAATGTAAAAAACTATTTTGTGGCTTAAAGTCTTCAAATTGTTGGTAGAACTTTACTTCTTTTCCTGCTAAAAAATGAAAATCTCTCCTTTGCTCTGATCAGTCAGTTTCCATTGCTAATTTTATAAAATGGTTTATTCTGGGGAAAGCTAAGATTTTCACAAAAAACTAAAGTTCAAGATCATTGTTTAGAGTTTAAAAAAACTAAAGTTCAAGATCATTGTTTGGAGTTTAACGTGCTTAAAGAGTATCACCTTGTTATTTTGATACTCCTTATCGTTTTGTTCTAGTAGTGCATCTGTTCTCTGTAGAGCAAGGTCACCTTAACCTGAATGTGTTTATTCCAACTTGTTGGACAATCTTAGACATGATATTCTCAGTTCAGAATAAGTAAATAAGAGCCCATGTTCTTATGATAAAATCCAAAAGTGACTATGATAGACTTTCCTTTCACCATACTTGAGTCAGGTTCCTGAGTTCTTTCCGTGGATGCCTAAAAGTAGACAATACCAAACTCTATGTATCCCTAACTTTTGCCCATGTTCACATGTACAGATTTTTTTTTTTTGGGTCCGGTCATGGGGCTTGAACTCTAGGCCTGGGCACTGTCCCTCAAGGGCTAGCGCTCTACCCCTTGAGCCACAGCGCCACTTCTGGCTTTTTTTTCTTTTTGCTTATGTGGTGCTGAGGAATCGAACCCAGGGCTTCAGGCATGCAAGGCAAGCGCTCTACCATTGAGCCACCTTCCCAGCCCAACATGTACAATTTTTTTAATTCATTTATTTATTCATTTATTTTTTGTCATGGCCTGGGTACTGACCCTGAACTCTTTTGCTCAAGGATAGCTCTCTACCACGTTGAGCTACAGCTCCACTTCCAGTTTTCTGATGGTTAATTGGGTATCAGACTTTCCTTCCCAGACTGGCTTTGAATGCTATCCTCAGACCTCAGCTTTCTGAGTAGCCAGGATTACAGGCAGAAGTCACCAGCACCTTCCTTACATATACAAATTTAATGCCTTTTACATCTTAACTAAGCACTTACCAGGCACTGTGGTATGACTTTTGCAGTTTGAGCAAATTTTTCATGATTTTCTTTTTCCTTCTTCAAAACTTCAGACAAAATATTTGGTTTTTGGCAAACTGGATGTGGTAATATATACCTATAATCCCAGAGTTTGGGAGACTGAAGCAGGAGGATCGAAAGTTTGACACACATTCCTTCCCCCTCAAAAAGTATTTGTCTTCCCAGAGATTTTAGCAATCTCAGCATATGATTTTTGTTTTATTAAGTCAAAAACTTTTACCGTCTCACTGAAAGAAGCACTTTATTCTTTCTCTCTCTCTCTCTCTCTCTCTCTCTGGTACTGGAGTTTGAACTCAGGCCTCACATTTTAGCTGGTATTCTAACCCTCGAGCGACATCTCCAGCCCAGATTTTTGCTTGTTGATTAGACATGAAGTTTCAAAGATTTTTCTGCCTGGGCTGGCTTCAAATCTCACTTCTCCAGATCTCAGCCTCCTGGGTAGCTAGGATTATAGACATGAGACAGTAGTGCCTGGCTATCGCTTCTTTTTAGCATATCCAAATTGCCAGGGTCACTACACCTATGCTTTGGGGTAAAATAAAAGCTATTTAAACATAAGCACATAAAACTTCAACAATTGATGAAATGACTACTGAGTAAGTAGTAGGTGAGTCGTCTGCACAGTAGGGAAAGGCTGAATGATTCTGTGCCAAGCAGGATAGAACAGAATTTTAGAGACAATCACAATGCTTGGCATGGTGGCCAAGTTCAAACTTATGAAGTGTTTACTTCTGGACTTTCTTTTTTTCTTTTTTTCTTTATTTTAATCGGCGAGCATTCTGCTGCTTGAGCCATAGCACCACTTCCGGTTTTCTAGCGGCTTATTGGAGATAAGAGTCTCACGAACTTTCCTGCCCCAGCTGGCTTTGAACCGCGATCCTCAGATCTCAGCCTCCTGAGTAGCTAGGATTACAGGCGTGAGCCATCAGGCCCCGGCTACTTCTGGACTTTTTACTTAATATTTGATTAATAGCTGGTAATAAAACCTCAGAAAGGAAAATTATCTATTTAAGAGGAATTACAATATCAAGGAAGAACCATGGGCTGAATAGTTACAGCAGAGGAGAGCAGGTCAAGGACAGTTTCCTGATGGAAAGCACAGCTGGTCTAAGACTGTTTTGTTTGCTTTTTTTTTTTTTTTAATTTTATTTTATTTGTGAACATACTGTACAGAGGGGTTACAATTACATGGGCAGAATAATGCGTACATTTCTTACCAAGCATTGCAGCCTCCTCCTTTGTTTACCCTTCACATCCCTTCCCAGCCTCCCCCCTCCCCCCCCAATCCCAATCCTTCTCCTCCCCCCCGCACCGACGTTGTAAAGCTCGTTTTGGACATGACAACAACTTGTACTTCTCATTGTTGCAACAGGTCCACCTGTATTCTTAAACGACTTGTTTTTCCCCATCTCCTCCACATTTGCTTTTGAGACAAGGTCTCCTCAAGTAGCCAAAACTGACCTAGAACTCATCTTTCTGCCTCAGCCTCCTAAGAACTGGAATTACAGTCATGTACTACCTCAGCCAGCTTTGATCTAAGTCTTGATACAAAAGCCTTCCCTGAGTGTAGACACAAAGGCTGGAAAATTTTGAGAAGTCATAAGCTAGTGTAAGTGCAATACAAAATGTGAGCCTGTGGGGGCTATAGGATCAGAACCCAGGAAGGCCTACTGTGCCATACATGTTATTGAACTTAGAATTGCCTGTACGATGTCAATGAAGGCTTTCAAGAGTATATCTTAGGTCCTGACACTGGCATATTGATTTTAGGGAGCCTTAACTAAAAGCAAACGCAATTTCATACAATACAATAGCTTAAATAATAGCCATAGGTAGTTTGGAATCTGAAGGAGATTACAAAAAAATAGTAAAGTTGGTAAGACTTTATAACTGCCAGCGTGTTGGTAACACAGTGTTGGGGTGGGGGGTGACAGAAAAGACAGGAAGGGTTGGAATACATGGGGTGCTAAAAGTAGGCTAACCAATGACGCAGATCCCAAGTTTAGCTCCCCATTTCAATCTGAGAAGAAATATTTTCTTTGCCTTTGTCTAGGTTTCTCAGAGCAGGCACAGAACATCTGGGGGTGGGTAGGCAGTCTCAGGAACATTTGAATTTCAGCCCAAAAGTGATAGCATAGCCTACTAGAACTCAGAAGCTTTTTTTTTTTCTAATTCGAAGGATGGAAAAACAACTAAGTTTCAAAGTAAGAGTGACTACATCATTCAAAGTCCATCAGGTAATAAACTGAAGGGATGGGATGGGTTGTGAGGGACAGAGAATGATGAGAGGGTGATGTCAATTACGGTGTGTTGTACTTACAAACTGACTTGTTGAAGGGTAGCCCCTTTTCCCCATCTGACTTATTCTTACTAATCTACAGTAAAGCCAGCAAAGAAGAAAAAGCAAACAATGAAATCCTCAGCATCAGACCTGCATTTTAACCATGACCCTGTCTTGGTCTGTCCTGTAGGTGATTACCTATTCCAGTCGTCATGTCTACAATAACCTAACTGAGGAACAGAATGGCCGAGTAGCCTTTGCTTCTAATTTCCTGGCAGGAGATGCTTCATTGCAGATTGAGCCTCTGAAGCCCAGTGATGAGGGCCAGTACACCTGTAAGGTGAAGAATTCAGGACGCTACGTGTGGAACTATGTCATCTTAAAAGTCCTAGGTAAGATAGGGCCAAGGGAGCTGCCTATATCTTGCTTTTTGTTTTTTTGAGACAGGGTCTCACTATGTAGAGTCCATGCGTCCATAATGAGATCCTCCTGCCTCAGTTTCCTGGGTGCTGCAGTTTTAGGTGCACACCACACAGTTTACATGCCTACATCTTTTTTTTTTTTTTGTCGGTCATGGAGCTTGAACTCTGGGCCTGGGCGCTATCCCTCAACTCTTCAGCTAAAGGCTAGCACTCTACTAGCTACTGCGCCACTTCCGGTTTTCTGAAGTTAAGTCTTATGGCCTTTCCTGTCCAGGCTGGCTTTAAACTGCAATCCTCAGATCCCAGCCTCCTGAGTAGCTAGGATTATAGGTGTCAGCCAACAGTGCCTGGTCATGCCTGCATCTCCATAAGGTATCTGCAGAGATATTACATTTAGAGGTCATTTAGTCCAATTCCTAGCAAAGGAACATAATATTCTGTATTTTGACATAATGAAAAAAGAAAATATAATTACAACTCTCCATGTTAGCTCATTACCAAATTTAAATACCTTATATTTAAAGAGATGGGGGTGTAGCTCACTGGTAGAGCACTTGTCTAACTTATTATTATAACTTACTATTGATGCTAGGAATCTAACCTATTGCCTTAAACATGCTAAGAGGTGCTATGCCACTGAGCTCCATTCCCAGCCTCTTCTACAATCTCTGAGACATTACTGAAATTCATCTCTATCTTTTTTTCCTTTGTGCTGGTCCTAGAACTTGAATTCAGGGCCTGTCCCTGAGCTTTTTTACCCAAGGATAGCACTCTACCAGTTGAGCCAAAGCTCCACTTGCAGCTTTTTTTATAGTTAATTGAAGAGAAGAGTCTCACCAACTTTTTTGCTCAGGCTGGTTTTGAAGCATGATCCTCAGATCTCAGCCTCCTGAGTAACTAGTATTACAGGCGTGAGCCACCAGCACCTGGCCATTTCTGCCTTTTGACATCAAGAACCACTGAGTTATACCTAATCAGTTCCAAATTAATGATCTTCTAATCCTATTTAAGTATCAGTGAAACCATGCTTTCCTAAATTCCAAATAAGTAAGTTCCTATTTTTTGAGAAGTGATATGGGAGTTTCTGAGGCTACACCTGAAAATTACACATCCACTAGTAGCAGCTAGAATTGTGTGAGTGCAGGGGACAGAGTGAGTGGAATCCTGACTCAAAAATGGACCATAAGGGGTGGGAATGTGGCTTAGTGGTAGAGTACTTGCCTTAGCATGCATAAAGCCCTGGGTTCAATTCCTCAATACCACATAAACAGAAAAAGTGAGAAGTGATGTTGTGGCTCAAGTGGTACAGTGCTACCCTTGAGCAAAAGACACTCAGGGACAGTGCAAGGGATGACTGGAGAAATAACTCAGTAAGACGTACTTTTTCCATTCAATGTGATATTTGGGGAATTTCTGAATCTGCAGTGAGACCATCCAAGCCCAAGTGTGAACTGGAAGGAGAGCTGACAGAGGGAAGTGACCTGACTCTGCAGTGTGAGTCATCCTCTGGCACAAAGCCCATTGTGTATTACTGGCAGAGAGTCCGGGAGAAAGAAGGAGAGGATGAACATTTGCCTCCTAAATCTAGGATTGGTAAGTCATCTTCCTACCACTCTACTGGGCCAATGAGACATATGGTATCCATGAACTCTACACTGGGTGGGCTGCAGTAGCTCACTTTGAATATACTCCTGAACCTCTTCAACTTCCATTTTTGTTCATTTATAAATGAGGACAGAAAAATCTTTCTTAAAATGACACAAAGAAATGCTAAGAGATTGAGAATAAATATATTAAATAAATCACTTACATCTATCTTGTTGATCACTTAAAAGTTCACAAGCATTTTCTAACTTTTGAGAATGCACTTCCATTTAAAAACATATTTACAATGGGTGCTGATGGCTCACACTTATAAACCTAGCTACTCAGTAGGCCAAAATCTAAGGATCATGGTTCATAGCTAACCCAGGAAGGAAAGTCCGTGAGATTCTTGCCTCCAGTTAACTACCAGAAAACTGGAACTAGTGCTTTGGCCCTAAGTGGTAGAGAACTAGTGCTCTGAGACAGCACCCAGGCCCTGAATTCGAGCTCCATGACATACCAAAAATAAATAAATAAATAAATAGTGTATTTACCTGTTTCCTTTCCCTGTTTCAAAGAGGGAGATTTTCTATCATGTCTTCCTTATTAGTCTATAGTAGAGAATCAGTGCAGGGATGCTCATAGGAATGGGGAACACTTTTTCTGCAAGGACTATTTGGGTATTTTTAATAGGCAAATTATCAATACAGACAGGCTTAGGCAGTCAATAAGAAGCATACATGTCTATCCCATCATATACCACAGGCTTCATTTGGCCCACAGGCTAGAGGTTACCCACCCCTGATAGAAAACAAGAAATACAGATGTTGTCACTTTTTAGCATCACTCTTTCTGTTTTTACAGACTACAACAACCCAGGGCGAGTTCTCCTACAGAACCTCACTATGGCCTCCTCTGGGCTCTACAGGTGCACAGCGGGCAATGAGGCTGGGAAGGAAAGCTGCGTGGTGAGAGTAACCGTACAGTGTAAGTACCTGAAGGGCTTTTGTTTTTGTTGTTATTGTTTTACCTTTGTTTATTTCTAGGGATTGAACCCAGGGCCTTATTAAGTATATAAGGTAGGCACACCAACCAGACAGCAAGGAGTACTTTTATATCTTTAAATTAAATCAAATTTACTTATTTTACCATTTAAAACATTTTTATAGAAAATTAATTTATAAATCATTTTACAAGAAGATAAACATCAATGTTTATACCAACTTTAATAGTAAACAACTAAAATGGAAGAAAAATTCTATCCTATTTTTGCTTCAACATCTGTGTTTTGCTTCTTGCCTTTTGGAGAAAACACTGCAATGTAAAGCTACAGGTTTTTGTTTTTTGGGACAAAGGCAATAGTTAAAATCTTCCTTAATCATACAATTCTAAAGGAAAAATCAACTTTCCAGAAATTTTAATTTTATTTTCACATTGTTTCAATATGACTATTTATTTATTTATGCCAGTCATGGGGCTTGAACTTTGAGCCTGGCTGCTGTCCCTGAGCTTTTGTGCTCAAAGCTAGCATTCTACCCTTAAACCACAGCTCCACTTCTGTCTTTTAGGATAGTTAATTGGAGATAATCGTGTCAGGGCTATCCTGCCTGGATGGGCTTTGAACCATGATCCTCAGATGTCAGCCTCCTGAGTAGCTAGGATTACAGGTGTGAGCCACCAGTGCCTAACAGTAAAAGTAAGGTCAAGGTCAAAGTTTTCCATTTGTAGGAGGACATGTCTATTACCAAAAATAAGTTCAACAGTTTCAGGAGCCATTCAATATCTAGGTTTGACTCTCTGTATTTACAAGTGTGTGAATTAACCAGCCCCTTAAATAAATATACTATGGGACTGAGGGGTGTGGCTTAGTGTTAGACCACTTGTTTAACATGTGCAGAGTCCCTGGGTTTGAGGCCAAGCAAGAGAGATGCAGATGGTAGAGTGCTTATCTAGCACATGTGGAGGCACTAGGGTCAACCTCCAGTACTGAAAAAAAAAAAAAACTGCTTTATTACTTACTTTAAAATTAGTTCATTGGGCTGGGAAGGTGGCTCAGTGGTAGAGTGCTTGCCTTGCATGCTCAAGGCCCTGGGTTCGATTCCTCAGCACCACATAAGCAAAAAGAAAAAAGCCAGAAGTGGCGCTGTGGCTCAAGTGGTAGAGCGCTAGCCTTGAGCTGAAGAGCTGAGGGACAGCGCCCAGGCCCAGAGTTCAGGCCCCACAACTGGACCCCCCCCAAAAAAAATAAATAAAATTAGTACAAAGTGGGGCAGGGAAGGTGGCTTAGTGGTAGAGCGCTCGCCTTGCATGCTCAAGGCCCTGGGTTCGATTCCTCAGCACCACATAAGAAAAAAGCCGGAAGTGGCGCTGTGGCTCAAGTGCGCTAAGCCTTGAGCTGAAGAGCTGAGGGACAACACCCAGGACCAGAGTTCAGGCCCCATGACCGGACCTCCCCCCCCAAAAAAAAATTAGTTCAAAGTACATTTGAGAAGTTACAGACAACAACAGTTGAGCAGATGAAAAGATTGCTAGGTTAGGCATCAGACTGGTTAATGTTCTACAAAATCACACAGTAACTTCTGAAGTCATGTGTTTAACTGGAACAGTAATTATTTCCATCTCTACTAGACAAGGGTCTACAAGTTGCCAAGTTGCTCCTACAAAGTCGTAAATGGTCAGCACTATACTTCTGTTTATTTTTGTTTCAGGCAATTTTTTTTTTTTTTTTTTTTTTTGGTCGGTCGTGGGGCTTGAACTCTGGGCCTGGGCGCTGTCCCTCAGCTCTTCAGCTCAAGGCGAGCGCTCTACCACTTGAGCTACAGCGCCACTTCCGGTTTTGTGGTGGTTTATTGGAGATAAGAGTCTCACAGTCTCTCCTGCCCGGGCTGGCTTTGAACCGCGATCCTCAGATCTCAGCCTCCTGAGTAGCTAGGATTACAGGCGTGAGCCACCAGCGCCCGGCTTCAGGCAATTTTTTTGTACAAATTCAATAGGCATTTCACTAGGGAAAAATACGGCAAATTGCATGTTATGGCCATAAAAAAAGACTACAACATATATATATATATATATATATATATATATGTATATATAGATATACAACATATACATAGTGTATATATATATATATATAAAACACATATATATTCATATATATATATATATATGAATATATATGTGTTTTATATACACTTTTTTTTGGGGGGGTCATTTGTGGGGCTTGAACTCAGGGCCTGGGCACTGTCCCTGAGCCTCTTTGTACTCAAGGCTAGAACTCTACACTTGAGTCTCAGCACCACTTCCAGTTTTGTGGTAGTTAATTGGAGAGTTTCAGGGACTTGCCTGTCTGGGATGGCTTTGAACTGTGGTCCTCAGATCTCAGTTTCCTGAGTAGCTAGGATAGGATTACAGGCCACCAAGTCCCAGCTACTTTTACATCTTTGAATGAAGTATAAACTGGTAGCAGCTTTTAGCTAAGTTGATCTACAGACTTGAGAGGAGTAAATATAATGAAGTAAAATTACATAAAGGAGTTCATAAATGCTTAATGTACACTTAGGTAGATTTTTCAAAAGTACGTCTACCTGGGTAACCAATAAGCACTGTGATTAAGAACCTGTCATTACCTCTTGCCACCCCTCCATTACTCAGATTCCAACTTTATGACTGCTTTCTTTGTTTCAAAACTTGAAAGAGACAGAATCACTTTTTTTTTTTTTTTTTTTTTGCCGGTCATAGGGCCTGAAGTTTGGTCCTGGGCACTGTCCCTCAGCTCTTCAGCTCAAGGCTAATGCTCTACCACTTGAGCCATAGCACCACTTCCAGCTTTTTTGCTTATGTGGTGCTGAGGAATCGAATCCAGGGCCTCATGCATGCAAGGCAAGCGCTCTACCACTGAGCCACCTTCCCAAACCCCCCCTTTTTTTGGGGTCAGTCATGGCACTGTCCCTCAGCTCTTCAGCTCAAAGTAAGGGCTTTACCACTTGAGCCACAGCCCCACTTCCATTTTTCTGGACGTTTATTGAAGATAAGTCTCACAGACTTTCCTGCCCAGCTGGCTTTGAACTGCAATCCTCAGATCTCAGCCTCTTGAGTAGCTAGGATTACAGCCACAGGGGCCTGGCTCCAGAATCACTTTTGGTGTCTAGCTTTTTCTATTCTACATTGTTTTTGAAATTCATCATTTTGTTGCTTGTAACTATACTATCATTCTCATTGTTTTATAGTATTTGACTGCCCAACTCGTGATTCATTTTAGATGGAAAAGTTCATTGCATTTTATCTAGCACTACTTCTGTGAATTTATCCTTTAGAGGTATTCTATATATGTGCAAATATACAGAAATTACATATTATTTTCTATTGTGAAAAAAAGCAGCCTTAATTTCTATTACTAGCTAATCCACGTAGATTGTGTTGGGAGTAGGGCAGTAAGAAAAACATCATCCTTGGCTGAAATTGTAAACTACATTACAGCCTTTTGAAACTTTAAATAGGATATCAAAAAAAATATTTTTTTCTTGTGGGTCATGGGCTTGAACTCTGGGCCTGGTCGCTGTCCCTCAGCTCTTCAGCTCAAGGCTAGCACTCTACCACTTAAGCCACAGCACCATTTCCAAAAGTTAATTTTTTAAATAAAATTTTATAGTAAGTTTAGTTCATGAAGACAATAAAAGAATAAGCAGTGTTTCTGATAATGATACTTCTACAGTGTAAGCAATATCCATCTATCTGCTTCTATGCACATTATTTTTACCGTAGCCTAATCTAGCATCATCTCTAGCCCTATACTACTGATTGAAAGCATTCTAACTGGTATTATAGCTTCCTTTTTTTTTTTTCTTTTCCCCATCCTGGGACTTGAACTATGGGCTGAGCTGGCTTTGAACTGAGATCCTCAGATCTCAGCCTCCTGAGAATCTAGGAATCCAGGTGTGAGACTCTGGGGCCCAGCTCAAGTTACTCTTTCATAGCCACTACAACAAACTCTCATAGTCATTATAATAAACACCTTGCTCATAGCTTCAAAGGCCCTATGTGACCTGGACCTGACTCTGTGACTACATCACGATCATCACAAGACAATGTTTACTATCATTTATATCTCAACTCAAATGCTAAGATATAAAGTATCAAAGTCTTCACTGCCACAAAATTTAGGTGGTATTCCTTCATTCTCCTAAATTATCACTCAATAAGAAGTGTCAGACATCGGAAGTGGCGCTGTGGCTCAAGTGGTAGAGCACTAGCCTTGAGCTGAAGAGCTGAGGGACAGCGCCCAGGCCCAGAGTTCAAGCCCCACGACCGACCAAAAAAAAAAAAAAAAGAAGTGTCAGACAAAGAGAGTAATGGGTAGCTACTCTGCAAGACAGGAGAGAAATATCCTGTCCAGAGACTATAGTTTTTTAATTCATGTATTTCCTATCTTATGTTTGTTTTATTGTGCTTCTGAGAAAACAGATGTACAAAGCATCGGCATGGTTGCAGGAGCAGTGACAGGCATAGTTGCTGGAGCCCTGCTGATTTTTCTCTTGGTGTGGCTGCTAATCCGAAGGAAAGACAAAGAGAGATATGAGGAAGAGAGACCTAACGAAATTCGGTAAGCCTCACAAATTCTTAGACTGAGCTTCCTTCCTTTCTAGGGCTAGTTCCATAGTAACTAGTCTAAACAAATACCCTTCCCCTTCCCCCTCCCCCCCCCCACTCCTCTGAATCATAAAACAATTATCCTGATAAGTAGGAAGTTGCAGCCTAGGGACAGAAGGTATGGTTTATACCTAGACTTTATTGGAAACTATTGTCAATAGACTTTTAAGTTCAACCTTACATTATTTCTGATTCATTTCCATTTATACAGGGCATACAATAAGGAATGGCTATGACCTACAGAAAATGAGAGGGTTTAGTGTAGGAACTCTAAATCAGCACAAATGTTATCTACACTGTCTCACAGTGAGTTGTAGCCTCTCATTGTAGGCTGGATCCTTTGGCTAACAAAACAAACATTTGCTTAAACCCAGCATTAAGTATTAAGAAATGATGGGTGATTAGTTCAGTAAATGGCTGCCTTCTGATGATATTTGAAGTTTACAGCTTGAGGAATTTATTGGGAAACCTAAGGAGTGTAAGGTATATTTAATAGGTAGGTTTCATTAGGTAGCCAGTGAAGAGAACAACACACACTATTCAGGCAAGAAAAGAAGTTAATTTACCAAACTGTTGCCCCCCCCCCCCCCCAGCCCGCCATGCATAGTGGAGAAGCATGGCTGAAAAGGAAAAGGGGCGGAACGGTGGGGGGGGGTGGGGGGGGGAAGGGGGGAGAAGAGTGACCCACCTCTGGGCCAAGACTTATCTAGACCAGGGACAGGAAGAGGTGTGACCAGGTGGGGGTAAGGTGTGGCCACACTGGATCTGGACGTAACCTCAGGGTCTGGGACCCTCCTAGGGTCAGAGGGGAGGCATGTGACCAGAGGTGGCCCAGGATGTGACCTAGCAGGAGGGGAAGGTGACTGCTTCCAAGTCTGCCAGTTACTTAGGTAACAGATACTGGGAGGCAACTTAGCCAAAAGGGAAGGGAGGGAGGGAGGTGTCCCTGTGCAGACCTTACAAGGAGGAAGTAAGCATAGTGGAAACCATCATAATCCTGCCAGCACTGAAGTTTATCTTTGCTGTTTTTTCTCTTTAGAGAAGATGCTGAAGCTCCAAAAGCCCGCCTTGTGAAACCTGGCTCTTCTTCCTCAGGCTCTCAGAGCTCTCACTCTGGTTCTTCCTCCACTCGCTCCACAGCAAATAGTGCCTCACGCAGCCAGCGGACACTGTCAACCGACGCAGCACCTCAGCCAGGCATAGCCACCCAGCCATACAGCCTACTTGGGTCTGACATGAGAGGATCTGAACCAAAGAGAGTCCACCATGCTACCCTGACCAAAGCAGAAACCACATCCAGCATGATCCCCAGCCAGAGTGGAGCCTTCCAAACTGTCTGAATTAAAGTGGACTTGACCTCCATGCTTTCCTAGGAGTCAGGATTTTAGGACTATTCTAGTCACTGAAACTCGTCACCAGCCACACAACCCCTTCAACCGTAGAAGAGGTTATTTAAATAGCTGTGAACAACAAGTGGAACAGATTCAGATGGGCACTTTTCTTGGTATGACACCAGAGAAGCAAAAAGATGTAGGGTGATCATCTCCAGTAAGGCATCTCATATGGCTTTTAGACCAGAGGAAGAAACAGCAGGGATCCAAATTTGTCTGTTTGCTGACCAGAACCGTGGTGAGGGTGCTGGGGAAAGGTGAGGCACCTCAGACGTTTTGCATCTATGTATTAAGTTACCATTGTCAAGAAGAAATGGGGTGTTTGTGAATTTTGTATTCATTTCTGTGAACCTACTGGATTACTGTGGTAATTCAGACAGTCAAACAGAACCCATGGCCTTATATGATACCTATCTGCACCAGGTATTGGGCTAATTGTTTCCAAGAACTCAAAAAAAAAAAAAGGCAATATATCTCTTCTGGTCTGGCTTGACTTCATGTGTCATAAAGTTTAAGTATTGATTTCAGAAGGATATGAACTAGTAGGAGATGGAAAAGAGTGAGTTTTCCCCACTGTACTACTAACCTTCTTAAGTTGAACCCTAAAATAAAACCTAAAAAAGAAGTCTAAAAAGTGTGACAAAGTTCTGTGAACAGCTTCTCCTAATGCTCGGAAGGATTACTGAAAAATATCAGAACAACATACT
Organism: Dipodomys spectabilis; assembly: GCF_019054845.1. Classification (NCBI taxonomy): domain Eukaryota; kingdom Metazoa; phylum Chordata; class Mammalia; order Rodentia; family Heteromyidae; genus Dipodomys; species Dipodomys spectabilis. The sequence goes on along the minus strand of NW_024870753.1, from coordinate 9,261,124 downwards.
GGAACAATTGTGAATTTTTCCTCAAATTAGATGCCTCTAAGGACTTCCCTGCTGGACATCTCTGGAAGAAAAATATTCTCTACATGTCATTTAACAATGTCATTAAAAAAAAAGTCTTCTAGAGAAATAAGATCTGGGAATGTTGAAGATCATCTGACACAACATTAGTTTCCCTTTCTGAAAGTGTGTGAAACCAGAACTTCAAGACTGAGTGATTAGATCAGTTATCTCTTAATATGTTCAGGAATGGTACAAATAAGTGTAGTATTGCAACAAACTTTGAGCTTTCTCTATTTTTCATTTTAGATGGATAAGAATCTAGGATGTTTAATGATTCTAGGCCTTAAATCATTTTAAAAAAAATCAGGCTGCCAACATTTCCTAGTGGTATTGCGAGGACATGACATAATCATTCCCTCTAGAGAGGCCAAAGCATTAACTCCACATTTTCCCAGCTTCAACTTCCAAGAAAGCTTAGCTCTGGGCTGGAAGAAAAGAAAAAGGGAAGAAAAAGTAATGGGTGTTGAGAGAAGGCTCAGCTTGTGTCCATTAACATTTAAATTGCTGCTGCGGAAGTAGCTCAGTGGTAGAGTCCTTAAGGCTCTGGATTTAACCACTACCATTGAAGAAAAAGAAAAAAAAATTATCTGGAAAACTATTGAAGGAGCTAATGCATCAGAGAGGAAAGGTAACTGTGAAAGGTAAAAAGTATAGCAACTTGGGATTTTTTAAAATAGTTTCTATTAAGATAGATGTCTATGGCACAAATGCTGCACTTGAATTATCCTTTCAATGAAGTTAAATAAATGACACCTATCTCCATAAGTGGAGAGTATTTCTTATTATTAAAGGGCAACATGCAACAGAAAAGAAAAAGTATTAATGAAAATGGTGAAAAAAGCATTATCTTTAAAATGAGAATCAGATTCTTACAGGAAAAAGTTTACCTCGTTTTTCTTCCCTACATTTGATTTTTACAATAATGTCTTCACTGAGTAAAACTGCATTTACTTCTAAAGTCCTCAGGAATTTAGATGAAAATCTTGTTTTTTTCTAGTCCTGGAGATTGAACTTGTGGCCTGGCAAATTTTATTTTTTTGAGGGGGGTCCAGTTGTGGGCCTGAACTCTGGGCCTGGGCGCTGTCCCTCAGCTCTTCAGCTCAAGGCTAGCACTCTACCACTTGAGCCACAGTGCCACTTCTGGCTTTTTTCTTTTTGCTTATGTGGTGCTGAGGAATCGAACCCAGGGCCTCGAGCATGCAAGGCAAGCGCTCTACCACTGAGCCACCTTCCTAGCCCATGGCCTGGCAAATTTTAAAAGGAAAATTCTAATCTCAATTTTGTCTTCTCTAAAAAAGGTAGAAAGTGAGAGACCTTAAAAAAAAAACAAACATAACGATATTACTTTAAGAGAACTGGTATATTTGGAATGCTTCTTATGCTAACTCTTACCTCATTGTAAGATTTAAAACCTTTACTTGGACTACATTTTTATTCTTCTCCAAGGGTAGTATCCAGGCAACCTATCTCTTCAGCTCGTAATTCTGAGAATTCTTTTTCCTAGAGTACTTGAGTCAAATAAGCATACTATAGAGATGTGAGCTGTGTCATCATTAACAATTTTCTCTTATTTACTACTTTTGAACTAAACATTTCCTGCTTATGAAAGTAGAAGAGTTAATATCATTGAATATTCAAGCTGTTTTATAAATTTACTCACAATGGAAATCTACAACAAACACACAAAACAGATTATACTAAGAGCTGAGAAATTCTAAGGACTTGAAGTCTAAGCAAGGTCAACACATTTCTTTTGGCTCTGAGTTTAAGATCAAATGTACAGACACTAGGTTCTAGACCACATTCTGCTGACTTTTTAAATCAAATAAATTGATCCTTCAAAATGAAACTATGAAAGGGGATATAATTTAAACTCAGAAGACCAAATGTTGTAGTAATAAAATGCAGATGGAATAATGTGGATATTAGGAGAGTGACCATTTCAATAAAATATATAAATCAACACTAAATTTGTAAAATAATGTTGATACTTTTGTTGTTACATTGTATAAAAACAATCTCAGAATTGTTTTTCCAAAAAGTTATTTATAATTTTGCTTCATTTCTGGTATTAAGCTATTTATGTTTCAATGTTAACTTCTAAATTGCTTTGCAGATGAGACTGTGAACATCACAAAACCAAATATTTATTATAGATGTGTCTGTATCAGCAATTAAAAAATAAATAAGTAAAGGCAATACTGTAGGAAGGCTGAAGCTCATATAACCCACACTGGAAATTTGTTAATCAGCTTGCTGCCGAGGGAACTCAGACTGAATATGATCTATTATTTATTGATTTCAGTCACAAGTATACCAAGTACTTTATTCTCACAAGGCAAGATATCCAGAAATGACAAGAGTTGTTGTTGTTAAAGCACTTTCTTAAAATCAACAAATAATTATTACTTAGAAAGTATTTTGTACCAAGGTAAAATGGCAACAACAACAAAAGCACATACTAAAGGATTTAAATAAATCTGAAAAACTTCATAGAAAGGTGGGTGTGGTGGCTTACATCTGTAATACCAGCATTTAAGAGGCTAAGAGTGGGGGATCTTGAGTTCAAGAACAGCTTTCCTATATAGCAAGTCTAAGTCTCACTGCATTTGCAATGAGGCAAGGCCAAGTCTTTGCAGACCCCCATCCCAACCCCAGAAAGTCACAGAGGTCTATAAATATAGTAGCAATACTAGTAGTTATCACTGAAGTACCATGCACTAGGCACTCTACTATATATTTTCATTTTATAAATGACAAAACTAAGGCTTAGAGAGGTCAGGTCTTAGCAGAGCTAGGATTTAAGCACCGCCACTGGGATGTGCATTCCATCAGAACTGCGAGATACAGATTGTCTTCACTCTTTTACCCTAAACTATAGGTTTGCCCTTCTCTTTACATTCTGCCTTGTCCTAAGGCTTTTTAGGATGCCTGGACACACTTAAGATTGCTCATGCATAAATCGAATCTGTTTTCAGAATTTCTTTGCTTTGAAAATTAGGATAAAATTTACAACTTTATTATTGCCTATGATGTTTTCATGTTAATAAAGTAATAATAGGTTTAGGTCATATACATAACCTTAGTTGAATGTTAATCACAGAATATCTTGAATTTATCAAGGTTAAATTTGTAGTCTTCTGAGACAAAGAAGATAAAAACTACATTAATATCACAAAATAAATAGTTTTTCCAAAGATGATTAAAAATATTTACAGAGGTCAAATATTTCAGAAACCTTATACTTAGGTAATTAAATTGGGGCTGGGAAGGTGGCTCAGCAGTAGAGGTGCTTGCCTGAGTGCATGAGGCCCTGGGTTCAATTCCTCAGCACCACATAAGCAGAAAAAGCCAGAAGTGGCACTGTGGCTCCAGTGGTAGAGCACTAGCCCTGAGCTGAAGAGCTGAGGGACAGTGCCCAAGCCCAGAGTTCAGGCCCCATGACTGGCAAAAAAAAAGAAGTAATTAAGTTTACAAAATTTAGGGCTGGCTTTTTTTCTCCCTCTTTCTGTTATCCCCTACCTCCTTTCTCCACTAACTTAGCAGTACTAGGAGTTGGCCCATGGTCCTACATATTCCAAGTAAGAGCCAGCTCTACTTCTAAACTGTTTATCAGCTTTGTCTTGATTTGCATGACCTTTTTATTACCATTCTCAGATGGAAGTTATAAAAATTATGCCAGTGCTGTGGTTCAGGCCTGTAATCCTAACCACTCAAGAAATTGAGATCTGGAGCTGGGAAGATGGCTCAGTGGTAAAGCGCTTGCCTTGCATGCTCAAGGCCCTGGGTTCGATTCCTCAGCACCACATAAGCAAAAAGAAAAAAGCCGGAAGTGGTGCTGTGGCTCAAGTGGTAGAGCACTAGCCTTGAGCTGAAGAGTGAGGGACAGTGCCCAGGCCCAGAGTTCAGGCCCCACGACCGGACCCAAAAAAAAAAAAAAAAAAAAAGAAATTGAGATCTGGGGCTGAGAATGTAGCTTAGTGGTAGAGTGCTTGTCTAGCATGCCTGAAGCCCTGGGTTCAATTCCTCAGTACTATGAACAGATAAAGCTGGAAGTGGCACTGTGGCTCAAGCGGTACAGTGCTATCCTTGAGCAAAAGCAGCTCAGGAACAGTGCCCAGGCCCTGAGTTCAAGCCCAGGACCAGCAAAATAAATAAATAATTGAGATCTGAGGACTTGTTTAAAGCCAGCCCAGGCAGGAAAGCCCCTGAGACTTTTATCCACAATTAACTCCCAAAAGCCAGATATGTCTGATTTAGAGAAATTCAAGCTGAGTTAGGACAACTTATTAGAATCTATGAGAGCCTGACTTTCTCTATCTGAAGATAAGATCATAGTAGGTGCTTAGAATAGATGATGAGAGGGTTATACAGAAAATATATGTCAAGCATGTAATAAAATACTATTGGCAAAGATGAAAACTACCAGCTAAACACCACACTGGGCATGAAGGTGTTAGAACACATAATCTGGTTAGGCAAGTGAAATATAATGATGAAAAAAGATAGTGGAATTATTCCTATGTGTCAACAGCAGTAATTTATACCTAGCTACAGTTAGAAAGTTGAAATACTAACACCTTGAGTCATTCTGGTTTTAAATGTCTCTGGTAAATATACTGAACTCTTTGGGAAATCAGTTTACACATTTCATCTTTTAGTCACAAAATGGGTTGTTTTTAATATCTGAGATTTCAAAGTAAGAATTACCATATAAATTCATTATTCTTTGATGTTGAATAAAGTTTAAAATTGAATGTTTAAGCCGGGTGCCAGTGGCTCACACCTGTAATACTAGCTACTCAGGAGGCTGAGATCTGAGGATCTCGGTTCAAAGCCAGCCCAGGAAGGAAAGTCCATGAGACTCTTAACTTCAACAAACCACTTGAGAACCGGAAGTGGTGCTGTGGCTCAAGAGGTAGAGCGCTCACCTTGAGCTGAAGAGCTGAGGGACAGCGCCCAAGCCCAGAGTTCAAGCCCCACGACTGACCAAAAAAAAAAAAAAGTATGTTTAGAAACACCACATACCACATAGCTATAAAACATACTATCCAATTAAATGTTCTATGCTGGTGGCTCAAGCTGTAATCCTAGTTATTAGGGAGGCTGAGATTTGAGGATTATGGTTGGAAGGCAGCCCAGGCAGGAAAGCCCACGAGACTCTTCTCCAATTAACCATCCAAAAGCCAGAAGTGGGCTAACTCCAGTGGCAGAGCCCTAGCAAGGAACAATAAAGCTTAGGGACAGCACCCAAGCCTGGAGTTCAAGACCCAGAACCTAGCACAATACAAGACCTTCCCCGCCCCCGCCCCCTTAAAAAAGTATACTTATCAGGGGATGGCTAACAACTATAATCTTAGTTACTCAGGAGGTTGCTCAGGATTTTAGTTAAAAGCTAGCCCAAGCAGACAAATCTACAACTCCAATTAACCAGCAAAAAGTCACAAGCACTGTGGCTCAAGGGGTAGAGCTTCAGCCTTGAGTGAAAAAAAGAAAGGATTTCAAACCCCAGTGTAGGAAAAAACAAAAGTATGCTTAACACTAACCAGGCATTTCATAGACTAAATATTTAGTCTGATATAATCAAGGATTATGAGGCTGTAAAAGCCACACAACTTTGTCTTCATTTTAATGTGATTTCCAGCAATGTTGGTAGAAAGCAGATAGCGCTCTACCACTGAGCCACCTTCCCAGCCCTAGATATTTTTAAAGATACTAGCTAGGCTGTGTTTGAATTACAGGTTCTATTGTCTTATTTTGTGGTTTAGCTTAATCCTGTGACTTGATTTATTAATTTTTTTTTTTGGGTCCGGTCGTGGGTCTTGAACTCTGGGCCTGGGCGCTGTCCCTCAGCTCTTCAGCTCAAGGCTAGTGCTCTACCACTTGAGCCACAGCGCCACTTCCAGCTTTTTTTCTTGCTTATGTGGTGCTGAGGAATCGAACCCAGGGCCTCAAGCATGCAAAGCAAGCACTCTACCACTGTGCCACCTTCCCAGCCCAATCCTGTGACTTGAGTGACAGTTTCCTCTACAAAATGGATTATCAAGCTGGGAACCCTAGCCTTATTCAGTGTTAGGTTTTTAAAAAGAGGTAGCTGAGTATGAACAGCACCACACACATGGTATTCAGGTAAGGGGCAGGTTTATGGCACCAGGCCATCTTGACCCTCCACGCAGCTGGGAGAGGCCTGGGAAAGAGCTGGAAAAGAGCTAAAAAAGAGAGCTTCTGGGCCTGGGCTAGGCCTTATTAGGGTATGGGAGGAGAAAGGTGTGGCCACATCAAATTCAGATGTGACTTCAGCAGATGCAGATGTGACCTCTTCCAGGGGTGCCAGTGACCTAGGTAACCCAGGTACTGGGTGGAGACTTTGCTGTGAGGAGGGTGGAGTCTGCTTGCCATCCAGGAGCGGACCTTACACTCAGGAGGCTGAGATCTGAGGATTGTGGTTGAAGAAAGGCCAGGTAGAAAAGTCTCTGTGAGACTCATCTCCAATTAACCACTCAAAAAGCAGAAGTGGGGCTTTGGCTCAAGTGGTAGAGTGCTAGCCTTGAACACTCAGGGACAGCCCCCAGGTCCTGAGTTCAAGCCCTACAACCGACCAAACAAATAAAAATATGTAAGTGGTTACCTTTTAAGATTTGTGGTTTAAATGAGGGAATATATGCAATCTACTTAGGGGACTGCTTAGCATGTAGTAGAAATGTAACAATGTTAATTATTCCATTCCTTAGTCAGTAGTCCCAACTCCTCCTCCACTGAAGCCCCATGCACCAAACTTAGAGAGTTTGAATAAATGTACTATTTGAAACCCTGTACCTCTAGGTGTGGAAAAAGGACAGTCATCATAGTCTGACCTTTTCATATATAAACTCTGAGTCATAAGAACATATTCCAAGTCCTAGAACACATTTGAGTAACTGGAAGCTTTAGGCCCACCTTTAGTCCAGAGTTCCACTCAGACCTGAGCTCCTCCCAGCCCTGGAGTTCCGGCCATACAGCTTCCCTCCATCTCTCCGCCCAGACCCACCTGAGCTCCCATCTACCTCACTTCCTACCCCCAGACCCTGGTGCTACCTAGATAGTGGAGGGTGCCAGGTGCTTTCTCTCCAGGGGAAGTATGGTTCCTCTAATAAACCTGGTAATCTTTCTCCTGTGCCTGCATGGTACCCTGGGATGGATGTGATGGATCTTCTCAGTAACTAGAAACAGAGGTTACTTGGTCTGCTGGTGATTAAACCTAGGCCTGAGCTTCAAGTTTGCTAGTCCAAAGCATTTTATTACATTTTCTAGTGGGTGGGATCTTCCAAACCTATGGATTTGGGCCCCAGTTCTATTTTTCTACAGAAACAGTAGAAAGAAACAGTTCACGGTTCAGCGGCAAATGGTAATTTTTTTTCAATGCAGTTGTAGTTCCTAATGTGTACTTGTTAAAGGAAACCGAAAGTGACCTTAGGCACATTTCTAGAAGTTTCTAGAAAGGAAATTACAATGCAGAAAAAAAAAAAAACCCGAGCTAGGTTGGACATTTTCTTTTAACCAGCTGTGTGTTTTCCCAGGGGTAACATCTCTGAACTTCCCACTTCCAACTCACCACACACAAGTAAAGGGTTTTAGCTCAAGTCCTAACGCAGACGAACAATATGTACCCCACTTGCTGGTTACAATGGCGCGACGGGCCTGGGGGGTAGGCAGAGGCCGTGTGCCCTTCGTGGGACTCCACGCCAACAGCCTACACCCAGGGGGAACCGTCCCTTTCGGTGCCCAGTGTCTGTGGGAGGCTCCACGGACGCGACGAGGACGACGTGTCCTCCATCTCCGGCCGTGCTGCCGCGCGGGGTCGGAGGCCCGCCAGCGCCAGGCCTGCCACTGACAGCGGGGAAAAGCCTAACCTGAAAGCCGCTTCTCAGCCCCGGGTGCGGGTCAGCCGCCGAGTGAGGCGCGCGGCCCCGGCCCGGCTGCGTGACCGGCCCGGCTGCGTGACCGGCGCGGCTGCGTGACCGGCCCGGCTGCGTGACCCGCCCCGTCTGACATTCGGCCCGCGGCGCAAGGTCGCGGGCGGGCGGGGTCTCCCGGGCCGGGGTCCGGCGCGCTGGCCGCGGGGCGCGGCCGGGCCGACCACGAGGAGGGTGCGCACGGCCCTCCGCGCGCGGCGTCGCAGGGCCGGGAGCCCAGGGCGAGCCCGCGCCCCACACCGCGCGCTCGGGGGCTGCCGGGACCCCGCGCCGGCTCCCGCCAGCCCCAAGCCCGGGCGGCCCCGCCATGCGGCCGGGACCCTCACCTCAGACCCCGGGGGCCGACCCTGACCCAAAGCCACGCTACCTACGAGACGAGGGGGGCGCCGGAACCGGGGGGGGGGGGCGGAGGCCCGGGGCCAACACTGCGGTGGGGGTGGGGAGGGGGAACGCAGACTCCTGTGGGGGAGGGGAACAACAACCTTCGCGGCCATTTTGTCCTGGCTCCACTTCCGTCTTCTCTTCCCTTCAGGCCCCTGCGCACCCCCTGTCCGGGTTCCGTGCGGCCAAAAATCGCGCTGTCATTGGTTCGTTCCGACGGTGCCCGCCCCCTCCCCGCCTCCTCCTTCCGCTCCCTCCCGCGTGTGCCCTGGCGTGGCGCATGCGTAGGAGCAAATGCGCCTTCCCCTCCCCCGCCTGGAGTGACAGAGGACTCCCGCGCGCGGGCTCTGGGCCCCACCCTCGCTTTCCCCGGGGCCGTTCCGAGAGCGGGGGCGAGCGTGAAAGTTCGAGAACGCTGAGGTGGTGCGTCATCGCAAGGTGAGGCGGAACGGGGCGGAGTGGAGGCGGGCGGGGGCGGGGCCAAGGAGTGAGCTCTGGATCGTGATTGGGGCTCTCGGAAGGAAAGCGGTGCCTACTGGTTCAGGGCGCCGTGACAGACAGCCGACGGGGCGGGATCCTTCTGGAAGGTTCTGAGACAGGGTATAAGAGCCGGGGTGGCGGGCGGAAACCGGTCTCATTGAACGCGGTGGCAGCTCTCTGGCGGCGGGTGCTTTCTTCCTCGGCGGAACCGGGCCTACACACGAGGTGAGGCCCCGTCTGCGGCGGCCGGGCGGGGACGGGGCGGGGACGGGGCGGCGCGGGCCGGGCTCCCCGCGGCCGTCCGCCTTTGTGCGGCCGGGCGGCGGGCGCGGAGCGCGGCGGGCGGGGCTCGGCCGGGCGGCCCCGAGGGCCGCGGAGGGCAGGGCGGGGCGGGCTGGTGCGGGGAGGCCGGGGCCGCGGCGCGCGCCGGGGCGGCGGGCGGGCGGGCGGCCCGCCCCGGCCAGGCCGTGCAGGAAGCAAGGGCGGCCGGACGCGGGGTGGCGGCGGCGGGCGGAGCCCGGCTTTCCTCCTCGCCTTCTCCGGCTCTTAAAGGGGCCGCGCGCCAGGCGCGGGCGGAGTGGCGGCGAGGCGGGGCTGTAGGGGGCGCAGGCGGGCGGGCCTGCGCTCCGCGGGCTGGCACTGCTGTCGGGGCTGCGGCGTCTGCCCCGTCCCTGCCACGTGGTCAGCCTCGGGAGCGAGTCCGGGCCCGGCGGCCATTGCCGCTGCCCAAGGTGCTCTGGGGGAAAAGGGTGTCGAGGATGAAGGCCTCACGGTGATTCTGTTCTTTCCCCCACAGCAACCATGTCGAAGGGACCTGCAGTTGGCATTGATCTCGGCACCACCTACTCCTGCGTGGGTGTCTTCCAACATGGGAAAGTGGAGATCATTGCCAACGATCAGGGCAACCGAACCACGCCAAGTTACGTTGCCTTCACGGACACCGAACGTTTGATCGGTGATGCCGCAAAGAACCAGGTGGCGATGAACCCCACCAACACTGTTTTTGGTGAGCCACTAGTTTGCTAGCAGAATGAACATAGGTAGTAGCTTCCTTTCCAAACAAGCTGTGGGTTAAAGTAAGTTTAAACGGATGCACCACTGCTGCTCAGAGATGAGATGAAAATCATCTGGATGTAGCATTAGTTGTGGGTTGGGCTTTTCCTTTCAATGTTGGCTGTGTTGGGCTTTCGGTGTAACATTTATGCCTGGCTGTTGGGTGGATATGCCCTGAAATAATTGAATTTTAATGTCTTTTACAGATGCCAAACGTTTGATTGGACGTAGGTTTGATGATGCCGTCGTCCAGTCTGACATGAAGCACTGGCCCTTCATGGTGGTGAATGATGCAGGCAGGCCCAAGGTCCAAGTTGAATATAAAGGCGAAACGAAAAGTTTCTACCCAGAGGAAGTCTCTTCCATGGTTCTCACAAAGATGAAGGAAATTGCAGAGGCCTATCTTGGAAAGGTAAGAGCTTCAAATAGAGGTTAGTCTTAAGTAGCAAGTCCCTGGCACGTGACCATTTGGTATTCTTTAGTCTGGCAATTTTAGTCGCCTAAGTACAGTAGCTTACTATCATTTTCCCTTACCTTTGCTTTTAGACTGTTACAAATGCTGTGGTTACTGTCCCAGCATACTTCAACGACTCTCAGCGCCAGGCAACAAAAGATGCTGGAACCATTGCTGGTCTGAATGTTCTGAGAATTATCAATGAGCCAACTGCTGCTGCTATTGCTTATGGCTTAGACAAGAAGGTATGCCTCGTGGGTACCATCTGTTGGGTTTTATTTGTTGGATTCAAGTGTGCATTCGCTTATTGTTTCTTCCCCCTTATGACAGGTTGGGGCCGAACGAAATGTGCTGATTTTTGATTTAGGAGGTGGCACTTTTGATGTTTCTATCCTCACTATTGAGGATGGGATCTTTGAGGTCAAATCTACAGCAGGAGACACCCACTTGGGTGGAGAAGACTTTGACAACCGAATGGTAAACCATTTCATTGCTGAATTCAAACGAAAGCATAAGAAGGATATCAGTGAGAACAAAAGAGCTGTCCGCCGTCTCCGCACTGCTTGTGAGCGGGCCAAGCGTACCCTCTCCTCCAGCACACAGGCCAGTATCGAGATTGACTCCCTGTACGAAGGCATTGACTTCTATACTTCTATCACCCGGGCTCGATTTGAAGAGTTGAATGCTGACCTCTTCCGTGGCACTCTGGATCCTGTAGAAAAAGCTCTCCGTGATGCCAAACTAGACAAGTCACAGATCCATGACATTGTCTTGGTGGGTGGTTCCACCCGTATTCCCAAGATTCAGAAGCTTCTGCAAGATTTCTTCAACGGGAAGGAGCTGAATAAGAGCATTAACCCCGATGAGGCTGTTGCCTACGGTGCAGGTAATCTCATTGTCCCTAATACGTTCTTGGGTCAGCAGCCTCCCTAAGTCGCTCAAATCATTCGCTGTGATGATGGATTCCAAAACCATTCGTAGTTTCCACCAGAAATACTGTGTTGGCTAGTTCCTTCCTTGGATGTCTGAGCGAATGAGATCTATAAATTCTGTGTATAAATTCTGTGTACTTCTTTCTAACATTTGACTTCTCCTTTCAGCTGTCCAGGCAGCCATTCTCTCTGGAGACAAGTCTGAAAATGTTCAAGATTTGCTGCTTTTGGATGTTACCCCTCTGTCTCTGGGTATTGAGACTGCTGGTGGAGTCATGACAGTCCTTATTAAACGCAATACAACCATTCCTACCAAACAGACTCAGACCTTCACCACCTATTCTGACAACCAGCCCGGTGTGCTCATTCAGGTATGTGTTCACTCTTCAGATAGTATTGGCATAACCCATGAAATAAGGGAACTGGTCTGCTGTGATGATTGATTCCACAACCATTCGTAGTTTCCACCAGAAACACTAGCTGTTGGTCAGTTCCTTCCTTGGATGTCTGAGCGACCAATCTAAAGTTAATTTTGTTGCACAAACCTTTTCTACAAGTCTGTTAAAGTTGCACCTTTTGCTTAAAGGTATATGAAGGTGAACGTGCCATGACTAAGGACAACAACCTTCTTGGAAAGTTTGAACTCACAGGCATACCTCCTGCACCACGAGGTGTTCCTCAGATTGAGGTCACTTTTGACATCGATGCCAATGGTATCCTCAATGTCTCTGCTGTAGATAAGAGCACAGGAAAGGAGAACAAGATCACTATCACCAATGACAAAGGTAAGTGGGCAGTGATCTGTTACAGTAGTAATACTGAGAAGTAGTTAATGGAGAATGTAGGGCATATATCACTTTGCTGATACAGCAATGTCTTGAACCCTGAGACAATGTGCTTTAAATATTTTAGGTCGTCTTAGCAAGGAGGACATTGAACGCATGGTTCAGGAAGCTGAGAAATACAAAGCTGAAGATGAGAAACAGAGGGACAAGGTATCATCTAAGAATTCACTGGAATCCTATGCATTCAACATGAAAGCAACTGTTGAAGATGAGAAACTCCAGGGCAAGATCAATGATGAGGATAAACAGAAGATCCTTGACAAGTGTAACGAGATCATCAATTGGTTGGATAAGAATCAGGTTAGTGCTCTGAAAAATGATGGTGTTACCAGGTTTTTGAGCTTGGGTTTGGAGGAAAGGGTCACAAGGATGAATGGTCCAAAACATTCGCGGTTTCCACCAGAATTGAAAGCCATGTTGGTAATTTACCTTCCTTGGATGTCTGAGTGACCTGGTCAAGGAAAAGCCAGAATGAGTTTTATGTGCTGGCTTTATCCTTTATCAGAAGGATCCTAACAGCTAGAACATGTGTGAAAGATAATAGATTGGCATTGTTAGAATTATAGCTATTTCCATACTGTTTTCTGTGTAAGTAATTAGCAATATTTCTCTCGATTTCCACAGACTGCAGAAAAGGAAGAGTTTGAACATCAGCAGAAAGAGCTGGAGAAAGTGTGCAATCCTATCATCACCAAGCTGTACCAGAGTGCCGGTGGCATGCCAGGAGGCATGCCTGGAGGCTTCCCTGGTGGAGGAGCTCCTCCTTCTGGTGGTGCTTCCTCTGGGCCCACCATTGAAGAGGTTGATTAAGGCAACCTAAACATACATGTAGCATTGTTCCACACAAGAAAACATTTAAAGACCCAAATTTAGCAACTTCTATAGCAGCTTTTAAAAGTTAAGCTGCTGTAGTAAATTACTGGGCATTCTCAATACTTGAATATGGAACATGTACACAGGGAAAAATATAAACATTGCACTTTATAAAGCACTGTATTGTAAGTGGAAAATGCAATGTCTTAAATAAATATATTTAAAATTGGCACACAATTGTCATGTTTCCTGAGTTGCCTTAGTACTACATAGTTAAGGGTGGATTTGGTAATAGGTATTAAGGACCAATGTGGGCTGTTTGGGTCAACCTGTGTCAATTTAGAGCTAGGTAATCTAATTGCAGATTAAAAAGCCTCTAATTTGACACAGCTGGGCTATAGTGGCTCAACAATCCACTGGCTGTTTGCAACTACTGATCCTGGCTACTAAATCTACATAGTAGGCTAATACCTGGGGATCACAGTTCAAAGCCAACCCAGGCAGGCATGTCTGAGACCTTTCTATTAAGCCCCGATAGATGATTAATTTCAGAACTGACATTGGTTGACCCTGTTGAGGGCAGCTGACTATGCCAAATGAGATGGCAGATAGGAAAACAGGTGAAAGGGGAAGGGAAGTTGTCAAATCTTTAATGCCTAGAGGCCATGCTTGATAGTGAAGTATGCTTCAGAATAAAATCTTGCTATGACAATAGGTGGTAGGGATTAACTGCCCTGTACAGGTCTACTCCCTTTTATACAGGTCAAAGTAGCAAGGTTGCTGGCCTGTGTAGTTGGTGCTTTTTACTATGCTAGTATTAGGGCTTGGGGCTTCAGTCCTTAGCTGTCACTCACATTTGGGTAGCTCCATGGTTTTTCTGTGAGCTAATTGAAGAGTACTCATATGGACTTTGATCAGCTGGTTCAGGCGTCTCATTTTCCTGAACTAGGATTTCAGGTATGAGTCATCTGGTTAGGTACCCTTAGTAATTTAACCTTAAGTACAATACAGGTGTCCCATATCCAATATTAGGATTCATGGTGTAACAAGTTTCAACTTATTTTAGAGTTGGTATTTGATGATGGATAATGGCACACAGGCAACTTGTAGTTGGCAGCTTAGTGTCTCGGAAGTCATCTGATGGCCCTGTCACATTGGTTATTGAAAACAGGTGTTTTTGAGTAAGCAATGTGAATATGACTCCCAGTAAATGTTCTGCAGGCTAGTCGGAGGGTATACACACTGAAGCTGAGGATAGTGGCTTGAGATACCTCTATTTTTGCCAGTCCTGGGGCTTGAACTCGGGCCTTGGGCACTGTCCCTGACCTTTTGCTCAAGCCTAGCACTCTACCACTTGAGCCCCACAGTGCCACTTTTGGCTTTTTTCTGTTTGTGTGGTACTGAGGAATGGAACCTACGGCTTCATGCATGCTGGACAAGCACTACCACAGCCACATTCCACCCCACACAAAATTTGATGGAAAACCAAGAAGTATTAATAAGGGGAAATAGAGTGACTGAGGCCTTACAGTCCTAGATACTTGAAACCAAACGGGCAGGGCAGACACAGGAATCATGTCGGAAGTAGAGATGTCCGAGTGTGGAGAGATGAGCAAAACACTGGAAACTCATACATACCTGTAATCTGAGCTACTCAGGAGGCTGAGAGTTGATTGTAATTCAGAGGCAACCCAGGCATGAAAACAGTTTCCAATAAACCAAAAAGGCCAAAAGTGGAGCTGTGGTAGAGCACTAAACTAGCAAAAACAGTAGCACCCAGGCCAGCCCCTGAATTCAAGCCTCAATATGGGCACAAAGAAAATGGAGAGATCCAGTTCAGACATAGAAAATGCCACATCTTGGAATGTCTGGATGATCTGTAGATACAGGGGCAGGAGTAATTGTTTTCTTTTTTTGGGTCCGGTAGTGGGGCCTGAACTCTAGGCCTGGGCGCTGTCCCTCAGCTCTTCAGCTCAAGGCTAGTGCTCTACCACTGAGCCACCTTCCCAGCCCAGGAGTAATTGTTTTATAAGGTTGTATAGGGCTGGTTGTATAGGAATGTTGGCAGAGATGGCTGGTTTAATTTTATTTACCTTTTTTTTTTTTTTTTGTCAGTTGTGGGGCTTGAACTCGGCTCTTCAGCTCAAGGCTAGCACTACCACTTGAGCCACAGCACCACTTCTGGCTTTTTTCTTTTTGCTTATGTGGTGCTGAGGAATTGAACCCAGGGCCTCATGCATGTGAGGCAAGCACTTTACCACCAAGCCACCTTCCCAGCCCCTTTATTTGCTTTTTATAGTGCGCCACTGAATTTGAGTAAGAGAGAAATCAGAATCCCTAAGTCAGTTTTAAGAAGGTGTGACTGGCCGGGCGCTGGTGGCTCATGCCTGTAATCCTAGCTACTCAGGAGGCTGAGATCTGAGGATCGCGGTTCAAAGCCAGCCCGGAGAGACCGTGAGACTCCTATCTCCAATAAACCACCAGAAAACCGGAAGTGGCGCTGTAGCTCAAGTGGTTGAGCGCTCGCTTTGAGCTGAAGAGCTGAGGGACAGCGCCCAGGCCCAGAGTTCAAGCCCCATGACCGACAAAAAAAAAAAAGAAGGTGTGACTGGCTTCTGCATATTTAGCTTGTTAAAATGTTTTTGATTACTATGGTTCTCAGGATTTCCTGAATAGTACTTCCTCAGCTCTTACTACAGGAGTAAGATCCTCAATGTTACTATATTTGTATACTTAAGGAAAAAGGGGCCTTTTAATAATACTTTGCAGGTGGGGTAATGTTTGCATCCCTGAGCTTTAATAGAAAAGTGGCCTTTAGGTTCCTGTGAAGGTGGAACAGGGTGAGAGAATTTTCTTTTAGTTTTTAACTTTGGCTTCTGTTAAGTTTACCTACTAGTGTGAGGATATTTTTGCACACTAGATGGCAGTAGCTAATTGTAAAGCTGCCACCCGTTTACCTGGAGGAAGCTATTGGACTTTCGGTACTGGGCCTCACCACTGACCTTGCTCTCTTGGCTTTAGAAGCTCTACGTGTTGCTCTGCTACTTGAGCCACACCTTCGCTGCCAAGCTGACAAAATTCTCACAGATTGTGCAGTGAGCTATAAGGAAGGAAATCAGCCAGGAATGTTGCAAACAAAGCATTTCTAGCTGACAAGCACCCTGTGAGAACGTGGCACCATATGATTTGAATGGATGTCAAAGTGCCTGGCTTGGTGAGGGTTCACAGAACCCTCTGGGGGGAATACAGAGCTTTGAAACGTGGAGGTGGGAAACCAGGAGAGAAAAGTTTCCCTGGGTCAGCCTTTCCTGATTGCATTGCTAATGTCCTGGGGTTTGAACTTAGAGATTCCTTCTTGCTAGGCAGGTGCTTTGAGTCATACCTCTAGTCTTTGTGGGATTTTTGCTCTTTTTTTCTGCTGGTGTTGGGGCTTGGACTGAGGGCTTGAGTGCTGTCCCTTAGCTCTGCCACTGGAGCCAGAGCTCTGCTTCAGGCTTTCTGCTGGTTAACTGGAAATAAGTCTCCCAGACTGTCTTGCCCCAGGCTAGCTTCCAATCTGGATCTTCATATCTCAGCCTCCCAAATAGAATTATAGGTGTAATCCATAGGTGCCCAACTTGCTCTGGTCATTTTTGAGATACAAGTCTTGTATTTATGCCAGAAGGACATAAACAAATCACATACTTTTTTTTTTTTTTTCCGGAACTGAGGACCAAACTCAGAGCCTTGCACTTGCCAGGCAAATGCTCTTCCACTGAGCTAAATCCCCAGCCCCATAAACCACATACTCTTTTTTTGTTTGTTGGTTGGCTGGTCATGGGGCTTGAACTCTGGGCCTGAGCGCTGTCCCTCAGCTCTTCAGCTCAAGGTTAGCACTCTTCCACTTGAGTTACAGCACCACTGCTGGTTTTCTGGTGGTTTATTGGAGATAAGAGTCTCACGGACTTTCCTGCCCGGGCTGGCTTTGAACCGCAATCCTCAGATCTCAGCCTCCTGAGTAGCTAGGATGACAAGCATGAGCCACCGGCGCCTGGCTAAACCACATATTCTTGTACTGAGGAGGGACCCCTTCCCCAGGTCTTACAAAAGGTACAAACTGAACCCTACACAACCCACTATTCGTTCTTTAAGTAGGACCCACAAAAAGCCTTCTAATGACAGTTTTCTCCTGGAGTTGCTTCCAGAGCGGGCCACCAGCTGCAGGTTTCATTTCTCTCCTCCCACCATTCCTCCAGATTCTCAAGCAATGCTTAATTCTATTATTTCCCATGATTTCCCCGTGGATAGCAGTTTATTTCTGTCATCAAGTCTCTGATGAAATCTTTAGCTATGAAATGTTTAGTCCAATCCCAACAAATCGTGTATGGTGCTAACATGTCACAAGCTGCCTGCAGCCTGCATTATGTGGTAATTTGGAAGGGAGAGTGATAATACAGAGCTGGGCTTCCTTTGTGAGCTCGCATTAATGCTGTAGCTGGTGATGTCAACTGACAGCCCATCGATTTGGGCTAATAGTGCATGAAGGGGCAGACTTGGGGCGAGGCACAGAATAAAGGATATTGACGTCCAGTCACCAGGATCCCGGCAGCTTTTAATCTATTATTGCCCTCTTTTAATGCAACTTCTGTGTCAATTGCATTTGCTTCTACCCGTTCTGCCTGCTGCCCTGAACTGTGAGGCTGGTGGGACGCCACCCCCAGAGTGGCTCAGAGTTCCCGCTATTGATTCCTCCGTGCTCTGGGAGGGAATTATAATTATTTCATTAAGCTCTTTAATGGGTATCAGCCACAAACCTTCCCCAGGCCAGGCCAGGGCAAGGCCCACCTCATTAATCAGTGTTCATCTTGTTGCCACCAATTGTCTACTCTCGACCCTTGTTATTTCTTTCTCTCTCCCTCTCTCTCCTCCCTCCTCTCCTTCTCTCTCTCTCTCTCTCTCTCTCTCTCTCTCTCTCTCTCCCCCTGCTATTATCACGTCTAAGGTTTTCGTGAGAAGCAGGTCGATGTACTCCCAGAGAGGAACTTGGAAGAGCACTTGGCTGGTTTGGGGGAGCTGGAGGGGTGGCTGCGGCTGAACAGGTCGCAGCATTGGTGATTCACACTAAGGGACTAGCTAATCGCTCCCTCAGACCCCCTAGCCTAGCCTAGCCTAGGTTTGCAGGAGAGCTGGTGACCGAGAGGAGCTCTGCAGCCCCCCCCCCCCCCCCGTGGCTTTGCATCTCACTCATTGGTCAGCTATTAGGGTGCTAGGCACACAAAGGAGGACTAAGTCCTTCCTGCCTCATCCCCTCCAGCAGCTGGAGCAAAGGGATGAGGAAGACAGCAGAGAGCAACGCGAGAGGACAGTGTGCAGGACATGGTGACATCCTCTGGAGGGGCATGGACCCAGGCTTGATCAAGGAAGGCTTCCTGGAAGAGGCAATGCCAAGCCCATCCTGAGGAATGAGCAGGAGAAAGCCACAGGAAAGGGCAGGTGAGGCAAGGGGAGAGCGTGATTCAAAGGCCTGGACGCTAAGGCGAGCAGGCGTGTGAGCAGGGTCTCAGCCAGCTGAGGAAGCCCTGCTCCTTTTTGCGTGTTGGTTGTGGGGCTCGAAGTCAGCTCTTCAGCTCAAAACAAGCGCTCTACCACTTGAGCCACAGGGCCACTTCCTGTTTCTGGTGGTTTATTGGGGATAAGAGTCTCATGAACTTTCCTGCCCAGGCTGGCTTTGAACCACGATCCTCAGTTCTCAGCCCTTCTGAGTAGCTAGGATTACAAGTGTGAGCCACCGGCGCCTGGCTAACATTTTTTTTTTTTTTGTCGGTCGTGGGACCTGAACTCTGGGCCTGGGCGCTGTCCCTCAGCTCTTCAGCTCAAGGCGAGCGCTCTACCACTTGAGCTACAGCGCCACTTCCGTTTTTCTGGTGGTTTATTAGAGATAGGAGTCTCACGGTCTCTCCTGCCCGGGCTGGCTTTGAACCGCGATCCTCAGATCTCAGCCTCCTGAGTAGCTAGGATTACAGGCGTGAGCCACCAGCGCCCGGCCTGGCTAACATTTTTATGAGGTAGGGAAGACCCCTCCCCACACCCAGCCTCCCTGCCTTCCCACCCCGCTCTGCTCACTGGGGAATCCTCTCAAGAGACTTAGGAAAGCCCAGATGGCGTAACATTGTTTCACCAGCTGTGTCTTGTTTGTGTCGTTATGTGTGTGTGTGTGTGTGTGTGTGAGTATGTGTGCGTGAGGCACGTGAGTGTGCGCACCAGTACCAGGGCTTCAATTCAGGGCCTTGAGCTCTCACTTGGCTCCTTGCGTATGGTTGGTGCTTTACCACTTGAGCCATAGTCTCTAGTCTGGCATTTTGCTGGTTAATTGGAGATGGAGTCTTGCAGACATTTCTGCCTTTCCCGCCCAGCTAGCTTTGAACCTCAATCCTCAGATCTCAGCCTCCTGAGTTACTAGGATTACAGTTGTAAGACTGGCACCTGGCTTTATTTGCTTATTCTCTTTCTCATGCTACGGTTGTCCTTAAACATGCCATCCTCCCAAGTGCTGAGATTACAGGCGTGTTCCACCACGCTCTGCCATACCCATGTATTTGACAGCTTTCAGTTCACGGGCAGAATGGCCTTTATGGCTACAGCGGAGGTTGTGTGCTGACCTCTGCGGGGGTGAGGCCCAGGCTCTGGGCCTGCTCAGAAGGGGTTTGAGGGACATGATTGAGGCTCTCTGAGGAGGAGATGTGAGAAAGGGACATGGAGAAGGAGGAGGGAGTCGCATTTAACTATTTCCATCTTCCCTTCAGGACATCGCTGCTCTCCGGGGAGGGAAGGATGGGGGGCTGCACGCCCCCCCCCCTCCTTTTCATTTGTAGCAACCTGCGGCTGGTTAATTTGCACAATTGGGCTGTGGTTGCTCAAGAAAAACAGTGTGGATGCCTCAGCCATCCATCAGTATTCTCTTCAGTCCCCCGACAGCTGCTCACTCCGGGCTGGCTCAACCTGCATTGACCTCATCTCCTCACACAGAGCAGAGGAGGATCTGGAAAAAATTAGTTATATTAGTGACTCCCCGAAACACTCCGTTTACTTGTGATATGACAAATATTTCAGCCATTAGGATCTCTCCGTCTCTTAGCATCTTAAATGCACTCACTTACATTCCAAATCACTACTTAATTTAAAAGCCTATTTGCTGGGATTGTGGCAGGCCCAGAGAAAGGGAGGAACAGACACTCACTCCGCTCTGGCAGGAATGAAATCAGGCTTGGAACTTTGATTGAATCTTTCTCCCCCAGACTTATGCTCAGTCAGGTACAATCTACACACTTAGGGAGCGAGACACTTAAAGGGCACCCACACCGGCGAGAGTTGTCAGCTCTGCTTTGAAGTGGCTGTGTGGCATCAGTGACCCTGGGCAAATGACTTTATTGCTGGGTGTCCCCGTGCTCCCTGACACCCCCCCAGCCCACTCCACCCCAGCCCTGCACATGGTGATTTATCCAGCAGTCATTTCTGGAATGCCTCACAGAGGCTAGGCATCCTGGTACAATCTGAGGGCACAGAGACGGTGAGCTGTGGCTTTCCTTAAAGGTGTTCTCAGTGTGTTAGTGACAGACAGTTACCAAACATCATGTACTTGCAAATATGATGAATATGGATGTGAGGTTTGTGTGTGTGTGTGTGTGTGTGTGTGTGTGTGTGTGTGTGTGTGTGTGTGTGTGTGCCAGACAGCTTTGGTGTTGTCTTTGAGCTCCTTTGCGCAAGGCTGGCATTCTACCACTTGAGCCATCCCACAGCCCCACTTCCAGCTTTTTTGTTTGGTTAATTGAAGGTAAGAATTTCAACAGACTTTCCTGCCTGGGCTAGTTTTGAACTGAGATCCTCTGATCTAGTTTCCTGTGTAGTTAGGATTATAGGCATGAGCCACCAGTGCCCAGCTAATGTTTTTGTTTTTCATTGAATTCACACTATAACCTATGAACTAGTCTACATTTTATTATTTTATTCCCATCACACAAATGGGGACAATAGTCTCTCCTCTCTCTCTCTCTCTCTCTCTCTCTCTCTCTCTTCCCCCCCCCCCCCAAGATCTCACTATATAGCCCAGACTGCCCTCGAACTCATGATCCTCCTATCTTACCCTCTTGGGTGGTTTATGTGACTCTTACATTCATAATATTAAGCAGTGTGCAGTCCAGTCTCCCTATATCCCCTAGTGGGATTTGTGAATGAGAAGTGTGCATGTGTGTGTTTGTGTATGGGGTGTGTACATTCAAGATCTTAGCTTGTGGGGTTTATCAGTGGACTGGAACAGAAGCAAAATGTTTTCAGTAATGAGAGGTGAAGACCAGTAAAATTCATTTCTTCTGCCATCATTGCCTACCCGACACACAGCTAGCTTGTTACATTATTTTCTTCCTTCTTAATTTCAAATTCAGGCTATTCTGTTTATTGGTGATTACTGCTAACATGGTTCAGGTTTCTAATTTATAACTTGTGATTAATATCAGTCTGCCTGCCAGGTTATTTCCTAGTATTGTACTGTGTGAGGTCTTAGAAGTTAAATTATTTCTACTTATTTCTTCTTTGGACTCTTGCTTTTGAGATTTTTGTCAAACATTTTGTCCCCAAAGTTTTAGCATTTTTCAGCTGTGTTACAGAGAAGCAAGAAAGGAGAAATGTCTTCCCTGGCTTGTGGGGATTATCGTAAATTATTAATTCATTTTGTGAATTATAATCATATCATTATGAAGGGTACCATAACCTATCTAGGCAGTATGGGGGATTATGTCAAATTATCAAGCCTATAAATTAATGTATCCACTGCAACTTTAGCCAACTTTCCCAAATGCCTGCCCCCAACCACCCTCCTATCCTCTGCTGGAGTCTATGTTTACTTATTATGGAACGCTTGAAAGCCCTGGAGAACAGAGGCTTGGCTTAAGCGGTAGAGTCACTGTGAGTAAAAAGGCTGAGCAAGGGTTCAAGGCCCTGAGTTCAAGCCTCAGTACCAGGATGAAAACAACAAAAAAAGTTGAGGGTCTTACTGTTGCTTTTCGCTAATACTTAGTAAAAGAGTCCAAAGCACAAAAAAGAAACTCAGGGTACTCTGGGCCTATTAGTCCAGCCCTCCTCAAGTGCAAATACCTCTTTCCCAAAACACAAAAAAGGAAGCTGGAATTTATTACATAATCATTTTCTATTTGCTCCCATGGCTCACGCCTATAATCCAAGATACTCTGGAGGCTGAAGTCTGAGGATCACAGTTGGAAGGCAGCCCGGATAGGAAAGTCTGTGAGATTTGGGGAAATGGCAGAAAAGTGGAGCTGCGGCTCAAGTGATAGAGTGCCACTTAGAAAAAGCCAAGCAAGAGCAAGAGTCCTTGAGGTGAAGCCCTAGCACCAGCACGCGTGCACGCGCGCGTGCGCACACTCACACACATAAAGGTGAAGTCATCTATCCAAGATTACACAACTGATGTGTGGCTGAAATGAAGCTCCCTGGCGGCTGGGCCGTGGACCCATGTGAAGGGCACAAACCCGGCCGTGCCCGTGCTCTGCTTTCAATAACGGGGTTCACACTTCTGAGCTAGGACTCTTTATTGTTGGGTTCGGGCTGGGATTGAGAGGGAAAGGATGAGAGCAGACGTGGCACCTAGAAGGACCTGGTAGACTGAGACCTTTTGAGGCTCAGTCTGGAGGATAGCCGTGCTAGACCTGCAACCTATTTAATTCTGTTAGAGAATCTGTAAGGTGCTTGATGAAGCCATTAACTGGGTTTCGTGTCTCCATTCTATTTATAGGACTCCAGGAGGGCAAATGCTGATGGAAATTTATTGATTTCTTTTTTCAGCCTTTCCTGAATGGGTCAAAAACATGGTATAAAGCTGCTAGTTCCAATTAAAATCACCTGTTAGCTTACAAAGGTTGGCCCTCTCTACCCTCTCCCTTTTCCACAGTTAAAAAGGATTGAAAAAGATTTTCATTTAATTGATTTGCTGTAAAATGCCCTTTACAATTACCCAGATAAACTAGGAGTCACCTGTGGAGTAAGAGCCAATTTGAGCTGTTTATCAAGACTTTGCCTCTGGCTACTTCTCACCCTAGGATCTTGAGTCTCTGTATTGATAGCTTGCATCTGTCAACATTGGATATTTTTAGTGGGCTGGAGAAAGCTTTTAGGGAAATGGGAATGGTGGTGGGGCTGCATCTTTGAGCAGGTGAAGCAAGCATGATGGTTTTTCTCCCCCCCTCCCCCCCCAGATTGTTGTTGGAAAGGAGAACGCTTTATTGTGCTGAA
Organism: Dipodomys spectabilis; assembly: GCF_019054845.1. Lineage (NCBI taxonomy): Eukaryota > Metazoa > Chordata > Mammalia > Rodentia > Heteromyidae > Dipodomys > Dipodomys spectabilis. Next base: position 9,237,876 of record NW_024870753.1, on the reverse strand, counting down.
AATAAGTTCAGAAAATCAGTCCTGGGCCTGTAGGCCTAAAGTACTCAGAGTCGGCCCCACTTAACAATCAAGAAATGTGACTCAGGGGATGGATAAAAACAAGTAACAACGTTTATTCCATTTCAGCCTTATGGGTAGCTGTCATCAGCATTGGAAGGAGAACTCGGGAGCCTCTGCTGGGCCGTGAAATGACATTGTGCAGTAGATGAGCAGCCAGAAAAGAATGGGGAACAGGACACAGTCATTTATTCTGGGTTGCAAGTATCTGTTTATGTGTGTGTGTGTGTGGGGGGGGGTACTTGGGGCTTGAATTTAGAGCCTGGGCACTGTACCTGAGCTTTTTTGCTCGAGGATGACACTCTACCACTTGAGCCATACAAATTCACTTCTGGCTTTTTGGTGGTTAATTGGAGAAAGAGTCTCCTGGATTTTCCTGCTCAGAGTGGTTGGTTTTGAACCGTGATCCTCATAGCTCAGCCTCCAGAGTAGCTAGGATTGTAGGCATGAGCCACTGGCGCCCAGCTTTGGTTGTGTGTATTTCTGGTGCAGCTATCAAATTCTCCTGATCTTTTAAGGAGTCTTAGGCCTAGCTAAAGAACCATGAACAAAATTGTCATCACAAAACAAAACACCAGGTAAATATGAGAGGGCGAAGGAAAATCCTGTTCAGTAGACTGCAGTCCTGAAGTAGATCATGATAAGACTCAAATAAGTTATGAAAAAAATGTCTTGTCTGCCGGGCACCGGTGGCTCATGCCTTTAATTCTAGCTACTCAGGAGGCTGAGATCTGAGGATCACAGTTCAAAGCTAGCCTGGGCAGCAAAGTCTGTGAGACTCTTTTTTTTTTGGTCGGCCGTGGGGCTTGAACTCTGGGCCTGGGCGCTGTCCCTTAGCTCTTCAGCTCAAGGCGAGCGCTCTACCACTTGAGCTACAGCGCCACTTCCGGTTTTCTGGTGGTTTATTGGAGATAGGAGTCTCACGGTCTCTCCTGCCTGGGCTGGCTTTGAACCACGATCCTCAGATCTCAGCCTCCTGAGTAGCTAGGATTACAGGCATGAGCCACCAGCGCCCGGCTTCTGTGAGACTCTTATCTCCAATAAACCACCAGAAAACTGGAAGTGGTGCTGTGGCTCAAGTGGTAAAGTGCTAGCCTTGAGCTGAAGAGCTGAGGCACAGTGCCCAGGTCCGGAGTTCAAGCCCTATGACCAACAAAGAAAAAATAAAGAATGTCTTGTGAGCCTTTGAAAGATCTTAAGGTTCACTAAGAGCCAGGGGTAATTTCCATTTTGACTTGTCAAACTGGCTCATCAAGGTAGAGCCACAGACACAGGAATTATTGTCAAGAGACACAGGAAGCGCCATAAACGCAGAGAAGTTAGGGTGAGGAGAATCAATGGAAGAACAGTTATAGAAGGTCCAGGCACAGAGCAATTGCACTGGATATGCCAGCTCTTCCGCCTGAGGCCCACGTCCTTTAAATAAACAAAGAAACCAACAAGGAGTGAATGAGCCATTTATTTAATTAACTAATTAGGACACAGATATTTGAGGCACACATGGCGAGTTGTTGGTTTCCAGCTAGTAATATGACAGGATTCTGATGAACAATTTGATAGTAGGTCAAAAATTTGCTAATGTGCAGGTTATAATGTTCTTTGAGAAGTTATGATCTGATAAAGTACCTTCTACATATTAAGGGGTCTTTTTTTTTTTTTTTTTCCAGTAGTAGAGCTTGAAGTCAGGGCCTCATGCTTGCTCGGTTTAGTTTGCTTGGCTGGGGCTCTACTACCACGTGAGCCACACATTCAGTCTTACTTTTTGCTGTGTATTTTGGATACAATCTGGAAGAATTTTCTTCCCAGACTGGCTTCAAATCTCAATCTTCCAGGTCTTAAATTCCTGAATAGCTAATATTACAATGACTGGCAATGATCAGTAATTCTTGCTCAGTTCTTTTTTAACTTCATTTTTGAATTAATATAAGAATTACAACCCATTAAAAAAATAATTACAAGCTGGGTGCCGGTGGCTCACGCCTATAATGCTAGCAACTCAGGAGGCTGAGATTTGAGGATCATGGTTCAAAGCCAGCTCCCCCCCACATAGGAAAGACCTTGAGACTCTTACCTCCAATAAATCACCAGAAAAACCAGAAAGTGGCACCTTAGCGCAAGTAGTAGAATGCTAGCCTTGAGCTGAAGAGCTGAGGGACAGCGCTCAGGCCCAGAGTTCAAGCTCCATGACCGACAATAATAATAATAATAATAATTACAAAGACGTTGCATCCACTCTTTACTTAATTTTTTGCTAAATGTTAACATACCCTAGTATCTTACCACAGTGTAAGGTTTAAACTGGGAAATTAGCCAGGCACCAGGGGTCATGCCTGTAATCCTAGCCACTCAGAAGGCTGAGATGTGAGGATCTCCATTCAAAACCAGCCCAGGCAGGAAAGTCTGTGAGACTCTTATCTCCAACAAAATACTCAAAAAAGCTGGGAGTGGTGCTTTGGCTCGAGTGGTAGAGCACTGGCCTTGAGCAAAAAGAGGCTCAGGGACAGAGCGCAGGCCCTGAGTTCAAACCCCAGGACAGGCAAAAAACAAAAACAAAAACAAAACCCCAGAAAACTAGGAAATTCTATGATTAGTTGTAGATATCACTTGATATCTTTTATCTGTGGCAATAATATCCGGTCCAAACCAGGATTACACACTGCATTTCTTTTCTTATCTCTTAATCTTTTAAAAATGGGGCCAGTATCTGTTTCTTTTCATTTTCACAGTGTTAACATTTCTTTCTTTTTTTCTAAGGTACCAGGGCTTGACCTCAGCCATCTTGTTTCACTGGACTTCCCACTGCTCCCTACTCTGTCCCCAGATCTGCTGCCACTAATGCCACTTTCCTCTTGGTGTGTGTGTGTGTGTGTGTGAAAGGGAGAGAGAGATACACAGACAGACCGATAGAGAGAGAGAGAGAGAGTCAGAAAGTCAGCAATCGGCCCCTCTGACCATCTTCAATCCCCTTCCCTTTGGGCATGTACTGAAGAAGACCACCAGGTGGCGCGCCAGAGTCTACTGTGCCCCCATTGTAAAAGCAGGGCTATGAATTCCATCGACTCAGGAGCAGCTGCCTTCCTGAGAAGGCCAGAGACGTTCTTCGTTTCCTTTGTAACTTTAGTGAAGGAACTGGAGATCGTCCTGTTGAAAGAGACAAGAGATCAGAGGTATAAGCCAAGTACCTCTCAGTTGTGGCACCTAAACTTAAAGGACAACTGGGACTGTGTAGTAATGTCAATGCAGAGGCATGAAGGTAAATGGTCTGGTGGGGGGGGAGGGAGGGGTGTCAGTGGGAGGGGCAGAGGGGAGGAAAGGATGGGGGTCAGTGGGAGGGGCAGAGGGGAGGAAAGGATGGGGGGGTCAGTGGGAGGGGCAGAGGGGAGGAAAGGATGGGGGGTCAGTGGGAGGGGCAGAGGGGAGGAAAGGATGGGGGGGGTCAGTGAGAGGGGCAGAGGGGAGGAAAGGATGGGGGGGGTCAGTGGGAGGGGCAGAGGGGAGGAAAGGATGGGGGGGTCAGTGGGAGGGGCAGAGGGGAGGAAAGGATGGGGGGGTCAGTGGGAGGGGCAGAGGGGAGGAAAGGAGAAAGGACCCAAGAAGGCGAGTGTATAATGCAGGGCTGAATTTGTTCAAAGTACAGTCATTGCACACACGCGTGTGGAATTACCACAGCGGTAACCCCTGTATCACTACCATATGTTAATTCAACCAATTTTTTAAAAGAAGGTTGGAAGTATTTTAGAAAAAAGAAAAAATACACAAACAAGACATTCTTGGCATATAGGCCCTTCACTCAGGTCTAGAAAAAAATGATAAAGGTAGTATATGTTAGCCTCTAACCTCTTCTTTGTCTAGAAACCTAAATCATTCCTACCCCCCCCCCAAAAAAAAAAAGAAAACAAAAACACCTAGGGTCCTTTTTTTCTTTTTCTACTGTGTTCTGATTATTCAATTTCTAATTGTTACTCTTTCACATTTCGGATGTGTGTGTGTGTGTGTGTGTGTGTGTGTGTGTGTGTGTGTGTGTGTGTGTGTGCATGTTCTGGTCCTGGGGCTTGAACTCAGGGCCTGGACACTCTCCTTAAGCCCCCTTGTGCTCAAAGTGAGCATTCTACCACTTGAGCTACAACACCACTTCCAGCTTTTTCTGAGTAGTTGATTGGAGATAAGAGTTTCATAGACTTTCCTGCCTGTGCTGGCTTTGAACCAGGATCCTCAGCCTCCTCAGTAGCTAGGATGATAGGCATACGCTACTGATGCCTGGCTTCTCACATATTTTTAAGATCCTTGAAGGATTAATTCATATCTCAGGTTTATATTTCAACCATCTTAGAAAATAAGTCAACATATCGTTCTGATGTGGTTTAGATACTACCTTCAGCATACGGGTAGTGATGGTATCAGTTGGCTGGCCATGATAATGAAGATAGAAACACACAACACTAAATGTTAGCCAAGGCAAGTGGCAACGAGAAATCTCAAGCTCTGCCTCTCTCCGCCCCAAGGGTATTCTTTTCATTATCCTGATACATGGCAAGATAGATTTTGTGGGAGTGTGTGTGTGCCAGTCCTGGGGCTTGAACTCAGTTGGGGTGCTATCCCTGAGCTTTTCTTCTCAAGGCTAGCACTCTACCATGTTGAGCTACATTTCTACTTTCTTTCTTTCTTTTTTTGTCGGTCATGGGGCTTGAACTCTGGGCTTGGACACTGTCCTTGTGCTCTTTAGCTCAAGGCGAGCACTCTACCACTTCAGCCACAGTGCCACTTCCGGTTTTCTAGTGGCTTATTGGAGATAAGAGTCTCACAGACTTTCCTCCCTGGGCTGACTTTGAACCCAATCCTCAGAGCTCAGCCTCCAGAGTAGCTTGGATTACAGATGTGAGCCACCAGTGCCCGCGCTACATCTCCACTTTCAAGGTTTTTTTTTTTTTTGGTGATTAATTGGTGATTAGAGTCTCATGGACTTTCCTGCCCATGCTGGCTATGAGCTGTGACCCTCAGATTTTAGTCTCTTGAGTAGCTAGGATGACAGACCTGAGCTACCAGCGCCTGGTGGCATGATGGATACTGCAGGTGTAATAAAGATAACTAATCAGTTCACCTTCTGGCAGACTAATCAGTTCACTTCAGACCTGAGCACACTCCACCTACCCCTGAGTACAGCAAAGGCCGAGCATTTTCTGCAGCCCAAGGTTGCAAAGAAGATGGAGAGACCCCTGAAGTGGGGCCCTTGGCCTATGGGGTTTCCAAGAGGCCAGAGCTGCCCTCAGCCGACACTCAACAAGAAACGGGGAGTCAGTCCCATCGAACATCACCAAGCAGTTTTTTTTTTTTTGGGTCCGGTTGTGGAGCCAGAACAATGGGCCTGGGCGCTGTCCCTCAGCTCTTCAGCTCAAGGCTAGTGCTCTACCACTTGAGCCACAGCACCACTTCCGGGTTTTTTCTTTTTGCTTATGTGGTGCTGAGGAATCGAACCCAGGGCCTCGAGCATGCAAGGCAAGTGCTCTACCACTGAGCCACCTTCCCAGCCTCTCACCAAGCAGTTCTGCCAAGAGTTGGAATGGGTGCAGATGCAGTCTTCCGGAGAGCCTCCAGATGGAAGCTCAGATAAAGCAGACAGCTTGGTGTTGGCCTGGGAAGATGCTGAGAGTCCAGTTGCACCTGCATGGACTTTAAGAAATGCATGCTCGGGGCTGGGAAGGTGGCTCAGTGGTAGAGCGCTTGCCTTGCATGCTTGAGGCCCTGGGTTCGGTTCCTCAGCACCACATAAGCAAAAAGAAAAAAGCCGGAAGTGGTGCTGTGGCTCAAGTGGTAGAGCGCTAGCCTTGAGCTGAAGAGCTGAGGGACAGCGCCCAGGCCCAGAGTTCAGGCCCCACGACCGGACCCAAAAAAAAAAAAGAAATGCATGCTCTTCAACTGGACACAGAGGAGCGCACCTGTCATTCCAGCAATATTCAGCCCAGTTCCTCCTGGCTCTAATGTTGACGTTCAGATAGCACGCCCTCACCAAAAGTGGCTCTGGGAGTGAGGCCTGCCGAGCCGGGGGCCGCTGAGCACACACTGCTGCGTGTGAGCGCACACGTGGCCCTGCTGGGCTGTGGCTGAGTCCTCTTGCCCAGGAGATGCTTGAGACTTCTACCGAATGGGTTCTGACTGGCAGGAGGAGGCCAAGGATCCGCGATTCCTGGGGGGGCATCAGAGCCTCTCAAGAGTGGGGTGAACAGTCTGCCCTCTCCCGCCGGGCCAGCAGTGGGAGCCAAGCGACCCCGTGGGAGGGGCTGTGGGGAGGGGCTGTGGGGTGGGGCTGTGGGGGAGGGGCTGTGGGGTGGGGCTGTGGGGGAGGGGCTGTGGGGTGGGGCTGTGGGGGAGGGGCTGTGGGGTGGGGCTGTGGGGGAGGGGCTGTGGGGGAGGGGCTGTGGGGGAGGGGCTGTGGGGGAGGGGCTGTGGGGAGGGGCTGTGGGGAGGGGCTGTGGGGGAGGGGCTGTGGGGTGGGGCTGTGGGGTGGGGCTGTGGGGGAGGGGCTGTGGGGTGGGGCTGTGGGGTGGGGCTGTGGGGGAGGGGCTGTGGGGGAGGGGCTGTGGGGGAGGGGCTGTGGGGGAGGGGCTGTGGGGTGGGGCTGTGGGGTGGGGCTGTGGGGAGGGGCTGTGGGGTGGGGCTGTGGGGGAGGGGCTGTGGGGGAGGGGCTGTGGGGGAGGGGCTGTGGGGAGGGGCTGTGGGGTGGGGCTGTGGGGGAGGGGCTGTGGGGGTGGGGCTGTGGGGGAGGGGCTGTGGGGAGGGGCTCCCTTTCTTGGCACTGGCCTCCTCCTCTCCCCGCTTTCCCTCCTCTAGTTTTATCAAAAGGCAATTCAGCCCCTTTCACTGGCCGGGAAGCCTGCACTTGTCATTGGGGTCTTTGAATTTCAGGTCTGCATTTTCTTCCCCCATTTAGCAGCTAATGAGTCTTTCTCTAATTAGAGTTTTACAGGCACCTACAATTAGGCCCATTTAGTGCTCTTGAATAGAATACTTTTAACCCATTTTGACTTGTAATTAGGGAACATCCACCCAGGTGTGTGCATACAGGAAGTGGGCATGGGAGAGGGTCGAGGTAAGGGTGGCTCAAAGCACAATGTGTATGTGTGCGCGCACACACACACTCATTCTGCACACGCATTCAGTGTGGCACTGCACGCGGGTCAGGACCATGCAGTTGGTGTCATTGAGTGAGCTGGATGCATGTTGTCCTGGCACATTGGGGTTGTGTGGTCAAATGTGGTACAATGTGGTACAGTTGCACCACACTTGTGCATGCATTCAAGCGTGCTGTACTTCCTGACCTGTGGTATCAGCTACTTATGGTCATCTTTTGTTTAAAAATATTGTACAGGAAATGTCGAAACCAAGTAATTTATAACTCATATTTACTTAAGCTTTATTTATTTACTTGTAAGTTTCACTTGCTTCTTTTTTGCTGGTACTGGGACTTGCACCGAGGGCCTGGGCACTGTCCTTCAGCCGTCTATTTTTGTTTTTGTCGGTCATGGGGCTTGAACTCTGCGCGTGGGCGCTGTCCCTCAGCTCTTCAGCTCAAGGCGAGTGCTCTACCACTTGAGCTATGGCGCCACTTCTGGTTTTCTGGTGGTTTATTGGAGATAAGCGTTTCACCGACTTTCCTGCCGTGAGTGGCTTTAAACTTCGATCCTTGGATCTCAGCCTCCTGAGTAGCTGGGATTACAGGCATGAGCCACTGGCGCCGGGCCCTTCAGCCTTTTTTGCTCAAGGCCAGTATTCTCAGTATACTTGAGCCACATCTCTGTTAACATCTTTTTTTTTTTTTTTTTTAATCAGTTGTGGGGCTTGAACTCTAGGTCTGGGCACTGTGTTTCAGCTCTTCAGCTCAAGGCTAGCACTCTACCACTTGAGCCACAGCACCACTTCCGGCTTTTTCTGCTTATGTGGTGCTGAGGAATTGAACCCAGGGCCTCATGCATGTGAGGCAAGCGCTCTACCACTGAGCCACTTTCCCAGCCCCTCTGTTACCATCTTTTTGTGGCTGATTAGAGAGAAGAGTCTTATGGATTTTCCTGCTCACAACTGGCTTTGAACCTTGATCTTCAGATCTCAACCTCCCGTGTAGCTAGGATTTCCATTGATCTGGAAAAATAAACAACAAAACCCACAACCTTTGGCAGTGGGATGAAGCAGTGGTGGCTATAGCCCTAATTCTAACATTTTTATTTATTTATTATTTCGTTGGCCACGGGGCCTGAACTCTGGGCCTGGGCGCTGTCCCTCAGCTCTTTAGCTCAAGGCGAGCGCTCTACCACTTGAGCGACAGCGCCACTTCCAGTTTTCTGAGTGGTTTACAGGAGATAAGAGTCTCACAGAGTTTCCTGCCTGGGCTGGCTTTGAACTGTGATCCTCAGATCTCAGCCTCCTGAGTAGCTAGCATTACAGGCGTGAGCCACTTATGCCCGGCTAATTCTAATATTTATTGAGCATTTACCCACAGAAAAGGCAGCATCGAGAGTGTCTATTATGTCGTCTCCACAGTATCCTTAGCAGAGCATATGCCGTCACCTCACCCTTTATTTGTTTATTTATTTATTGTTTTGTCGGTCATGGGGCTTGAACTCAGGGCTTAGGCTCTATCCCTGAGCTCTGTTTGCTCAAGGCTAGCGCTTTACCAGTTGGAGCCACAGCACCACCTCCAGCTTTTTCTAAGTAGTTTACTGGAGATAAGAGTCGCACATACTTTCTTGCCCTGGCTGGTTTTGAACCACGATCTTCAGATCTCAGCCTCCCTAGTAGCTAGGATGACAGTTATGAGCCACCGGTGCCTGGCTCACCCTTATTTTAAAGTAGAGGAGGTAGGTCTCATGTTCAGGAACTTAACCAACTGCCCCTCCCCCCAACTGCACTGCAGGTGGCGGATGACATTTGCGTTTTGAGGGTTTGGAGTTTTTGATGCCCTGGATTATATAATTTTATCTCTTCTCCTCCTCCTCCCCCTCTCCCTCCTCCTCCTCCTTTTTCTTCCTCCTCTTCCTCCTCCTCCTCCTTCTCCTCTTCCTCCTCCTTCTCTTCTTCCTCCTTCTCTTCCTCCTCCTCCACTTCCTCCTCCTCCTCCTCTTCCTCCTCCTTCTCCTCTTCCTCCTCCTCCTCTTCCTCCTCTCTCTCTCTGGCATTTTGAGACAGGATCGTACTATGCAGTCCAGGTTCATGTCAAACTCCTGATCCTTCTGCTCCAGGCGGGTGCCACCATGTCACCGTGTCCAGCCTGACTTGTCCTCCCTTTCTCTTCCCTTCCAGGATCCCAAGAATATCCAAAAGCAAACAAAACAAAGCAAAACCCCAAACAGCCCGACCAACACACTCCTGCGCTTTTGAAGTTGACTTTTATCCCCTTCGAGCTCTGAAAACCTGCCAAGAATTAAATCTTTGTCTGGGACAAATGAGATTATGTTTCTTTTGGAGTAAGAAAAGAAAGACAGCCTTCGCTTCTCCCTGGCTGCGGCTGCTCCCTGGCCTGATCGCTGCAAGGCAGATGAGCCTCTGGGATGCCCTCTTTCTTGTTCACTTAGGGGTGAAAAATTGCCAGCAAGAAACCAATTAGCATCTTCTACAAGCAGGTCCCAAGCCTTCTGGAGCCAATTCTTTTACTCCCTCTTCTATATAAGCAGCATCTGTCCCGAAGCCTCATTCTAATTGGGTCCAACCTCTGCGATTATCATTTGTCCACCACAGCCCCACGAGAAAAGGGTAAGCAAGAAGGTCAGACTCTGTCCTTCCTTTGTCTCCAGTCTGCAGGAAGGCAATCAAGGGGCCATCACCAAAGGAACTGCAGACCAGAGACAGAGGGACCATGCACGCATCTGAGTGGCTGTTTTAGAAGCAATAAAAAGAAATATTAAGTGATATTTCTTTTTTTTTTTTTCTTTTTGCTTATGTGGTGCTGAGGAATCGAACCCAGGGCCTCATGCATGCAAGGCAAGCGCTCTACCACTGAGCCACCTTCCCAGCCCCTCAAGTGATATTTCTTGATCAATTGTATCAGACACCATTTGAACTTCTTCCTATGGATTAACGGAACTAACCATCACACCTCTCCAAGTCAAGCGCTAAAATGGTGTCTCACCCCTGTAATCCTAGCTACTGAGCTCTTTCGCTCCAGGCTGGCGCTCTATCACTTGAGCCACAACTCCACTTGTGGCTTTTTGCTGGTTAATTTGAGATAAGAGTCTCACAGATTTCAGCCTAGGCTGGCTCTGAGCCTTGATCCTCAGATCTCAAGCTTCCTGAGTAGCTAGGATCATAGGCGTGCACTATCAGTGTCCAGCTAAATATAGTATATTAATCATGAAACCACTATCTGTTTGGCAGAGGAGAATACTTAGGTTTACTGTAGTGAAATCACTTGCACAGTCAAGTTCTTGGAGTCAGATAGAAATGAGCTGCCAAAGAAGGCTGAGGCAGGAGGATTGCAAGTTTGAGGCCAGCTTGAGCTGCAGAATCAGTTGCTGGCCGGCTTCAACTACTGAGAGAGACGCTGTTTCAAAAAACCAAACCCAACCTGAAAAGAGAATGGACCACCCTAGGCTTAATATAATTATATTGGAGATAAATAATCATCTTCTTCCTCCTTCCCCTCTCCCCCTCTCCCCCCTTCCTCCTCTTCCTCCTCCTCCTCTTCTTCTTTTTCCTCTTCCTCTTCTTCTCCTCCTTCTCCACCAATCCTGGCGTTTGAACTCAGGGCCTGGGCTCTATCCCTGAGCATCTTTGCTCAAGGCTAGCACTCTACCACTTGAACCACTGCACCACTTTTGGCATATTGGAGATTGGAGTCTCATAGACTTTCCTGCCCAGGCTGGCTTTGAACCACCATCCTCAGATCTCAGCCTCCTGAGTAGCTTGGATTACAGGCGTGACCCACCAGCACCTGGCTGATAAATGTTTTTTAAAAGGAAAGTCGTCTAAGTTTTGTTTCCAGGTAACAACTCCTTGGCACAACTGCTTGGCACAAACGCAGAGAAGGTTTAAGTTGAAAATAAATATTTTAGGGGCTGGGAAGGTGGTTCAGTGGTAGAGCGCTTGCCTTGCATGCCTGAGGCCCTGGGTTCGATTCCTCAGCACCACATAAGCAAAAAGAAAAAAGCTGGAAGTGGCGTTGTGGCTCAAGTGGTAGAGCGCTAGTCTTGAGCTGAAGAGCTGAGGGACAGTGCCCAGGCCCAGAGTTCAGGCCCCACGACTGGACCAAATAAATAAATAAATAAACATTTTAAATATCACCTAGCATTTGACAGTGTACGCAGTCATTTCTGGCTGCTCCAGATCCTTTTGTTAACAAGTAAGTGTGGCTCGTAACCGACTAAATAGTAACTCAGGTAATCCTTTTACTTCAATAATCCTCTCTAATAAAATGGCGAGGAAAGCGTGGTGACCCTCCTTTTACAAAAGGGGAAACTGAGACTTGCCAGGGTGACGCAGCCATGTACAGGGCCAGAACGCAAACCCACAACTTGTTCTCGACATTCTAAATGTCCTATCTGGACATCTGCCCCTCGCTGTGCTGCCTGGTGAGCTCCGGCGTCCGGCGGCTGGATGGATCAGGTCACTGTATGTGTGGCCGCCCAGGACACGGAGACCACAGGCCTCTTACACCAGCAGCAGAGAGACAGGACACACGGGGGAAATGTCTTGACCGTGGGAAGCGGGGCAGCTGGAAAGGGAGGGAAGTCAGATTCTGTGTAGAAAACGAAGGCTTTGTGCACTGGGGGTCTGGACCATATGGACCGGGTGGAGCAGGCCCGAGTGGAGAGGGTGCTGGGGTCCCCAGCCTCTCACCCCTCCAGCTGCCGCCCAACTCTTGCGCGTGGAGTCCCTTGTGGCTGCAAAAATCCCTTCCTCGGCGCCTCCCCCACTGGCGTGGCTTCATTACGCTTTCCACCGGGGCTGGGGAATTGAGACCCTGAAACTCTTCTCTCCAGCATCCACATCCCTTTAATTTGTTGAGCTGCCTAATTACCTAAATACTCCTGGCCAACAAGCATGTGGGGGTGGTGGGGCTGGCGTGTGGCCTTCCTCCTCCTTCCATCTCAATTCAAAAGGCCCAGAAGCCTCCATGGGAGGTGGCAGCTCCATTTCCCTCCAATATTAATAATTATGACATTAGACGGGTGATCTGCTGCGACTCAGCTTTTCTATTTGCAGGCTGATGGCTGCATATCAATGGCATGATTAGGCAAATGAAATCAGATTGGCACTGTTATGAAATATTTACATGGCCAGAATGCATATGCTTCAATCTCATTGTTCCCATTATTAAGCCATTTTATAATCTCATAGCATTTAGATTCACACTTTGCATTTCTAATTAACTCGAGGAGTGACTTTGCTGGAAATTAATTGCAACTTGTGCATTCTTATACACACAAACTCAGAAGAAGAAAAAAACAACCAAACTCTGCCTGGCAATCATACGATTCATCTCCCCCCACCCCTAGATGGACTGTGAGTTGGCTTCTGCAGTACATCCAGCTTCGCTGTCAGCCGGGAGAAGGGACTGGGGACTCTGGTTTTCATTTCGATTGAGCTACAGATCACAGGCAGGCACAGCGTGAAAGTAAGCGTCCTCCACAGGGCCTTGCTGTCTCCTGCACAGACTCACAACAAGGAAGTCTGATAAATCTCAACAACATCAACAACAACAATAATAATAGAGGTTGCCCTAAATAGCTATTCTACTGACAGGCCTATTAGCTTGCCTTTAATTCTATTTAATTCTATTTTTGTGTTGATATTGAGGCTAGAATTCAAAGACTTTATCTCTAGCTCAGTTTTTTCCCACTCATTGTTGGGACTCTACCACTTGACCCACCATTTGTGTGTGTGTGTGTGTGTGTGTGTGTGTGTGTGTGTAGTGGGGCTTGAACTTGGAGCCTGGGTGCTGTCATTTAGCTTTTTTTACTCAAAGCTAGCACTCTACCACTTGTGCCACGGCCCTACTTCTGACTTTTTGGTAGTAAATTGGAGATAAAAGTCTCAGAGGCTTTCCTGCCCAGGTTGGTGTTGACTCCCAGTCCTCAGATATCAGCCTCCTGAGGAGGATTACAGGTGTGAGGAGGATTACAGGTGTGAGTAGGCTTGCAGGTGTGAGCTACTGTTTCAGATAAGGTCTCACATTTCCAGGCCAGCCTCGGAAGGTGATCCTCTGACCTTTGGCTCTCAAGTGGAGCCAAAGTGGCTGAGATTATAAACATGATCCACCCCGCTCAGATTGTTCATTACCTTGCCAATTTTTTTCTCCAGGCTGTCCTCAAATGTAGATCTTCCTGATAGCTGTCTCCTGAGTAGCTGGGATTACAGTCATGAGTCACCACACTGGGTGCTCTCTTTTTCCTTTGGAATCCACTTGGCTTAGCCCCCAAAGAGCCTTGAGCCACGATGAGGCATGAACAAGCCCAGGGCATCCTGCCCAAGGCCTGCAGAGCACTGGAAACAACTTCAGATTGTTGAGTGCCCAAAGCCACTCACCACAGGTGAGTGGTATTGGTGTATTCTGTGTTGTGCGCACACGTGCGTGTGTATGTGTACTTGCGGTAGTCTTGTTTTCCTAATGGAGGCTGTTGGCAGTGGGGAAGCTGGCCTCCTTCCAGCAGGCAGAAGCTTCCAGATGACTGAGGACAGCTAAGTGAAAAGCCACGCTTCCCACCATTTGTCTCCAACAATCACTTAATGGGCACAGGAAATTTCTGCGAAATGGGTGAATAGCATGAATCCATTTCTCCAGCCCCTTAATGAAGTAAAGCCCACAGGCTTTTAAGACCCAGTGAGTTAGTGGAAAAGAAAAAGATAAAAAAAATAAACTATAAAAAAAAGAAGGGGGAGGGTCTCGGTCCTCACACACCAAATCTGTGCAGCCGCAAAGTGCAGGCCCTGACAGGAATTTCAATTATTTAATCAAAAAGAAAATGAAAGAGGCCTTAAGTGTTGTGCTTCCAAGACCGCCTTTTCATAGACCAATCTAGGGTGCGCTCGCATTGAAGATGAAGCAAAATGGGAAGGAAATTAAGGCAGCTTCGGCTTTAAATCATGTGATTGCAAATAGTCAATTAGTTTCTCGATGTTTTCATTTAAGTGTTTAAGTGGAAGGTTTTATTCCTAATGTAGTGTAGTGACACAGAAGAGAACCCTCGGCTGGCTGTGGGATGCATTTATCCTGGGGAGGCCGAGGGAGGAGGTGAGGCTGGGAGGCGGAAGGCTGGCAAGCCAAGTCACATGGAGGCTCTTTTGTTTCAAATAGCTACCAAAGTACACACTCGCAGCGAACTCATTAACCGAGCAGATGAGCGAGCAACGTCTGTTGAAAATGTACTAAGCGCAATGCATTTAATTTGGAAGGGAAATCCAGAGCTACATTTAGTTCGAGCTTTTAAATGGCCGCCTCATCCGCGGGGCTGTTGAGTTGTTTAATGTGGACTCGCTGGATCTGTGCTTCAAGAGAATCCGCCCTGGGCTTGAGAGGAAAGGCAGTCTCCTGCCTGTCAGAGCCTTCTAGGTGATTTGGTGGCAGTGGCAGCGACCCAAACAGGGGTCACAGGAATCCCCTGGGAAAGTACTAATTGGGCTGTACTGAGTTGACCCCCGGCGGGTGCAACAAGTAGTGGAGGGCCAGGTCTTTGCAAATGAGCATCGCTTTGTGTTCCTGATTAGCTTTGATTATTCATCTGGGAGCTTAGAGGTGTGCATCATGGGAGGTCAGGCGCTGGGTTTGTGCGGGCTGATGGTGAGGAGACTTTCAATATCAAATTAGGCAAAGAGGCCTACCGTTAGATTTACCACGGCCCACTGGGGTGGGGGCGGGGGAGTTCTTTAACACATGACTTTGTGACAGATAAGGCCTGGGTCTGCCAAGGCTCATTTGAGTTCATTCCTTCAAAGCCCACCTCCTCGAGGACCGGTCCTCTCCTGCCTCTAGCCAAGAGATTTCTTCTTTTCTTTTGTAGTACTAGGGTTTGAACTCAGGACTTGGTGTTTGTTAGACAGGAGCGCTGCCGCTAAGCCACACCTCAAGGTCTTTTCTTTCTTTCTTTCTTTCTTTTTTTTTTTTTTAAGGCAAGGTCTCACCTTTGCCCAGGGTGAGTCTGGACAGTGGTATGCTTGTTTAGCTTGGGTGACAGAGATGAAGCACCACATCCAGTGTCTTCCATTAAGATGGGATCTTGAGAACTTTTTGTTCTGGGACCATGGTTCTTCCTGATTTAATTCGTTTTTACAGGTGTAGGCCACCATTGCCCAGCTTCCTGTACATATATAAGTATATCTATATCCAAGACTTTTGTTCTATAATGCTTTCTGGGCACTTAAGTACTCAGCATAAACTATCTTTTACCCTCATTCAGCTTTCTGAGATTGAATATTATTTCATTCCTTTTTTTATCATAATGGAAATTTCTAAAAAAAAATAAAGTGTAAGTCACCCCTAACATCCAACCGTGAAAGCTCACCTCTCTATGGCTACTGTGGACAGGTGCATTTTTTTTCCTTGGGAAGAAAGAAACAAACTGGGTTGAGATTTGTATGAAGATTATCTATCCTGGGCTAGAAGCATGGTTCCAGAAGCAGACAGCTTGCCTAGCAAGCCTGAGGCCCTGAGTTCAAATCTCAGTACCACAAAAAAGAAAAAGGAAAGATGATCTATGTAGGCAGTGAGGTGGTAAGGAAGACGCTTCTGGAAAGGAGACAGATGAAAGTTTTGGAAAGAATTGAGCTTGGGTGCCTGTGGCATGCCCCTGTAATCCTAGATATTCAGGAGGCTGAGATCTGAGGGTCACTGTTTGAGCATTAGTCTTGGGTGAAAAACAACAACTCAGGGACAGTTCCCAGACCCTGAGTTCAACCCCCAGAACTGTACCCAAAACAAACAAACAAACAACTCTACAGACTGACTCAGCTTGAAATGCGCATGTGGGAGGGTTCAGTCCGCTCTGTGTTGGGCACTCTGGTTCAAACATCACATCCTTGAGTGCATCCTTGTGGAGAGACCCCAGCCTAATTTCCAGGGCAAAGGGATTACTTTTTGAAGATGCATTTGCTCGCAGCAACCAGCAACTCCTATTCTTCCTAGAGACATGTCTCCACTTCGGCAGTGCTTAAAATAAAGTACTCAGATAGAAGGCAAGTTGAAGCAGACAACAAGCAATATAATGCGGAATGCTATGAGTAAAGAGTGTCGCTCAGATCCTTCTAAAATACACTCTCCCTTTATTTTGAAGGCCAGGGTATAAGCAAGGTGGCTAATGGAACAGTGTCCCTTCCTTTGATCATCAGTATGGTTATCTTTTTGGGAAACTAAGTCCCAGCTCAGATGACAGGTTTAGTTGAGGCTGACATAAAAGAGAGAGGGGCTGTTTAATTACCATCTCCCTGAAAACCCTGTCTTCTCTCTCTTTAAATTCATAATTCTCTCTCTGAAGCACAAGCAAGTGTGGCATCCATCTCCCAGGCCTGCACAGGGAGAGAACTCATTTGATCTTTATTTCTGTTTTATTTTGCCTGGCTCTGTGTAGGATCTAGCTTCAGGTGTCAGCATTAAGGATGTGTGGGCTCTGGCTCTGGGTGGCAGATCGTTAGCTAAGTGAAAATCAAAACTAAATGGAACGTGAGTGCATCTATTTAATCTCCCGAGGCTTGAATAAAACCTAGCAAAGTGTGTGGCCAGGGTTCTAGCATATAGTACGTGATCAGTGAACACTTCAATCGGTGCAGCACTTGGCTGGGTCTTGGACTGAGAAGACCTGAGCTGGTGTCAAAAAACCCTTTCCATTTTCCACGTGTGTTACATCTGAAGGGTAGAGACTATGACAGTCAACTAGAGGTGTGGTCCATGTGTTGCGCCCTGGGGTGGGTAGTCATGGAGCACTTGAGCCGCTGCGCTTCCCAATGCACACCAGCTGCGGGGAACACTGGGCGCTTGTGCTTGGAGATTGAGTACTAAAACATCCGTGCACAATAGCCTGTTTCTTACTGAACTAAGAACCATGTCGGTCAACACATCACCTGATTCTTCCTACGTTTAAAGACGTGTGACGTCTTTGGTTTTAAAATTGATCGATAGAAAATTTAACATTGCCAACGAGAACTGAGTGCTGTGGCTAGCCGGCTCTGGTCAAGGCCACGTCTCCCTTCTCGCCTGCTGCTCACCATCTCCCAGCAAGCTGCAGAATTAGAACATCAACCCTGGGCCGGGAGGCCGAGCCCAGCGCGCGCCTCTGCTGGGCAGGGAAAGGGGGTGGGGGAGTGTCGGGCCGGCTCGGCCAGGGCCTCTCCCGCCGTGTGCGCCCCGACGGCCGGGCCGGCTCTCCCTGCTCTCCCGTGTGCGCCCCGACGGCCGGGCCGGCTCTCCCGGCTCTCCCGGGTGCGCACCTGGACGGCCAGGCCGGCTCTCCCGTGCGCGCGCCCCGACGGCTGGGCCGGCTCTCCCGGTTCTCCCGTGTGCGCACCCCGACGGCCGGGCCGGCTCTCCCGTGTGCGCACCCCGACCGGCCGGGCCGGCTCTCCCGTGTGCGCACCCCGACGGCCGGGCCGGCTCTCCCGTGTGCGCACCCCGACCGGCCGGCTCTGCGGGTCCCAGGCGCTCGCGTTTTCCTCGGGGGCTCCCCTCCGGAGTCCCGGCCGAGGTGGAGGAACCTCCCGGCGGCCGCAGCCTCCCCGGGGGTCTGACGGGAGCGCGAGCCCCTTTCGGGCCCCGCGAGCCCCGGAGGGCGCCGCCCCCCTCTTCTTCTGGGGGGGGGGAGCCCAGGGGACGGAGGAGAGGGCCCCGGTCCCGCCCGTCCCGGGACGGCTCCTGCTGCGCCCCAAACGCGCGGCCCCGTCCCCGGAAAGTCCGGGCGGCGCGGCCGGTCCCAGCGAGAGACCCGGAGGAGGGGCGGCGTGCGGGCGGCCGCGGGTCCGCGCCGGCTTCGGCGGAGCGCCCAGCTCAGGGTCTGCAGAACAAGGAAGCGACACGGGCCCGCTCCCCGCCCCCGTCCCTCCCCCCCGTCCCTCCCCCTGTCCCCCCCCGCCCCCGTCCCTCCCCCCCCCCGTCCCCCGTCTCCACCGCCTCCCCCCCACACCCGCTCCCCGCCCCCGTCCCTCCCCCGTCCCTCCCCCGTCCCTCCCCCGTCCCCCCCGCCCTCGTCCCTCTCCCCCGTCCCTCCCCCCGTCCCCCCCGCCCTCGTCCCTCCCCCCCCGTCCCCCGTCTCCACCGCCTCCCCCCCACACCCGCTCCCCGTCCCCGTCCCTCCCCCGTCCCTCCCCCCGTCCCCCCGCCCCCGTCCCTCCCCCCCGTCCCCCGTCTCCACCGCCTCCCCCCCCCCACACCCACTTCCCGCCCCCGTCCCCCTCCGTCCCCGTCCCTCCCCCCGTCCCCCCCGCCCCCGTCCCTCCCCCCCGTCCCTCCCCCCGTCTCCCCCGCCTGCCTCCCCCCCCCCCCCACCCGCTCCCGGTCCCCGCCTTCCCCCTGCGACCTTGCACGCGAGGATTGGCCGGCCTTGGCTCGAGGACTGGACTCCAAATGCGTTCGGACTGCCCTGCTCCAAAGGGTCATCCAATAATCAATTTTGCTTCTGCAGTGGAGTTAGTCTCCGCCCCCAAGGAAGAGGAAACCCCGCCCCGGCGGCGGGGGTGCAACCCGTGCACCTTCCCTTTTTTCCTCTTTCCTTTTTCTTTTTTACTGGGGGGAGGAGGGGGAGGGGGAGGCGCGGGACAGTAATGGGGCTTGAATTCAGGGCCTCACACTCTTTGGCTTTTGCCTACGGCTGGCACTCTACCACTTGAGCCACACCTCCACTTCTGGCTTTTTTTTGGGGGGAGGTTAGGGAGGCTGCTGGTTCACTGGAGACAAGAGTCTCACGGACTTTTCAGCCTGGGCTGGCTTTGAACCACCATCCTCACATCTCAGCCTACGGTATAGCTAGGATTTAACAGGCGTGAGCCAGCGGCTCTCTATGCACTCTGTGGAATGAAGCGCAGGGCATGTTCACATACAGGACAGGGCTGGCACCTGGAGACAGAAAGCTGCAGATGGAGGCCATAGTGGCCCCGAGGTGGAGCGGCCGTCCCCAGTGTGGGCCTCCTGCAGCGGCTAGGTCTCTGTCTCCCTGCAGCCCTGTAGAAGACGGCTGGCCGGGGACTCCTGGCTGGCAAGGAACAACTTTGGGGAAGCACTGTCTCCCTCCTGGTGGCCACCTGCTCTCCTGTCTTCAGTTCTTACTGCTATCAACTTTAAGAATAAAACGTGCCTTTCAGACTCCAAGACAAAGCCTTCTGACTTCTCTTCGACGCCTACTTGGCAAGACCTTATTTTAAACTCTCCACTATACTTCTTCCTCTGCACCTCTCTTTAGCATCTCCCAGTGTGTGTGTGTGTGTGTGTGTGTGTGTGTGTGTGTGTGTGTGTGTGTCCCACTTCTCAGAGCTCTGTTGTTTGGGGCCTAATTGATTCTGGTAATTAATTTGTACTACCTGCTGGATCAGATGGAAATCCTACCCCAGTGCCCAAGGATGAGCGCCCGGCTTCCTAACGCCTCCTCTAATTATCTAATAGCATGGGTTGCAAGGACTCAGTCTCTATTAAAACACTTTTGCTATTAGCAGTAGTGATTGGAATTGTGATGATGACTAGATTTCAACAAATTAGAGCTTAAAAATGGGGAGATGGAAGAGAAGTGGCTTCTTTTAATTTCCCCGAGTTTAACATCAATAATTAGAGCAATTTTCGGAGATGCGAGCCAAAATTATCCCTGCTGTGTGGTAGACGATCACCTTAATTTTAGCAAATTGACTCCAGGGGGAAAAATGTGACAGATTGGGGGGGGGGGGAAGACAAACAGAAAACAGAAACAAACAGAAAACAAAAACAAAAGATTGGGACGGAGAAAGGAAAGGGGCAGGGCAAAGGACCAGGAGACCAAAGCTAGGACAATTATTCGGGAGGCTGATGTGGGAAACAGTGGCAGGGCAGAAGCAATCATCCGTAGGAGAGACTCAAGGGAAAGGTAAATGGGAGGGAGGATGGAGGACCACAGCCAGGGATGGCTGTAGACAGTATTTAAAGTGACCGAGACATTCAATGCTCATCTACACTTCTACCCACCTGCTCCCTGCAGCTAGGATAAAGGATGTGATTTGGACGGTCGTCGTTTTCTTTACTTACTTCAAGAATCCAGTTCTTCCTCCCACTAATGGACGTTAAGTCTAGCAACTTTAAAGCGGTGGACACTCTCTCCTTCTGGGTCACCTATTAAACCCAGGCCCAACCGAGGGAGAAAGTACTTTATGTCTATTGCACTGGGTCCCTTTTGATGTCTTCTCTTTCAAAAGGAGCTTGCCCCTCCCTTTAGCGTTCTTGAAAAGAAAACAGGGCTGAGGAAAGCGGCGCGTGCAGCCAAAAGGCAGACGTGGAGGCCGAGGAGCCTGGTAGGAACTTAAACCCATTGGGCTCCGCTCTTTCCAGGCGTCTTCAGCACCGCGGACAGATCCCCGCCCCGCCCAGAGCCCACCGCACCCTCCCCCTGCCTCTGGCAGCCTCGCCATTGGCTCCCTCGGCCACCCTCTCCAAGCCGCCCGTTCCCCCCACACAGACTCAACCTACCCGGGCGCGCGCTCGTCTCCTCGCCTCTCCAGCGCCGGGATAGCCCAGGTCCAGGAGGAAGCGGCGGGAATTGGAGCCGTGGAGAGGGGCTTTCGCCTCTCCACCAGACTTGCCCGAAGAGCTGCCTGCTTCTCACGCCCTCAGCCCTCGCCTCGAGATGAATCTCAATTTCACCTCACCTCTGCACCCTGCGTCTTCTCAGAGGCCCACGTCCTTCTTCATCGAGGACATCCTGCTGCACAAGCCCAAGCCACTGAGGGAGGTGGCTCCCGACCACTTCGCCGGCTCCCTGGCCTCGCGCGTGCCTCTGCTAGACTATGGCTACCCCCTCATGCCCACACCCACCCTCCTCGCCCCCCACGCCCACCACCCTCTGCACAAGGGAGACCACCACCAGCCTTACTTCCTCACCGCTTCGGGTAAGTAGCAGGGGCCTCAAGCCTCCAAGACTGATGGAGCGAAGGAAAGCTGCATCAGACTCGGCCTGGCTGGGGCGTCCCTCGCTAAGGGGCAGGGGAGGGCTGGGGATACAGTAGAGAGCACGAACATCTCCCTCTAGGCACCCCAGTTTGCACCCATGGGGCTGGCTCGTGCCCGCTCTGCACCGTTTTATAACAGGGAGATGTCTGTCTAACCACCAGGCAGGCGGAGGTGGCCAGAGCTGGTATTTCTGTGGGGCAGTGCTCAACCGCACTGGCTCTTCCTGGTCATTTTGGTCCATTTCCCAATCCCAAGGGATCCATAGCCTCTCCCCCAACCCCCTCAGAGGGAGACCCCGGGCACCCCAGTCCCTTGGAGCTGAACTCAACTTTGCAGCTCAGAAACTGGAAACACCCGCGCTCTCCTTGGCTGTGGCAGACTCTGCGAGAGCACAGACATGAATGGACAAGGGTTTGCAATACTGTGAGGAAGAAAGGTTTGGATTGGCCCAAAGAAGGGCAAAGAGGGGTAAGAAGGAAAGGGAGAGTGATGCGGGCCTTTCCCCCCTTCACCCGCACCGTTCGCACCGTTCCGCATGGGACTGAGGCTCTTTCTTGGCTCACTGTTGGAGTGGCTGCATCAGGGAACGCGAGGAATTTGATTTCCACAGCGTGGCAGGAAATGCGGACTGGCAAACTGATCTGGACAGAAAAACGTGGGGGAAATGCCTAGATGCGTTCCTATCTTTGGGGGAGAGGCCACACGCTTATGTTTTCAAAACAACATGGAAGAATTGCTCTAGTCCACTTGCTGAGTTTCAGCAGCGCACGCAGGCAAGGCGTTGAACGGGGAGACGGGGCAGGTCGTGCAGTGGGCTCTGAAGCCTGGGACAAAAGCTAAAAGCGCTAGCAAAGAGACGAACCCGGGCGTCCCGGCGCGGGGCCGGGCCGGGGAGTGGGTGATCTGCTCTGGGGCTGCACCACACACCCGCTTCGCCTCGGGCTGAACATTCTGGCAACGTTCTCTTCTCCGCCCGGAGGTGCTGCTCCCTCCTGCGTTCTGTGCTGCTTGCTTTCCCTTTCCTTTTTTCCTCCCTGGGATGGGCAGATTTGGTGTCCCAGCTCTGCTCTGCCAGGTTACGGGATAAAACCCAGCGTCGGGCGGGGACAGAGAAGTTTCCCCTGACCGGGCGAGGAAGGAGCAACGGGAGCTCTCCGCTTCTCCAGCCTTAGAGTCGGAGGGGAGAGAGGGGAGCAGGAAGGGGGGGGGGGCAGGGTCTCCAGTGGTGTCTGGAAACTGACAAGGAAAAGTGCGAGGCCGGGGGCGTCTCGGTGAGAGTTTTTGCTCCTTTCTTTTGGAGGATGGGGATGACCCCGGAAAGAGAAGCGAGTTTAGAAAGCGAGGTCAAATCGCCCCTCTCTCCCGAGCAGCGCTGCGTCGCCGGGGTCTGGTGCTTGCAGGGGGCCGCTAGGAGCCGCCTCCCCCCCACCAAAAAAAGTCCTCCACTATCATTTGGGGCCTTAGAGACGATCCCCGAGCGCCACGCTTCCTCCGTGCGTCCTGGACCCAAGGATTCCCGGGGGAAGGGGGCGGGTGGTTTTGGGGGCCACGCAGGAGACCGGCGCACGCGCGTCCCCGGGCGGTGCCCAGCAGGCCGCTCCGCTCTTCTCTCCGCAGGCGTCCCGGTCCCCGCGCTCTTCCCGCACGCCCAGCACGCCGAGCTGCCCGGGAAGCACTGCCGTCGCCGCAAAGCTCGCACGGTGTTTTCTGACTCGCAGCTGTCCGGCTTGGAGAAGAGGTTCGAGATCCAGCGCTACCTGTCCACGCCGGAGCGCGTGGAGCTGGCCACGGCGCTCAGCCTGTCCGAGACGCAGGTGCGGGGCGGGGGCGGCGGCGATGCCCGCGCGCGGGGTCCCACCACTCCAACACCCCGGGCCCAGGGAGGAGGGCGTCGCGGGGCGATGTGCGGGCTCCCTCCTTTTTTTCCCCCTAAGCTTTCCCTAGGAATCTTACTAAAACCACCGACACCCCGAATTCATGCCAGGCCGATTTAGGGTTCCTTTTGAGGCCAAACGAGAGACTTTCGTCACGATGAGCCCGCTCACTTCACGCTTCAGCCAGTCCCCCACGCGCTCCAGACGTCAGCTCAAAAGCTAGTGGGCGTAGTTTATTTTTCCCGCAAGAAATGCGCACAGCCAACGTGATACGATGTCAGACGGAGGCAGACGAGCCTCCTCCAGCGGGCTCTACAAAAAGGAGACGCTCCCCCGAGAGGCCCGACCCCTCCCCGCGGTCCTCCCCGACAAGTTCCCAGACCCCCCTCCGGGCCGGGCCGGGCCGGGGCGGGGCGGGCTCGGGGTGAACCGGTGGCCAGGCAGATGGACGCCGGTCCGGCGCGGAGACACTCGCGGGAGATGTGTGGTTTGCTTCCCTGATTTCATTCTCACAGTCCCCAGTCTTCTTCCTGAGTGTCACATCCCACCGTCAACAGAGAGAGAGAGAGAGAGAGAGCGCTAAAACTCCCTCTCATTCCCCTACCAGGGTGGAAAAAATTAGTTTCCATCTCTTCTTGCTCCAAGTCACCCGCAGCGCCAGCTCCTCCGGTCGGGGCACACGCCTCCGACCTTGGCTCCGAGGCCGTGTCTGTCTGTCTGTCTGCTCCTCTGGAGCTCGCAGGGAATTTCTTTCCCTGCCTGTCCTGGCCCTGGTTTTCCTCCCCGACGAACACTCAGCTCGCTCGCTCGCAGTCTCCTGGCGCGGCGGGCCGGGCGCGGCGCGGGTCTTTAGAGGCCGGGGTGGGAGTCGGCGGAAGGTGCAGCGCGCGCCGCGGCGCCCCCTCCACGCGCCCAGCCGCCCGCGGCGGACTGGTCACCGCGCCGGGCACGGCTGGCCGCACCGCTCCAACCTCAGGCTCTTGGGGGACAGTGAGCCCTGGGACGCGCGAGGTTCTCTGCGCCCTGAGCACCTGCGCCCCGACCCAACGGTTCCACGCATCGCAGCGGGTTTGGTTCCCGGCTCGGACCTCAGCTGGGTCACTGTCCCGAGAGCCGACTTGATTTTGTTTTTATCCCCCTCTTCCCCTCTCCCTGCCCCCATCCCCGACCCCGGAAATCAGGTGAAAACGTGGTTCCAGAACCGGCGGATGAAGCACAAAAAGCAGCTGAGGAAGAGCCAGGACGAGCCCAAGGCCCCGGACGGGCCCGAGAGCCCCGGGGGCAGCCCGCGGGGCGCGGAGGCGGCGCGGCGCGGCCTGCCCGCCGGCGCCTTCGTGCTGGCCGAGCCCGAGGACGAGGTGGACATCGGGGACGAGGCGGAGCCGGGCTCTCGGCCGGCGGCGCTCTGAGTGTGCGGGCCGGGCCGAGCGGGGCCGGGCGCGGGGCTCGCCGCAGACAAGACCCAGGCTCCGCCGGGCGTCGGAGACCCACGCCGTCCGCCCTCCGCCGTCCGCGCTCCGGCCCGCGCAGACGCGGCGTCCCCGGCCCGGATCCCACCTCGTGCTTGCGGGAGGAGGCTGCGGGGCGGCCGCGGGCCCGCCCTGCCCGGCACCGGTTCCCCCCGCTGCCCACGCGGGCCTCGCCCGCCCTTCGCCGCACCCCCGCCGGCCCTGGTCCCGCGTCGCCCTCCCCGCCCCGCCCGGGCCTCCTCGAGGCGGAATGGCTTGCAGGTTGGCCACAGGTGAGGACCGGGGTTCGAGCCTTCCGGAGCCCGGCCCGTACGGCGCGCACCGCGCAGCCCCCACCCGCACCCGGTCCGCGCCCCTGGGCGACCCCCTCCCCGGCCCGGCCCGGCCCGGCCCAGCGCGCACCGAAGACGGGAGGACCGCAGTCCAGGCGCGCGCTCGCGCCGGAGCGCACGCGGTGGCGGGGAGGCAGATGCGGGCGCGCAAAACCCACGGGAGCGCTTTCCCCAGACGCGAGGCGCCTCCGCCCCGAGGCTCCGGCGTCTCGTGAGCCGCCGCGCGTGGAAGCGGCCCCGGCCCCGCCGCGCGTGGAAGCGGCCCCGGCCCCCGCCTGCTGGAAGCAAAGTTTTAGCAACAGACGAGGCCGAAGGACGGATTCAATCCCACGACCCGGCGCGCGGGCGCGGGCGGCTCCGTGGGGCGGCTCGCGGCGGCAGGGCGGGGCCCAGCGCCCTCCCCAGCGTCCCCCATCTTCTGTCCCCTAACTGGGCTCGCGGACGCAGGAGAATAAAGGGCTCGCGGGGCAGAGCCGGGACGGACCCTGCGTCTCCGGCCGTTTGTTTCCGCGAGCGCGCGCGCCGCAGGCGGGGCCCGGGCGGTGACCTTGGCCGTGACCTTGGCCGTCCCGGGAGCCGGCCCCGCACCGAGGGCCGGGAAAGGGTCTCCGCAAACCTTGCCTCCGGGCTTCCCAAGGCGGAAGGGCTCTTTTCTGAGGTTTGGAATTGGAAATGAACACTTCCTCCTCCGGACATGTAGCAAAGAGCCGCGGGGGTGTGTGTGTGTGTGCCCCCATCCCCTCTGCCCCCCACTCCCTATCCCCTCGGCCCCTCCCCCCTCGTGCCCCCTCCCCCCTCTTTCTGGAAGATTGGAAAAGCTCAACCCGCAGCCTCAGCAGCACACAGGGCTTGGGGCTTGGCTTGCGCGCCATCTTTCCGTGCCCTTGCTCCCCTAGTAAGGGCGCAGATGGACAGATCCTTCTAGGTCTAAGGTCTATGATTTTTATATATGTAGCCTAGATCCCCCCAAACAAAACAAGAGGCTTTTGGGGTTTCTAAGACGAACCTAAATGTCAGTGAGAGCTCGCCACTTAATTTTATCTTTCAGAGGCAAAAAACCCAAAAAAACAAAAACAAAAAGAAAACAACAAGCCACTGCTTTCAAAACACCAGCGTCGTAGAGCCTTTGGGGTTTTCCGAAGGATTTGATTCATAATCGCAGAGATTGTGAGTCCCGCTGAGAAATGCTGCTTCTCCCATTCACAGACAGGAAACCGAGCTGCGACGGCTGAAGCTCGTACTCACCAAGTCCAGGCTAGCTAATAACACCAAGGCGGAGTTTTAAAAAAATCACTTCTTGGTCACTTTGTTTTTCGTAAGCGGTTTTTTTTTCCTTTTGGTATTTTTACTTCTCACTTTATACACATTGCTCTCATTTCTTCTTTTAATTTTATTGTAAGGGAGATGTACAGAAGGGTTACAGTTACATAAGTAAGGTAATGAGTGCATTTCTGATCAACCGTTGTTACCCCTCCCTCATTTTCTCCCCCTGTGGAACCCCCCCCCCCAGCCCCCCGGTGTAAAGTTCACTTCCAGCACAGTGTCTTGTGACTATCATTGTTGCATCCACTCACCCTTTGTCCTTACTTTCATCATTTTCTTGTTCCCGTTCCTTTCCTCAAATCAGATAAATGTATATATATACAAGACACAGGGTACCAATATCTCATTTCTTTAGATTGTGTAGATGTGTTTATTTAAAAACAATTACAAGCTGGGTGCTGGTGGCTCACACTTGCAATCCTAGCTACTCAGGAGGCTGAGATTTGATGATCAGGGTTCAAAGCCAGCTTGGGCAGGAAAATCTGTGAGACTCTTATCTCCAATTAACCACCAAAAAGCTAGAAGCAGAGCTGTGGTTCAAGTGGTAGAGGGCTAGTGTTAGCCTGGAGCAAAAATGCTCAGGGACAGCACCCAGGCCTCGAGTTCAAGCTCCACACAAAAAATACAGGCCCAGATTTCTCCTCTGTTCAGAATGACAGCCCCTTTCCTTCCCTCTTCCCCCCTCCTCCTGTCCCCCTCTTCCTCCCCCTCCTTCTCCCCCTCCTCCTCCTCTTCCTCCTCCCTGTTCTGGAGATCAAACCCAGGGCCCCTTGAATGCTAGGCAAGTAATCTGCCACTGAGCCCGATCCATCCTCAGTATCACTTCAAGAAAAGAATTGACAGCAAATGCTTTACAGCAGAACAAATGATTTGATTAGAGAGAAAAATATGATTTGTGAATAGGAATGTCCTAGAAGGGAAAGTTGAAACTATCACACAAGAACGTGGAGCTAAGGGGGAAATATTCACATTTTTCTAATCTCAGGAAGAACTGCTAAAAGGATTTGGAAAGGATCTTTGAAGTCGAAATAGTGTGTATTTGGGAGGGTGAACACAAACACAAAACGACCTGGCGTTGATCTCCTCCTCCTGCCTTCCCAAGATGCCAGGGTTCAGTCTAAGCCTGCAAGGAGCCCCACAGGTGCATCTCCTGAGCTTCATCTCGAAGCAGCAGTAAACAGGAGCCGCAGCGGCATGAGCAGTGCTGGGCTCCATCGCAGGCAGTGGGTGTGGAAGCTGAGGGAACCCAGGGGTGGCTCATGAACACCAAGCGCGGTGAGATGCCAGTTCCTGCTCACCTTGCTCTTCCCTCAGTGGCAGTTCCTCGCTCGAATGAATGGGAGGGAAAAGCTTCCACTGCAACACCGGACTTGCTGACCATGACACAATACACACACACACACACACACACACACACACACACACACAAGATTGGTGGAGCAGGGGAATAGACACAATTTAGTCTCAATTCAATGTCACGTGATAGCACTTTTTGGCTTTGATCAAAGCCTCCACAGGCTGAGAATGTCCCAGGCTTTGCCTCAACTCAGTTTCACTTGGATTGAAGGTCTGACAAAAGTACGCTCGTGATGACGTACTACAGAAAGACACATGCAGGTCTGGTTTGGGAAGGAACTATGGCATCTTCAAATAACCAGGGTAGGCAAGTAATACCACTTCCAACCCCAAATGTCATAATTTCATTTTTCATGTTTGTCCCCAATGCTCTATTTCAGATGGTTTAGATTCCATAGATTTTTTTTGAAAAAATGTTGTTTATTGACAAAAGAAACATCACAAAACATGGATTCCATAGACTTTTGAGAGAGAGTTTTGGTAATTGTCTGATCATGACATAAGAAATAAGAAATAAACAATACACCAGCCAGCCTAGTGTTCACCGACAGTGCCATTAAGGAGTACCTCACTAGAATCCATGACCCCGCTCCACGAGAGAGGAGCTTCGTCTTGGGATGGATGTGGTCATTGGAGAGACAGAGCAAGCAAAATGCTTTCTGGTGCTAAGAGAATCCTGCAATACACAGGCTTAGTTGAGTCGGTGGTTCCTTGGCCTTCCTAATTTACACAGAAAAACAATGAGTTAGTTGAACTTTGTGTGTAGTATATATTTTTGGCATCGTGTTTTTTTTTTTTTGTCGGTCGTGGGGCTTGAACTCTGGGCCTGGGCGCTGTCCCTCAGCTCTTCAGCTCAAGGCAAGCACTCTACCACTTGAGCTACAGCGCCACTTCCGGTTTTCTGGTAGTTTATTGGAGATAGGAGTCTCACGGTCTCTCCTGCCCGGGCTGGCTTTGAACCGTGATCCTCAGATCTCAGCCTCCTGAGTAGCTAGGATTACAGGCGTGAGCCACCAGCGCCCGGCTTGGCATCGTGTTTTAAAGAGGAGTTGACCACCTAAAAGTCACCTTGTGTGCAGAAAGCTGGACAGTTATGAGTGTGGAAAAGAACAAATAAAGGATTGGGAGCTTTTAATTTTAGAGGAGGAAAGCTCTGGAATGAGTGGAGAGGAAGGCAGTCAGGGGAGTCATTTGGATGGCTGCAGCGGTATTGTCAAAGTTCACCTGCAATCCCAGCTCCCGAGGCTGCAGTGGAGGACCGGTGGCTTAGTGGCCAGAACACGCTGCATGGTGAAACCTTGTCTCGGAAATAATAATAATGAGAGGGAGAGAGAGAGAGAGGAAGGAAGGAAGGGAAAGAAAGAGGAAGGAAGGGGGGAGGGAGGAAGGAAGGAAGGAAGGAAGGAAGGAAGGAAAGAAGGAAGGAAGGAAGGGAAAGAAAGAAAAGGGAGGGAGGGAGGGAAGAAGGAAGGAAGGAGGAAGGAAGGAAGGAAGAAAGGAAGGAAGGAAGGGAGGAAAAAAGGGAGGGAGAGAGGAAGGAAGGGAAAATGGGATGAAAGAAGGAAAGGATGGAGGGAGGGAGGGAAAGGAAGAAAGGAAGGAAGGAAGGAAAGGAAGGAAGGAAGAAAGAAAAAGAAAAGGAAGGAAGGGAGGGAGGGAGGAAGGAAGGAAGGAAGAAAGGAGAAATCCCAGCACTCTGTTTTAGAAAGTAAGTGGAAACAGAGTGGTGTAATACATGAAGGACAAAGAGTCTTAGGAAGAAACATTAGATAAAATTGATGCCCTTTATTTTATACCTGGAAGAAATCAAGTCTCAGATAAAATGGGTGTCTGTGTTTCATGGCCTGTTACTTTAGAAGGATTACAGAATTTGTACATCTGGTGGTCAGAGATAATTCCAGTAAATATGTAGGGATGAGAATTCAAAGTCATTCCCATGTACTCTCTTCATTTCATTTTACTTACACATTCATTTATTCACAAGTAGAATCTTCCTATGTAGCCCAGGATGGCCTTGAACTTGCTTCCCTCCCGTCCGCCCCCTTCTCTAGTTCTGAGATTACAGGTGGGCCACCATGCCTGCTCCCAAGTATATTCTGGTGGTAGTTCCTTTTCTCCTTCATTTTATTCATTCCTTCCTTCTCAGAATTCCTGCTGTGTACACTAGATAACATTCCCTCCATGATTTCCGTTATAAGCATCCCATGATCCTTCTCTTCGAGTGGCACACTCTGTAGCACAGAAGAACCCAGTCAGATCTTGCATTGCGGCTAGGTGGCTCACCATAGAGGTTTACGTTCTAAGTTTGGTTTTGCCAATATTAAAATTGTTGCTTACTTGGCCACTACAAATGTGTGTGTCCAATAAATCAGGTAAGAAAGGCAAGGAATGTGAGGTAAGAGCTACAGACGTACCTATGGTGATGCTTTGGGTGCAAACAACTAGAGGAAGGAGGAAGGTAAGGACCTGCAGCGAGGTTCAGAGCATCTTTGCCCTGAGCATCATGGACCTGCAGCGTGACCAGAGCATCCTCACCATGAGCATCATGGGACCTGCAGCGAGGGTCAGAGCATCCTCACCCTGAGCATCATGGGACCTGCAGCGAGGGTCAGAGCATCCTCACCCTGAGCACTATGGACCTGCAGTGTGGACCAGAGCATCCTCACCTTGAGCATCATGGGACCTGCAGCATGGACCAGAGCATCCTTGCCCTGAGCATCATGGGACCTGCAGCGAGGGTCAGAACAGCATCCTCACTCTGAGCATCATGGGACCTGCAGTGTGGACCAGAGCATCCTCACCTTGAGCATCATGGGACCTGCAGCGTGGACCAGAGCATCCTCGCCCTGAGCATCATGGGACCTGCAGCGAGGGTCAGAACAGCATCCTCACCCTGAGCATCATGGGACCTGCAGCGAGGGTCAGAACAGCATCCTCACCCTGAGCATCATGGGACCTGCAGCGTGACCAGAGCATCCTCACCCTGAGCATCATGGGACCTGCAGCGAGGGTCAGAGCATCCTCGCCCTGAGCATCATGGGACCTGCAGCGAGGGTCAGAGCATCCTCGCCCTGAGCATCATGGGACCTGCAGCGAGGGTCAGAACAGCATCCTCACCCTGAGCATCATGGGACCTGCAGTGTGGACCAGAGCATCCTCGCCCTGAGCATCATGGGACCTGCAGTGTGGACCAGAGCATCCTCGCCCTGAGCATCATGGGACCTGCAGCGTGGACCAGAGCATCCTCGCCCTGAGCATCATGGGACCTGCAGCGAGGGTCAGAACAGCATCCTCACCCTGAGCATCATGGGACCTGCAGCGAGGGTCAGAACAGCATCCTCACCCTGAGCATCATGGGACCTTCAGTGAGGGTCAGAGCATCCTCACCCTGAGCATCATGGGACCTGCAGTGTGGACCAGAGCATCCTCACCCTGAGCATCATGGGACCTGCAGCATGGACCAGAGCATCCTCGCCCTGAGCATCATGGGACCTGCAGCGTGACCAGAGCATCCTCACCCTGAGCATCATGGGACCTGCAGTGTGGACCAGAGCATCCTCACCTTGAGCATCATGGGACCTGCAGCGAGGACCAGAGCATCCTCACCCTGAGCATCATGGGACCTGCTGCGAGGGTCAGAGCATCCTCACCCTGAGCATCATGGGACCTGCAGCGAGGGTCAGAGCATCCTCGCCCTGAGCATCATGGGACCTGCAGTGTGGACCAGAGCATCCTCGCCCTGAGCATCATGGGACCTGCAGTGTGGACCAGAGCATCCTCGCCCTGAGCATCATGGGACCTGCAGCGAGGGTCAGAACAGCATCCTCACCCTGAGCATCATGGGACCTGCAGCGAGGGTCAGAGCATCCTCGCCCTGAGCATCATGGGACCTGCAGTGTGGACCAGAGCATCCTCGCCCTGAGCATCATGGGACCTGCAGTGTGGACCAGAGCATCCTCGCCCTGAGCATCATGGGACCTGCAGTGTGACCAGACCATCCTCACCCTGAGCATCATGGGACCTGCAGTGTGGACCAGAGCATCCTCGCCCTGAGCATCATGGGACCTGCAGCGTGACCAGACCATCCTCACCCTGAGCATCATGGGACCTGCAGTGTGGACCAGAGCATCCTTGCCCTGAGCATCATGGGACCTGCAGCGAGGGTCAGAACACCCTTACCCCCAGGCATCAGGTGACCTGCAGCATGGACCAGAGCATCCTCACCCCGAGCATCATGGGACTGCAGCTGGTATCACAGGTTAACTACAAGGTGATGTGTGGGCTTCATCTCATCCTCATGTCTCAGAAGAAGTGTTTCTTTATGTGGCTTCCTTATCTTTTGTGCTGAGGAAGGATTGATAAGCCCAGAATAAAAGAGGATCTGGAACATGTTCCTGATCTGCTCCACACTCTGGATTTCCTGTCAGTGCATTGCTGCCATCCCCGGGATTCCTTTTATTTTATTTTATTCTTCCCTGTATTCCCCCCCCCCCATGCATGTGTGTGTGTGTGTGTACGTGTGCACGTGTGCATGTGTGCGCACACACACACACGTGTAATACCAGGGATCAAACCCAGGTCTTTGTGCAGAAGCTCTGCCACTAAGCTCCACGGCCAGCTCAGTTTCTTCCTCCTGTCCAGGGGCTCACAGTTGGTTGTGCTTTCTGAGCATTGATGCTTGAAGATGTCATGTGATCACCCTTTGCTCAAGCAAATCTTTATTCTAATCTCATGCTTTATTGGCTAAGTATAGAATTCTAAATTGGAAATCATTTATGAATAATTTTGAATGTTCCACTCCATTTTTAGCTTCCAATTTCAACTGGGAAGTCTCAACCTACTTTGATTCATGATTGTTGTGTGCTATTTTATTTATGCATTTACTTATCCTTTTTGGCAGCTAGTAGAATGCTTTTTTTTTTTGTAGCCAGTGTACTGAAAATGTACAATTATGTGCCCTGCTTTAGGTCCACTTTTGCCTGTTGTTCTGGATACTCAATAGGCCTTTTAGTTGGAAAACTCATTTTTCCCCCACTTGTAGTCAATTTTCTTGAATTAGTTCCTTGATGAGCCTTCCTCTGTGTGCATTGTGAGACTACTATTCCTTGGATTTTTTTTAGCCTACTAGGTCTATTCTTTAAACTTCTCATTTTTCCTATTCTTTATCCTTTTTGTTTTGCTTGTTTCTATGACAATTCCTTTGTTAGTTTCAGAACTTATTTTTGAGATTTTAATTTTTCTTGATTATAATTCGAATTCCCAGGAACTCTTCAGTTTCCTTCTTCTTTTTAAAGTCATCTTGTTTAATTTGCTCAGCTGTTTGGAAATTCCAATTGTCTGGTTATGTTTAACTGAGAAATGAAAAAAAAAAGTCTTGCAGGGAACTAGAAGTCTGCTAACTGTAAGCTTTACTGTGGGATACCATGGCTGAAGAACTTAATAAATTCTGAAGTCAGAATTTTTATTTATTTTTATTTTTTATTTTTGGGTCCGGTCGTGGGGCCTGAACTCTGGGCCTGGGTGCTGTCCCTCAGCTCTTCAGCTCAAGGCTAGCGCTCTACCACTTGAGCCACAGCACCACTTCCGGCTTTTTTCTTTTTGTTTATGAGGTGCTGAGGAATCGAACCCAGGGCCTCAGGCATGCAAGGCAAGCGCTCTACCACTGAGCCACCTTTCCAGCCCCCTGAAGTCAGGATTTTTAAGTCTTCTATGTTAGGCTGGCCAAATTCCTCAGAAATTTCCAGACTCTCTGTCTCCATCTCTCTGTCTCTGGTCTTTTAGCTAGCAGCCGTTGGTTGCATACAGCGGTCACGTTTTGCGGTGCCCTGTGTGCACACGGCGGGCCTTGATCAGCCACAGCCTGCCATGGCCCTTCCTCCTCCTTGTCGCTCTTCCTCCTCCCTGCTTTTCCAAACTCCTGCTTGTCCAACAAGTCCCAGCAACCTGACAGCCAAGTGTGAGAAGAGCAGAGCTCCTAATTTAAGCTGACATTTATAGTGAACAATGGAGGTGTTGAGTTAGTGTCACATTTACTTTTATGAAACGGAAGCTGTTGAGTTCAGTAGAACTAATTATCATCAGAACAGATTAAAAGGGGAAGTGGAGAGGTGCGGTGGGCAGGCCAGTGGGAGGTCAGCTACACCTCCTTTGCAGAGTGAGTTTGATAACTGTCTGAGTGGCAAAAATAAAGTGCAAGATTGGTTTGGAAGATGAATTTGCCCCCAGGGAAAGAGTACATATGAGACCCAAAGAACACAGCAGAGAGACCTCGCTGGCTCCACGAGGTGCGTTCCCCCCTTCCTCCAGCAGAGGAGAGGGCCACGGAACAGGTCCAGCACCCAGTGGAGCTCTTGGGTCGAGGGCGTGGGTGGTCAGGTTTGGTCTTTAAGCATCTTTATCTGCACGGGGCCCTCAACAAGAATTTCCAGGTGAGGGAACCGAGGTTATCACTGGCTCTCTATTGGCCAGAGCAGGCAAGTGTTTTGTATCTACGAATTCAACTAACTGCCTACTGAAAATAATGGGAAGCAAACGAACACACGCAGTGCTTCTGTACTACGCATGCCTTATTTTCTTGCCATTGTTCTCTAAACAACACAATGTAGCAACTATTCCCAGAGCATTCACCTTTCGGTTGGTATTATAGTGATCTAGAGGCGGCACAGTGGCTGTACACGAGTACTTGGCCATGCGCGGGAAGGACTTGCGTAGCTATGGATCGGGGTGCACATATGTGGGTGGTCTGGAACCCACCCCCCTCTTTGATTCTGAGGGGTAGCTACATTTCATTTTCCTTGGACTCAGATGAATTTAAAACCTGGGCACCTGATGGAGGCGAGGGGAGAAACAGAGAAAGGAAAAACAGACAAGCAGCCAACGCCCCTGCACTGTGCCCCCCCGACATTTACATACGCACATTATGGACCGGCTGGCAGAGACAGGACGCAAGCAGGAAGGGCAGAACTGGAAGGTGACCAATTAAGACATTAAGTGTTTTGTGACACATGGACACAGTTGTATTTTGCCCCATAACAAGGCCATCAGCTCATTTTCAGGGGGCTGCTGCCTTCCTCAGCTCAATCCTCACATCAAAGCAGAACCGTCTGCTTGCATTTTCCAATTAGAATAGGGATGCTAATTTATACTCCTTAATGCGTGACGGTGAGAGACCCCTTCAATTAACAGGATTCTATGCCAGCAAAATAAAAGGTACACAAAGAGGTGCAGGCTGGAAGAGCCGAAATTCTCATTAAATCAAAAGGTCCCGTATTCATTACCTCGTGCATCTGAGGCTAACCACTAAGTACAGGATCATCAAAGGAGACTTAATGGGTTAAATTGAGACTATAATCTAATTAAAATATTAGATGTGGCTAAATAATTCTTTGATATTCATCTAAAGCTTTTATTCAAAATAGGTGCTCGAGGTTTGTAACACAAGGATGATCAATTTTAAGCAGAGGCAACAAATTTAGGGACCTCATCTGTCCGACTTCAAAGTGTCACTATTGTGTGGATTCAGGGGAGATGGGGCAGGCCTCGCTGCCGGGGCCCCGGCGTGGTGGGGTAGGAGGAGGAATGGACGGGCTTCCTGATATTAGTTTTGATAAATGTATGGTTGCTGGAAAATATGGTGTAAGATTCAGCTGGGAGGTGAGCTGACCGTCAAGAGAGAAAGTACATTTAAGGTCCCAAAGATTTATTATTATGTACTATCTAGAGACCTCTACTGGTTTTTTCCACGGTGGTTTTCTGTGTGGACAGCTTTCCGAAGGACTAATAATTATATTCTGCACTTTAATTTTCTGGCAGTGGTTTTCCTGACTATCCCGTCTGTACCCTAGGTACAGCGAGTTCTTGAAACACCTGTTGTGGAAGTCTGGAGCCGGGTGACCAAGGGTGCCTGAGGATCAGGCTGCTCTGTGATTCGCCACTTTAATAGAAGGCATGATGAAATCTTATCAGAAATTTCCAGGTCTTTGAGACTCCCACACATGGCTCTGATCCTCACAACCCGTTATTTAATAGCAGAGGACCATTTATTCAAGCTTATTGAAAATTAATTGCTTCTATTGCTCAGGTTTGCCAGGGGGAGATGAAGCAGCTACGGAGAGGCGGCAGGGGAGATGAACCTGTCCACCAACTTCTCTCACCCTTCCACGCTCTCCATAGAGCCTCCGTATGGCCAAAGAAAGAGGTCTGGGGAAAACACTACTCATTTCGCTTCGTATTGCATTTTGCACTGTATTGCCTTTATAACATTTTAGGAAGGCCTACCAACTCTCTACTTATATTACTGAGCCAACATTACATAACTGAACATGAACAATGGGATCCTTTCAAACCGGGGAGTGAGTAAGTGAGGGAAAGAAGGAAAGTTTGGCATCAAAAGCCTTTGGTTTCCCATTGGCCAGCTATTCGCTTAAGAAATTGAGACATTTGGGGCTGGGAATGTGGCTTCGGGGTAGAGTGCTTTCCTAGCATGCATGAAGCCCTGGGTTCAATTCCTCAGTACTGCATACACAGAAAAAGCTGGAAGTGGTGCTGTGGCTCCAGGATAAGCGCTAGCCTTGAGCACAGAGAGGCTCAAGGACAGTGCCCAGGACCTGAGTTCAAGCTCCAGGACCAGTATTAAAAAAAAAAAAAAGGTACTTTGGAGAGTAACCTTGGTGTTTCCTTAAAACCTTTTTATTGTCAAATGTCACTTCTAATAAGGTAAAAAAATATATGCTAAATCTCTCCAAGATATTTTATACTAGCTATACTTGTCTTGATACCTGAAGACTATCACTCAAATTCAATTTCATTTTTCTGCTATTTTTCAATAAGTAATTAGAAAAGAATCCCCTCCTGAGTTGATGTAGTCTGCTATTGTAAGCCATTTGCTATCAACTCCAAGTTCTCAATTAGCTACAGTGTTGTTATAATTACTGGACGTGTTTTCAAACAACTCCCAGTTAATAACTGTTGGGATGAAGAGTCATTTTCTCACTATAGACTGGACTGGGCACGCTCGTGCTTGCCGTGATGTTTTGACAATGATTCATTAACCAATAATAAGGCCCCAATTGGAACCATTAGGCATCTCTGCCTTTGCTAGGCTTACCTTTTATTTTGTTCCTCAATATTGTCTTTGCTTGACTTGGTTTCTGGATAACTCCCAAGAGACTCCTTACTATAGAAAACAAAATCAAGAAGACAGCTGTCATTAAATTCAGCTACTTGTAAAAAAGGGAAATAAAAGCTCCTTTTAAGAGGATGCTCTTGTTGAAAACTCAAGATAGAAACATCACTGTAAAAGGAGACGGTAATAAGAGAGCATACATGGCTTAAAGGACCTTTATTTGTACCAACTCATAGAGATTAGGTGGACTTTATCCTATGGCTTTCAATGGCTTAGATAACATTGGGCCAGAGGCAAGCCTTTCCTCATCATACTTTGCTGAGTATCTCAAACAGAAATGTCATAAAGCTGGGTTTGTAACAGATCCATGTTGTTGTCATTAAGTACAATTTAAAGAAGCAAAAAAGTATTTTCCATTTGCTATGCAGAATATCCTGATCTTGAGGATATATATGGTAGCTTGTGACATTATTCAAGATCATTGTATTGGGGCTGGAAAGGTGGCTTAGTGGTAGAGTGCTTGCCTAGCATGCATGAGGCCCTGGGTTCAATTCCTCAGTACCACATAAACAGAAAAAGCCAGAAGTGGCACTGTGTGGCTCAAGTGGTAGAGTGCTAACCTTGAGCAAAAGCAGCTCAGGGACAGCGCCCAGGCCCTGAGTTCAAAGCCCCAGGACTGGCAAAAAAAAAAAAAAGAAAAAAGAAAGAAAAAAGAAAAAGATCATTCTATTGTAAAATGTCTTGGTGCCTCACAAAGGGCCATTTTGATTCATTCTTCAATTTCAATCCCTAAGTTAGAGCAATTTGTGTGTGTGTGTGTGTGTGTATGTGTGCAGATGCATGCACACATGCAAGCATATGCCAATATGTAGGCTTCAACTTATGGCACTTGTGCTTGCTCAATTTTCTTGCTCATAGATGGTGCTCTACCACTTGGGCCATGCCTCTAGTCTAGCATTTTGCTGGTTAATTGGAAATGGAGTCTCTTGGACTTTTCTATCTGGGCTGGCTACCAACTGTACGTATCCAGGTGTCAGCCTATAAACCACAGGCTTCTCAACTAGTAAATGTCTTGTCTTTCTTTAGCTAAAGTCCTTTTAGATACTACCTGGCACTGTATAAGGAATGTGGATGCTTAGGATTTCATGTCTGGGTGTGGCTTTGGGGAAGG
Organism: Dipodomys spectabilis; assembly: GCF_019054845.1. Lineage (NCBI taxonomy): Eukaryota > Metazoa > Chordata > Mammalia > Rodentia > Heteromyidae > Dipodomys > Dipodomys spectabilis. The sequence continues at coordinate 9,200,082 of NW_024870753.1, read as the reverse complement.
GTTCTGCGAAGAGTTGTGGGACATCAGCTCACTTCAACTGCTTCAGCTGAGTGCTGGGCTTTGAAGGTACTACGTGTCACAGAGCTGGGAAGATTAACCTGGTACAGGCTTGCCAAAAGGCTTGTGATGGCAAGTTTTTCTAAATATCCTGTAAAAAAATGTTTTATTGCTGAACATTCTTCTTCCTATGTCAAGTTCAACTTTATCAGTGTGTACAGGCATGTGTCAGGCACATGGCCACACATACTTCCAAAAATTAAACAGTAGAAATGTAGGTCCCATGGTGAAATCCACAATAATTCCCATGTTCCTTACCAGCCCAGAGAAATAAGAACATCCTCATTCCACAGACAAATGACCAAACAGTTCCCGGACCACCAGTTCTCACGGCTTCTAATTTTCAGACAAAGTTAGGAGCAGGGAGCTTTCTATCACCTCACGATGAAGGTACACAACACAGAAGTGAGTTTCCAAAGCAAGTTCTCCTGCCTCATGTACAAAGAGAAGCAGGTATGCCACAAATGGTTGTTAAAATGAACCATTTCTGGATACGCCCATAGAAGGAAGTCTTCTGGTAATGAAGACTGGGAGTTGTAATAATATTTCTAAAGGTAATGAGAAAAAATTTGATTCATATTTAAACGTAGTAATACACCATGATATAGACTTAGCTTATGTAACGTTTTGCTTGTGTTAGGCTGTTGGTGGTGATGGGAGACGCCAGTCGGCACACACTGGCGTGAGGCTTTGTAGAGGTGTCTCTCTCACGGCTGTCTGTGGTGAGAGTTTCTTGGTGTGTTGGAGGATGCGTAACAAATGTCTTGATGCTCTAATAGAGCAACATTTGATGTGTTCCATTTCAGAAGGGACATCTAGATGCATTTTCATTTCTTTCAATTGTACATATATGTTTCTTGCTGAACTTGGAGATTCAAGTAATAATTTTGAAATGTTATCTCAGAATTCACTGGTGGTTGGTCCCAGATGAGATCATCTTAAGGGAAATAGAAGTGTTTAGCAGGGATGTAGGAAAGGGACACAAGTAGGTAAATTTATTTTTCAGGGACTAAGAAAGGGTGGAGATAATTTAAGACATTGACAGATCCAGTATAAAATCAATGGCTTTATTTTCTGGTTATCAGCCCAAATTTTAACTGGCCTGAAAAATAAATAAAAACGCTCTTTCCCCAGGAAATAAAGCATGGTACCATTCTCTGACCAGACCCCAGTATGAAATCCTACACAAAGCACGCAGGGCTGCGGCTGGGTGGAGGACAGGACAGGACCGGATGGCCACTCTCACCGCAGGGGGCGTGGCTGGCACTTCTCTCCATGTCGGGGCTCAGAGCGCCTTTGGTTCCCACCAAATGGTGTCTAGACAATGTGGAGGACTTTGAAGGCAGCCACGGCCTGCTTTTCTCTCTCATGCCTGCTCTGCAGGATCTCCAGCAGTGAGATTTCAGGGAGACCTTCTTCTTTCTCGCCATGGGTTGCTTTTGTCTTTTTCTTGCTTCCCTGGTCTGTCAGATTTGGAGGTTTGGGTTTGGGGATGGTCTTTGCATATTCCAGAGCCTAGAAGCATACAGAGAAACTTTCATTGAAAATGGCAACCAAGTCTTGGATTCCTCAAGCTAAAGCTGGTCTTAGGAAATGTTTAGAATATAAATGGAGATGGTGCTGGGATGAGGGTGGAAACAAGTCAAATGGAAAATGCAAATAGTGAGATACAGTGCACAGTTTGAACAGAATTGATTAGCCACTAGACAATACATTGTGGAGAAAAAGGAGTCAGAATGATAGATAGACCCTTTGGATATCTTCTTCTTAAGACTGAATTTCCTTCATTGTTAGGAAGTAGATTTCTTACGTATTTACTTAGTTTTTGACAGTCTTATTAAAGCCACACTTGTTCTGATGAGCTATCAACAGACTTTTTTACCCAAAGAGGACTTGGGATAGCTGGAGATGGAAGACATCACTGCAATGGGTGAACCTTGTGTTTTATTGTTCCCAAGCTCTTAGAACTCCAGAAAAAGAAGTTGATTTGTTTTTTCTTCTTTAGTCTATCTATAGAAACCTAAATGCTGGGGGTGGGGGTGGGGGGTGTAGTTGAGGAGGTGGGAGGGATGGGATGGTAGGGGAAAAACAAAGCAGGAGGCAACAATGCTGGATAAGAAATGTACTCATGGGGGCTGGGAAGGTGGCTCAGTGGTAGAGCGCTTGCCTTGCATGCATGAGGCCCTGGGTTCGATTCCTCAGCACCAGATAAGCAAAAAAAAAAGAAAAAAGCCGGAAGTGGCACTGTGGCTCAAGTGGTAGAGCGCTAGCCTTGAGCTGAACAGCTGAGGGACAGTGCCCAGGCCCAGAGTTCAGGCCCCACAACTGGACCCCCCCCAAAAAAAGAAATGTACTCATTAGCTTTATCATGTAACTGTAACCCTTCTATACAGTATTTTCACAATAGAAAACTTATTTTTTTAAAAAAGAAGAGTAGAACAAAAAAAGAAGAAACCTAAATGCTGAAAAAAATTCAGTCTGTTTTTGAGGGATGTCTCATTCATGACAGAACAAGACCAGCCGGGCTGGACAGCGCTCACCTCCTGTTCCTGAGACTCTGGCTCTCAACAATGTGTATGCATGCAAACGGGACCACTACATATGATGTCTAATCTGCCTTTATGTGAGATTTATAGATACATATATTTATTATATACATATATATAATATTTTGGCAGTTGAACTCGGGGGGCCTGGGCACTGTCCCTGAGCCTCTCTGTGCTCAAGGCTAGCACTCTACCACTTGAGCCACAGTGCCACTCCTGGTTTTTTGAGTGGTTAACTGGAGATAAGTCTCATGGGGACTTTTCTGTTGGCCTGGCTTTGAACTGCGATCCTCAGATCTCAGCCTCCTGAGTAGCTAGGATCACAGGTGTGAGCTACCGATGCCCAGCTGAGTTTTATATTTTAATAAGCATTTGTCTATAGCTGAAGAAGGACTAGATAGTAAATAGAGAGTAAATAGAATAAATAGATAGAAAAAAAAGTCTAAAACATAGGGAAAGAGTCCAAACTTTTTAGTGCATAGATGAAATGTATAGTAATTTTTTTTTTTTTTTTTTGGTCAGTCATGGGGCCTGAACTCTGGGCCTGGGCGCTGTCCCTCAGCTCTTCAGCTCAAGGCTAGCACTCTACCACTTGATCCACAGCGCCACTTCTGGCCTTTTCTGTTTACATGGTGCTGAGGAATCGAACCCAGGGCCTCATGCATTCAAGGCAAACGCTCTGCCACTGAGCCACCTTCCCAGCCCTGTATAGTAATTTCTAATGGTGTACTTGTTGCCTTGATGTTCTTCCGAAAATATAATGGAATAGAGGGAAAAAGGAAAAGTGACGGATGGAAACTCAGGGGGAGGACTGAGGTCTTCAGGTCTGAGGAAGAAGATGTGCGTGGCTGCGAGGGGGGATGCGGACCCCAGCGCCGCTCATCCTGACGGAGAGACTCCCGTGCCCACCGTGGTTTGGTCAGACTGTGGCAGAGCCCTGTCTCCACAGGACATGTTTCCTTCACCTCCCCGGGTAGGGTAGATGACATCTGAGAGGAAGAACATTCTGTATTTCTTGAAATCTTAGCTTCACTAGAGAAACCTTTATGCCGCGAGCTCTGCGGGGGAGGGGGATGAACGTGAGCGGAACAGCAAGGAGACATTAATTTCCTTGAGACTTAGTGAATGACAGGGAATGGAATGGGTAGTCAATCAGGATCGCTAGTTTCTTCTAAGAAATCACGCTGTTGCTTTTATCTGTGATTTCCTACAATTCTGTACTTGGAAGAAAAGATGTGATAATGAACTTGGGGAAAACAAGCAAATTAACTTTGCAGAACAGTGTGTGTGTGTGGGGGGGCAATTCCCTCACCATCTGGTGATAGTGAGCACAGACGTGGCAGTTACTGAAATATCTCCTGCCTTCCAAATACGTGGGGTAAGAGGTGACGGCCACCTCCGGCTCGCACTGACTGATGAGACCTTCTGACCTTGTGCCGGGGGGGAGTGGGCTTGTTTTCCGTCTTCGCGGTCTGCGGTTTGGACGGAGCAGGGAATGTCTTCATGTTGTACTCCTTCACTTGCCTCGCATACTCCTTCTGCTGCACCAACTTCTGCATCTGTTCAGGGAAACACAGCTATGAGGAGTCACGGGTCCTGCTCGGCTCTCTCTGCACGCTACTTCAGCGGCTCAGGATAGTGGCCTGGCCAGGAGTGAGGTGACAGCGGCGGCCTGGCCGCCGTCCCCTGCGCTGAGGGCTGCACCCCGGGGTGTGCGCCGTGTCCCCTGAACCGAAACTAAATCCCATTCACCTCCCTTTTACTCAATTTATTTCCACGTTTGCTTGCACAGTCTGTATGCCTGAGGCAGCTGCAGTGAGAGCACATTAAAGGGGGGTCTCCTTCCGCTCGAGCAGAGCGAGGAAGAGGCTGCCCCGCTCAGGGGCTGGGGAACTTGCTCTGGAAAGGTCCGTTCTGTGGCTACTTCGGACCCACTAAGAACACTATCAGGAGAGACCCAGACCACACGAACCCACGCATCCGAGGCCACCTGCGTGTGCCGACTGTCCACTGCAGGCCCTCACGTGTAACGGAAAGGTGCGTGCATGAAAGAATACTGGCTAGGCATGATTCCTTTGCAGGAGGAATCACTTAGGGTCTGTTCAGGGAAGACAGTGACAGGGAGCTTGACGCTGAGGACCATCTTGGTTCAGTGTCGCTACAGGACAGATGGGCCGAGTCAGGCATGAAAACACCATGTGCATTTCACTCACTTTGTCTCTGACGGACTCCAGGTCGGGTCCCAGGCCTCCCAGTGTCACGTCCCTTTTCTGATAGCCTTTCAGCTTAGAACTCTGAAGGAACAAGCAGAGAAACGTCGTCGCTCAGGGCCCTGTGAGCCCACAGGTAGTCACACGCGGCCAGCACAGGCAGAGAAAGAGGAAGGGAAGCCTGGGGGCTGCATTTCCTGACTGGCCATTCTTCCAGTTCAGTGGTAATATTGATAGTGGTCGATCTGTTTGTGTGTGTGTGTGTGTGTGTGTGTGTGAGTAGTTAGCTAACACGTTCTGACTTCTCCACTTCCGTAATAAGAGAAATGGAAATTCTGAAAGTTGCAAATTAAAACTTTCAAGCTAACAATGTGCTGTGTTGCTATGCACACTTCCACGATAACATATACCTTGCCACATTGTCCATGCTGTGGGCTATGAGGGTCAACTTTGTGAAGTTTGCTAAATGAAATGACTTCTTTTAAAGAGGCAATCTGAGCACAGTGTTCCAAAAGGTCCAGCGAGGTATAATGGTGCCTTTTAGAGACATCACAAAACAGAAAAGAATCAGAAGATAGTAACTTTAAAATTTTGCTCTTGGCGGGGTGCTAGTAGCTCATGCCTGTAATCCTTGCTACTCGAGAGGCTGTGATTTGAGGATCATGGTTTGAAGCTAGCCCAGGTAGAAAAGTCTGTGAGACTCTTATCTCTAATTAACCAATAAAAAGCCAGAAGTAGAGCACCAGATGAGCAACAATAAAGGTCTTAAGTTCTAGTTCCATTTCCAGTACAGGCACAAAAAATTTTGCTCTTGATTGTTGGGGAGGGGAAAAAAAAGGTAACTTCAAGCAAAGTAAAGCAAAATAAATAACAATTCAACTGTAATCCATTCATAATACTCAAAAGAAAGTAAGCATTGAAGAGTCTTGACAAAATCCACTGAGAAATTGGTTTTGTTCAGTCAGTGTGATTTATTAGTATGGGTATTACCAAGCAATAGTGAGGAAGTTTATTAGATTATGACACTTGAGCCAAAATAGTCCACAGGAAGAAACCCTAATCCTCTGCTGATCACAGGCCAGATTAAGACACTCTCCAAATGGCAGCTTTCAGCATTAAAACTTAAGTTCAGACACACTATTTCCCATTGTGAAGACACCAAATCCTTTTACCTTTCGATGTCTTAATTAATGTGGTCCCCTTTACCGAGAGAAGGAGAAAAGACAAATACCAAGGAAATAGCTAGGAGGAGAGTAATCGTGTTAGCACGCATCTAAGTTCATGCTTGGAGTGGAGAAAGAGCCCCAGTATAGTAACACCAGTATGGTGTTCCGTTTGTGTCAAGTGCTGTTAGTGTCAAGACAGTATTGGTTGTTGTTGTTTTCAGTACTGGGGAATAAACCCAGGTCTTCTAGCTTGCTAATAAGCGATGACTCCATCCCTGTTGGTTATATTTCGTTTCTGAGCTGGGATTTTCCTAACTTTGCCCAGGCTACTCTTGAATTTCCAGTGCTCCTGCTTCTGCCTAGCGGTAGATGTGACTGCAGGTGGGCACTACCAAGCCTACTCAAGCCACCATGTTTTCACCCATTTTGAGAGCTTCTGTCCATCTACGTAGCCCTCTTCTAACATCGAAGTTGGCAAAGGGGGTCCAGATGAAAGAGGGATTCTTGGCATATTAACCGTAACTCTTGAATAAAGCTCTTACAAGCTTAAGAATGCACTTACATCTGCCTACTGTACCATCCACGACCACGTGTGTCCTCTCACAGGACATGGATGATTCCCCAGTGGTCATTCCGGTTGGCTGCCATGGTAGAGGCTCAGAAGTCAAAATCATGTGTCCCTGTTGTCCATGAACATCAGGGTTCCAGGACACCCTGAAGATAAAATCTGCAGCTGCATTTGCGATAGATTACACATCACTTTTTATGCCTTAAATCGCCCTGTTGTTTAGAATACCTAATCCAACAGGAATGCTATGGAAATAGTTTTTGAGATTCTTCAGGGAATGATGACAAGAACAAAAATAAAAGTCTGTGCATGTTCAGTACAGATGTAGTAAATGATTTTTTTGTGGCAGTACTGAGATTAGAACTCAGAGTCTTCTGCTTGCTTGACTGGTGCTCTACCACAGGAGCCATGCTTTTTGCTGGTTCTTTTGGTAATAAGAGGCTTTGAATCATGATCCTCAGGATCTCAAGCCTCCTCAGTGGCTAGGGTTACAGGCGTGAGCCACTGCTGCCTGACTTAGAAGTAGTATCTTTAGAATATTGTTGGACCCACGTTGGTTAAATCTGTGGGTGCCGAAGCTGGGGTTGTTGAGGGAGGACTTCCAGACTTGTGGCCGGGAGCTCCAGCCCGGTTGGGGTAACTGAAGGTTTGCTGAGCAGAGGGTGTGTCTTCATTCAACCAGCATGGGTTCTCCCTTTCCCTTTTTCCTTGTCTGGAAAGTAGATGGACTCATACAGCAGGAGCAGCCAAGGTGCAGCTGGCGGAGTGAGAAGGAAGGTCACGGATGCACGGAGCTGCGGGAGGCCCGGCCTGGCCAAGCGCCACCCGTGCGCCTGTGCGGCTCCATCCGATGTCTGACGCTGCTGGTCTGTGCTTCTTGCTGTGGAAGGCAATGCTTCTAACACCTCTGTCTCAGTGTCCTCATTCAAAAGGGCCACGCTGAGGCTGCCACAGGTGTGGCATAACACACCATGAGGATGAACCATTCTGTCCATGGAACTGGCTCCATTACAAAGCTGAACACCTAGGGTCAAAACTCTCCAGGGTGGGGCTGGGAAGGTGGCTCAGTGGTAGAGCGCTTGCCTTGCATGCCTGAGGCCCTGGGTTCGATTCCTCAGCACCACATAAGCAAAAAGAAAAAAGCCGGAAGTGGTGCTGTGGCTCAAGTGGTAGAGCGCTAGCCTTGAGCTGAAGAGCTGAGGGACAGCGCCCAGGCCCAGAGTTCAGGCCCCACGACCAGACCCCCCCCAAAAAACAAAAACAAACAAACAAACAAAACTCTTCAGGGCATCTGGTCTAAAGGCAACCTTTAGACTAAAATCACAAATAATAACCCTAAGGTAGACAAAACAGTGCCCATGAAGGGCATTTCAAAACCATACGTCTCTTTTAAAAGAAAAACCCAGAAGTCACCACCAAGCAAAGCCACCAGAGCAGCGGCTTCTGGTCTCTTCTGTCAGGCTGATCATACTTTTGTAAAAATTATCCATCCAAGTTATTTTATTTTTTCAATAAACATTTTAGCATTACATCCTCTTCTCTTGTAACTAAATGTTTTTTTAAATGTGATTGAAAAACAATTATTTTATTATTATGAAGGTGATGTACAGCGGGGTTACAGCCATGTGAGTCAGGTGATCCTCCCTCACCCGCTCAGTCCGCCCTCCCGTCTCCACTCACGAGTTGTGAAGTTCACGTTCATCAGTGTCCGGTGAGTTGTGAAGTTCACGTTCATCAGTGTCCGGTGAGTTGTGAAGTTCACGTTCAGCAGTGTCCGGTGAGTTGTGAAGTTCACGTTCAGCAGTGTCCGGTGAGTTGTGAAGTTCACGTTCATCAGTGTCCGGTGAGTTGTGAAGTTCACGTTCATAAGTGTCCGGTGAGTTGTGAAGTTCACGTTCAGCAGTGTCCGGTGAGTTGTGAAGTTCACGTTCAGCAGTGTCCGGTGAGTTGTGAAGTTCACGTTCAGCAGTGTCCGGTGAGTTGTGAAGTTCACGTTCATCAGTGTCCGGTGAGTTGTGAAGTTCACGTTCATCAGTGTCCGGTGAGTTGTGAAGTTCACGTTCATCAGTGTCCGGTGAGTTGTGAAGTTCACGTTCAGCAGTGTCCGGTGAGTTGTGAAGTTCACGTTCATCAGTGTCCGGTGAGTTGTGAAGTTCACGTTCATAAGTGTCCGGTGAGTTGTGAAGTTCACGTTCAGCAGTGTCCGGTGAGTTGTGAAGTTCACGTTCAGCAGTGTCCGGTGAGTTGTGAAGTTCACGTTCATCAGTGTCCGGTGAGTTGTGAAGTTCACGTTCATCAGTGTCCGGTGAGTTGTGAAGTTCACGTTCATCAGTGTCCGGTGAGTTGTGAAGTTCACGTTCATCAGTGTCCGGTGAGTTGTGAAGTTCACGTTCATCAGTGTCCGGTGAGTTGTGAAGTTCACGTTCATCAGTGTCCGGTGAGTTGTGAAGTTCACGTTCATCAGTGTCCGGTGAGTTGTGAAGTTCACGTTCATCAGTGTCTGGTGAGTTGTGAAGTTCACGTTCATCAGTGTCTGGTGAGTTGTGAAGTTCACGTTCAGCAGTGTCCGGTGAGTTGTGAAGTTCACGTTCATAAGTGTCTAGTGAGTTGTGAAGTTCACGTTCATCAGTGTCTGGTGAGTTGTGAAGTTCACGTTCATCAGTGTCTGGTGAGTTGTGAAGTTCACGTTCATCAGTGTCCGGTGAGTTGTGAAGTTCACGTTCATCAGTGTCTGGTGAACGCCACCGCTTCACTTTTCACCCTTTTCTTCTCGAGTTCTGTGCCCTGCTCCTCCCTCCCAAAGACAGACGCAGGAGTGAACCCCGCAGAGAGAAAAGGAAACAGAACCAACAACAGCTACAAAAGAGAGAACTCTTGGGTCCATTCTTGGGGTTCATTTCAATACAAATATTAGAATTGTGACTTTCTTAGAGCCCGGTGTTGTATTATCTAGTTATAGTTCAATTTCTAGCTATTTCTCTAAATGTGGAATGCTCAAGATGTTCTGGGATAAGCATTATTTGGGAGCTGCTCCGCTGATTTCTTCATGTGCCAACTACTGAGAACAAAGTGACAGGTAAGGTCCTCAGCCAGCCTTTCTCCTGGCGATGGGGCACACTGGCTCTCATCACATTTAAAAACTTGCAATCATTTTGAATAGATGAGTGAACTCAGACAACTTGCAAAAACAAATTTGTTTTTGTCTCACAATCACCAAATTATAGTCTGTTTGCCAGCATAAATCAATAATGAAAAGGAGGGGATAAAAAAAAATCAAGCCTTACTCATATCTAAGTCATAAATCCAATTTGCCAAAGATGATGAGAAAGAAATGATCAGCGCCCAGAAATCTCATCCTTAGCCTGAAGCAGCTTAACTTCTCATCATCCCACTGACTCACAAAAGACATGAATAATTGCTCATTGGTCTCTGGCCACAGTTCTCACAATTGCCTCAAATAAACACCTTGGTCAGCACAGAAAAAAACCAGAGTGAAGGGCCTAGCATCTCAGAGTGAAGGGACAGCTTGCGGCCCGAAGGCCAGCTCCGGAAGGCTCTTCTCGGGAGAAGCTGCTTCCGGCAAAGCCACATTTCTCCAGGAATAGCCCTAGCTCCTAACAGAGTTTGTTCTGGGTGACTGGAGATGAAAATCTGAACCGGCTCAAGTTTGGCTCACGTCATTGTGCGCTGCTTCTCAGCCCTCCCATTCTGTCGGAGGTCTCTCCATCTGGAGTCTTTTTAAAGACAGCATTATTACTGCATTACCAAGTTATTTATAATTCACATATGTCAAACTCACCTACTTGAGGTTGTATCATTTAATGTCTTTTGGTCCTTTTGGATATTCAGAGTGTGTAAACATTACCACGATCCGATTTATCACCCTGTAAATAGAAGCTCCAACCTCCCCCAGCTCCCAGCTCCAGGCAACCGCTAATCTACTTTCTCACTCTTCCAAAGTCCTTTCTAGTAGAGTAATCCCCACAATCGACTTTGGTGTACCTTCCTTTGGTTCTTATTACCAGACTAAAAGGTTGTAGTACCACAATGTAAAAAATAAAATAGTAATAACAACAATCATAAACCAACAGTAATCTTCCTATTATGCCTCTGAGCTCAAGGAAAATGAATTAGAAAATACAAGCATGCCCTTGCCCAAGCCCCGCCTCCCGGCCCGCCTCCCTGTCCGCATTCCGGGGGGGGGGGGGGCCCTGCATCTCTGCTGGTCTTACGTTAGCCAAGCGTCCACTGCCATCTACCCAGCCCGGTGCTGCCAGGCCCCTCTGAGCCGCCGTTTCCTCCGCTGGCTCAGCAGGCCATGGCACAGGACTGCGGACAGCAGGTTTCCACCAGTAATTAAGCACGATCCTTCTCAAGCCACACAGCCCATTTGTGCTGTCAACTTGGAACACAGCGTGCCTGGACTGAGAGGACACTGACTGCTCTGCAAAGCACTCATCTCAAGTGCAGGGCAGGGCTGAACTGGGATGTGGGGAGTGCTCAGAGCTGTTCCAGAACAGTCCTCAGATGCAGTAAGTGTGAGAAAGTTACTGAAGAACAGGAAGCAGCCCTTCACACGCTGCAGAACAGTGAGTGAAGGAAATCTGCCCGGCGGTGGCTGAACGGAACCCAAACCTGCCTCCCGCTAGCCATGCCGGGCTACGACCGCAAACACACCACTTAATGACTGCGCTCTGGTCGTGTGTGGGGAGCGGCCATCACAAGTGTGTGGGCTTTCCACTGCTCCACGCCCCTGTCTGATTTAATGGCTGGACAATGCCCAATATTCCTAAACTGGTCAGATGAGGAAAGGGCCGAGGACTATTCTCTTTCACAAATCCTCATTTTTTTTTCCTTCCTTCCTTCCTTCCTTCCTTCCTTCCTTCCTTCCTTCCTTCCTTCCTTCCTTCCTTCCTTCCTTCCTTCCTGTCTGCCTGCCTTTCCTTGCTTGCTTGCTTGCTTCCTTCCTTCCTTTTCTTTCTCTCTTTCTTCCTCTTTTTTTCTTTTTGCCAGTCCTGGAGCTCAGTCATGGAGCTTTAACTATGGGCCTAGGCACTGTCCCTAAGCTTCTTTAGCTCAAGTCTAAGCACTCTACCACTTGAGCCACAGCACCATTTCCAACTCTTTCTGTGATTAATTGGAGATAAGAGTCTCATGGACAGGGCTGGGAAGGTGGCTCAGTGGTAGAGCGCTTGCCTTGCATGCCTGAGGCCCTGGGTTCGATTCCTCAGCACCACATAAGCAAAAAGAAAAAAGCCAGAAGTGGGGCTGTGGCTCAAGTGGTAGAGCGCTAGCCTTGAGCTGAAGAGCTGAGGGACAGCGCCCAGGCCCAGAGTTCAGGCTCCACAACCGGAACCAAAAAAAAAAAAAAAAAAGAGTCTCACGGACTTTCCTGCCTGGGCTGGCTTTGAACATCGATCCTCACATCTCAGTGTCCTGAGTAACTATTGTTACAGGCGTGAGCCACTGATGCCTGGCTCAATTTTTTTCTTTTAAAAATATGGTTCAGGAGACTGCAGGATTTGAACTCATGGTGCTCTGCAAACAGCGCAGCTATCAGTCACTTTAGCTTCTGGACAGAGCACCTCTGAGTGTTTGTGGGATGTGGACTGGATTGTAACGGTCCTAACAGGAAGGCAGCAGGGGAGGGATTTTCCCAGTTGGGAAGCAGGGCCTGAAGCTCTCCCTCCTCTTCCTCACTTTCCCATGCACTTTGGGTCCTGGTAATGCACTTTCCTCAGTAAGACAGGAATTGAAATTAGTAAGAGAAGGAAGAAGGAAAAGGAATATAACAATTTATAGGGAATAAGCTAAAGTTTTAATTCATTATTTCATTTACTATCATATTGAGTCTCCAAAGAGAGTAATTCTGATGGTTCATCCATACTCGCCCAAGTCACAGAGACGGCAGGCACTGGCTGAGGTCAGCGCGCAGGAATGAGTGACTGAGCCCTGCAGACTGACCGCTGAGCTTAAAGTCTGAATGTTGCTTTTGTTTGGTTGGTTTTTTGTTTTGTTTTTCCAGTCCTGGGGCTTGAACTCAGGCCTGGGCCCTGTCCCTGAGCTTCTTTTGCTCAAGGTTAGCACTCTACCACTTGAGCCACACAGTGCCACTTTGGGCTTTTTCTGTGTATGTGGTACTGAGAAATCAAACCCAGGGCTTCATGCATGGGAGGCAAGCACTCTACCACTGAGCCACCTTCCCAGCCCAGAAAGTCCGAATGTTTAACAGAGGTCCAGAGTTGGTCAGAACCATGCAGCAAAGCTCTCTTCTGAGTGTGTGTGCCCAGGACAGTGGCGGTCTGATGGGCTGCAGGAGCACTGTGGGTGGGCACCGATGGAGCTGAGCCTCAGGGGGACAGCTACAGCACATGCTAGCAACGAAACAGCTCCTCACAGTGCCAGGACTAGACCAGGGAGGCACAGGGTGTGGAGACATGTGGTAGAGAGGAAGGTGGGACAATCTTAGAGAATCTTGTTTTTCATTCAGAGAAGCAAGACTTAATTTTGAAGGCCAGAGGAGTAAAGACCATTTGATGATTCTTTTGGTTAGTTTGTTTTGGCCTGCCGTGGGGCACTGTCCCTCAACCCTTCACGTAAGTCTAGCCCTCTACCACTGTGAGCCACAGCTCTACCTCCAGTTTTCTGGTGGTTCATTGGAGAGAAGAGACTTATGGGCTCTCTGTTTGGGCTGGCTTTGAACCAGGATCCTCAGATCTTAGCCTCCTGAGTAGCAGGATTATAGGTGTGAGCCACCGACGCCCACATGCTCTTGAATGTTCAGAATTTTGCGCCACATTGATCTCAAAGGGGAAGGAGGACAAGAAGGACTAACAGAGGGAGGAATTTGACCAAAGTATATTATATATGTTTATGGAGAAACCATAAGGAAACACCTTTGTACAATGAATGTATATGGACTAGGATGTCACTCAGTGGCAAAGCACTTGCCTAGCAAGCGCAACATCCTGGATTCAATCCCCAGTGCCAGAAAAGAAAAGGCAAAAACATCTCAAAAAACAAACAAAAAGCAATGATGCATATTAACTAAGTAAGTTAAAAAATTAAAAAAACCTCTTTTCTTCTTTGTAAAGTTGTCTGCTACGAGTATTTCATTACACTAATAAAAAAAACGTTTGGCACTAGAAGCAAGAGATCTTTCCTAAAGAGTTTTTTTTTTTTTGGTCAGTCGTGGGGCCTGAACTCTGGGCCTGGGTGCTGTCCCTCAGCTCTTCAGCTCAAGGCTAGTGCTCTACCACTTGAGCTACACAGCGCCACTTCCTGCTTATGTGGTACTGAGGAATTGAACCCAGGACCTCATGCATGCAAGACAAGCTCGCTACCACTAAGCTATCTTCCCAGCCCTCCTAAGGAGTTTTTTTTTTTTTTTTATTTGCTTTTTAACAGTGGAGAAACACACAGGACATAGAAGGTGGTGCACAAAGGTCCAGTGAGGGCAAATCTTACTACAGATAAGGAGCTCAGTATAGACTGGTGACAATTGCAGGGGAAAGTTCAGCTGCTGGCCAGCCTGGGTATTTGGCTACAGGAGCTGAGGTGAGGTGAGCACCAAGGGGCCGTTTCAGTTGTGAGGAGCCGCTGGTGGGTGTGAGGACGAGCGGCAACAGGGCTTTGAGCGACTCAACCCTATGCTCTTCTCTCTGGACAGGACAATGGGTGTGGAGGCCCAGCTTAACGTGGGGGAGGAGGGGACTGTGTGGGCAAGCTTCTCCCAGGAAGCTGGGGACGGAGGAGAATTATCATCTACTCTCCACACTGGCACTCCCTTCCCCAGATGACTTGGAAAGCAAATGGCAGCAACTACAGCTAGAAAGATGTAGCAGTGGGCATTCCTGGGCTCCCAGGGCACGCAGCGGTGGCAGCTGAATCACAAGGGCTTGGTAACCACTGCTCCTATCCCTGGGCTCTGACTCACAAGGGGTGGGGGATGCAGGTCCGTCTGTCTTGCCAAAGCAAGAATGTGAGCTGACAGAACATGACGTGTGTATTACCTTAATGCTGTTCCTTTTCCTGGGCTTCCCCGCCCTCTCCAGCTGAGACAGATAGCCTTCTGAATTGCTACGGTTGAGTTTCATCATCTGGTGCCTGTGGCTTTGTTTTGAGCTGAGCTGGGATTCACTCTCCACCCTGGGTAGGATGGGAGGGAAGGTGAGGAGGCTGGGTAGGGATCCCTTGCGGGGCTGCACCTCGGCCAGCTGCACCAGGGCCTGCTGGTGCTGATCCATGATGTGTGTGAGCCGGGAGTCCGGGGAGGCTCTGTTAGGTTCACTCTCCACGGAAGAGTGGAATTTCCTGGGGGGGAAACCATATGAGTCAATAAAACTTACACAAACAAGACTTCTAGAATACAAATAATGACGAATCAGTTTCCAAATCAAGTGAATGGCCTTCAGCATAAACTTCTCCTATCTTCAAATCTTCTTTTTCTTCCTTAGGACATTCTAATTATTCTTCTTTACAACTTTAACTTAGTGCATCCAGAACAGGGAAACACCATTTAGAAAATCCAAACATCTAAGAATGGTTTTGTTTTTTGGTTTTTGGTTTTTTTGGTGCTGGGGCTGGGGCTTGAACTCAAGAGCCTGGACGCTGTCCCTGAGCTTTGTTGCTCATGGCTAGTGCTCTACCACTTTTACCATAGCTCTACTTCTACCTGCCTGGGCTGGTTTTGAACCACAATCCTCAGATCTTAGCCTCCTGAGTAGCTAGGATTATAGGCATGAGCCACCAGCACCTGGCTTCAAATGTTGCTTTTAATTATAGCCAAATATATAGCTAAATTCTTTTTTTTTTTTTTTTTTTGTCGGTCGTAGGGCTTGAACTCTGGGCCTGGGCGCTGTCCCTCAGCTCTTCAGCTCAAGGCGAGCGCTCTACCACTTGAGCTATGGCGCCACTTCTGGTTTTCTGGTGGTTTATTGGAGATAGGAGTCTCACGGTCTCTCCTGCCCGGGCTGGCTTTGAACCGCGATCCTCAGATCTCAGCCTCCTGAGTAGCTAGGATTACAGGCGTGAGCCACCGTGCCCGGCTATAGCTAAATTCTTAAGAGAAGCAAAAAATCTCTAGGGATGAAAATCAACCTGGAACTAAAGCCAAAGCGGCTTTTGTTTTAGCTGCAGCTATGACTTTCCTTGGGGGAAGTCTGGCTCTAAGACTGTGAGGTTTAAGTTAACGCTGGCCCAGGACATGGGAGACTGTGGCTTTACGTGTGGCAGGGGATCTGACTGAGATCCATGGATGAGGATGACCACCCTTCAAGGGCAAATCCTCAGTATAATAATGGATTAAGAAAATGCATTCACCTGCTTCTAGCAACAGCAGAGCAAGTCTAACTTGGTCTTTGCTTTGAATTTCCATACAATTATGGAAGTCCAACCAAGAAATTAAGGTTAAAATGACCTGGATGAGGATCTGTAGCCATGAGAAAGAAGCAAGCATACTATCCAATGGGAAAAGCAAATGCCAATTTTTCTGAACTTATAACAGTCAGGATCTAGGAATCACAGAGGAGTGTCAAGTAGAACTGAAAATATCATGCCTGCATATCGTATAGTGAAGCTTCCAGACAACAACAAAAATACACAGATGGATGAAATAGAAGAGAAAAACAGAGAGGAATAATGTGCCCCAAATTGTTTTCAAGATGACAAGTGAAACACTGCTTAACAAAACAAACACGAGAAAATGCCAGTGAACTCTAATGGGTACTTGTGGGGTGAGCAGGCAGAATGGATTCCTGTCTGAAAGGGGACATCTATGTCAGTCGAAAAGCAGTTGAAAGTCTGTTTAGGAAGTGGGGAAATCTACCTATTTTCTTCCCCATTTTGTACAATGAGGTACGTGTCTCTTCTCCACCTCCACAGTACCCTGGGGACTTGTATCCTAGGGAAGGTATAGAAATCATCGGACCACATGAAGATGATGATCCCGAACAGACAAGAGGCGCTTCCTACACAAACTGAACTTCAACAAAGCTTGACTCTCAGCACCCAGTGAGATGGCCAGTCCCTCCCACGTAATTACGAACAGGAACTCAAGTGCCAGATGAGTGAGACCAGCCTCACAGAGGAAATAGGAAAGCAAGTGAAGGGAAACTGAACACACCACCACCAACAATAACTTGAGGAAAGAGAACCTAAATAGGAAATCAAAGATACTTAACCATGATCACCATGGCCCTCACTCTCCATTCTCACTTACTGAGATGTAAGATGCTGAGAAGAAATGATGTCACATCCATGGCAAAAGGAATATTCAGAAAAATCACAGAAGCAAAAAAAAAATGCTCTTGGAAATAAATTTAAACAAAGAGCAGTAGAAAGGTTGGATACAAAATCTCACAGAAAGTAGGACAAAATCACAAAGGAATAAAGAACAAGAGAGAAAAAAAATCATAAGAACAGTCCTAGAAGAAAGAACACATGTGAATAACAGGAGGTTTGAGAAAAGGCAGACAGACAAGATGGCTGGAAGCCAGAAGCCAGGAGACGATTCAAGACAGTTTCCCAGAAATGAAGGATGCATATTCCCAGGTTAAAAGGCTCAGCACAACCTACGAAAACAGACCCACACGAAGGCACACTGTGGTATCTCCTCATTTTGTTGGAGAAAAAGAAAAGACCCTACAGCTTCAGAAACAAAAAAGGGCCTTGTACAAAGGATGCAGAAAGAGGAAGCCTCTGACTTAACAAGGATAGAAGGGTAGCAAGGACGGAAGTCGGAGGGAAAAGATTTCCAGGCTAGAATTCGGCAATAGTTGGTCAGCTGTCGGTCAGGGGCCACGTCCAGTCATGCAGTGTCTCAAAACAGTCTTCCTCCCGTTGGTGGGATGTTCTCTACCAAGATGAGAGAGGGGATGAAGGGGTGGAGGGGAGGTGGGGCGGAGAAGGGAACTTGCATGGTGGAATGAAGGTCAACCCCGGGCAACCATGAGCAGGAACACAGCAGGTCGAGGACCGCCTGCTGCCCCACCTCTGCCATTATGCCTTGCTTCCAGTCTGAGGAAGTGTGAGTGTCTGGAAAAGGGAGTCCTCAGACCGGCTGCGGAGTGGGTCTAGCAAGAGGAAGACACGAAAGGTCTTCGTAAGAAAGAAGAGCCTGGGGTTTTTGTCCTGGTGAAATGCTGTACTCAGAGGCCACTGGGAAATATGGGGTAAAAATAGCCACAAGTACAAAAAGAAAAAAAATAGCAAGGCAATCTAAACTTTTGGGAAATAATAATAAAGCACAGCTATAGTCTTCAATGCTAGAGTATGAATTATGGTTGCATTGACATGATCATAAAAGTAACTGAGTAGTGTTCTTTTTTTCAATGGAAACCTACCTATGACTTTTGGAGGATTAATGGCTGCGGTGACGGTGAGGGAGAGGAGGTAAATTTTCATCTTCCTAGACTAGGAAGTCAATAAAATAGCTAACACTGATGCAGCAAAATACTGCAGCAGACCAATATAACCAAGAATCATAACAAATACAGAAAAATGTAAAAATGCCAAAAAAGAGGTTGTTGCAACCCAGAATTCCTTTTATTTTTAGGTTGGAAACTGGAATTTGAATTCAGTACCTGGCCCTTTGGCTCACTGGATGGTGCTCTACCAACTGAGCCATGCCTCCAACCCCCTACTCAGAATCCTTATGCCAACAGATTATTATTCATAATCAAGGCTTGTGGGATATATATATATATACATACATACATATACATATATATATATATATATATATATATATACCAACACCTTAATTGAAAAAATAAATTAAAAACAAGAAAGATAGCATATACAATATTAAAAATGAAAGCATGATTACAGAGCTTGAATAATACAAAAGTATATGTAGATACTGTGAAAAGTTTTATGACAGTACATTTTAAAACAGCAAAATGTTAATTTCTTTCCTAATAAGTATAATTTATCAGACTGACGAAAAAACAGACTGGGAAGACTTAGAATCCTAGTGATTCCCTGGTTATTTTGGAGATGGAATTGAGTCAATTTTTGCTGCCTGCACTGGCCTCAAATTGAGATCCTCCATATCTCAACCTCCCCAGAAACTAGGACCACAGGTGTGAGCCACCAGCGCCTGGTTTTCTACTGAACTTTAAGTAAGATCTAACTGCAGCTGTCTATGAAGTGCCCCAGAGGATGTAAAAAGAGGGCAGTCCTCAATTCACTTCCCAGGGTGGATGTAGGCCTGAATAACATCCAGACAAAGCTGGTGACAGCCAGGAAAACACAAGCCTTTCGCAAAGGTCCCCAGAAGTGGTTTTATTTTTTTTTTAATTATTATTTTTTGGGTCCGGTCGTGGGGCCTGAACTCTGGGCCTGGGCACTGTCCCTCAGCTCTTCAGCTCAAGGCTAGCGCTCTACCACTTGAGCTGCAGCGCCACTTCCAGCTTTTTTCTTTTTGCTTATGTGGTGCTGAGTAATCGAACCCAGGGCCTCATGCATGCAAGGCAAGCACTCTACCACTGAGCCACCTTCCCAGTCCCCGGAAGTGGTTTTAAAAATAACTTCCTTTTCCCTGTCTATAGAGGTAGAGGCAATATGTCTACAATGCAGGTCTCCTGGATAATTTAGAAACTAGAGAGGAGGAATTACAATCACCTTACTCTCCCTGGCCAGATGACATGATTGGTATCTTAGCAGAGCTCATAATTGTTGAACAGAATCTTGCACCTTACTGGTTTCTTTTTATAGACACTCTTTCTTGTTATCATAATTTGTAGTGGTTATATGACATTAAATATCGTAATTTACCCAGACCTTTCCCCACTGTTAGATTTCTAGGTCCTGTCTGGAAATGACTTTTTTTATGAATGCATTTCTTCTATACTTTGGGTTATTTTCTTAGGCTAGGCCGTGACAGTGTTGGAGATAATTGGTTCTCTCCATTCATTACATCCTTGCAGCACATTGGATTCCATGTCCTTCTCTCCCTCTGGTTGCTAGTTTAACTACAGCAGGAAAAGGAGAGAGGACAGGGAAGAAGAAAAGAAACACATTAAGAGTGGTCTCCATTAGTCAGATGAGAGCCTTACATTGGATTTTCCCTTGCAGCTGACCATACCCAGTGTCTCCTCCATTTCCTTCTCCCTCTCCTGTCTTTCTCCTCGGGGAAACCAGCTGAGCAAAAGGAATTCTTACCATAACATTTCTAAGTTCTTATATTTCATCTCTGGGGAAGGCTGTTTGGGTGCTTTCTTATGCTTTGTCGGCCTGTGGACGTTCGTGTCATGAACAGCTGAAGGCCCTTTCTGGCTTAGGGGCCCGTGTCTCTTAGACAGTTCACTAAGGTTGTTCAGATCCATAGCAGCAAGAGTGTAGCTGGGTAGCTGTTGGTAGGAAAATCTTTTCTTTTCCTCATGTCTGAGTCCTCTTTCTCTATCAAGGTTCAGCATGGAGTGATAGCCAGTAGAGTTTTTATGTAACACCTTGTCAAAAGCCTGACTTGGTGGAACAAAGATGTTGGAAGTGACTCTGGGGTTCTGGCCCCTAAGTGCCCTCCTGTCTGGTAGGTCGCTGTCTGGGTGTTGCTGCTGCCAGGGGGCGCTCTGGTTTCCGTGACTGACCCTGAGCTCCTCTTCCCTGAAAGGAGGCAGGAGGCCCTGGCGTTTGCGCTCCTTGCGAAGCTTGGGTCTGGCTGGCCTTCCCCAGGGCTGTTGTCCCTCGGTTGTTTCAGAGGACTGACCTCTTGGGACGCTGCTGGACTGTTGAGACCAGCGTTCCTGGTAATCCTGCAAAGATATGATGGTTATACATTAGTGTTTTCTTTATTTTCAATTGTGAGTTGAAGCTAGAAAGGTGATCAAGGACTTGAATGCTACGGAAGCCCTTTCCTCACTCCAGACACGTGGGGGAAGTCTCGGTGAAAGGCTTTAGATTGTGAGCTTAGAAAGAGGTGGCGAGCTCCAACTTGCTTTGTGTTAAAGACAAACCTTTTTACCATCTGGAAGGGGAAGCGGCACCACATGGCAGGTGGGGCAGAGGCCAGCTTCACCTCCAAGGTGGTACACAGGAAAAGGGACCAAAGATCCACCTCAGAGCACACAATCTTACTTTAACTAAATTGCTATTAAAAAAAAAAAACCCTAACCAGAAAACATTGATGAATTGCTTTCCCAACCAAGTACAAGTTTAATATGAAATACAGTTCAGAGCACCAGCTCTTCCTGCTCATACAGGTTAGAAGCTAGGGATGACCTCTTCACCAGAGGAAACAAATTAGATTTTATTCAGCAGATCCTGAGAGAGCCAGAGCTGTGATAGACATCACAAAACCAAAGGGCTGTTTTCCTTCTGCTCCTTAATACAGCCTGGACTGAAGGCAATCAAAAGGTGGGGGGGGGGGGGGCGAGGGGGAAGATTTCAATTTCAGAGCAGTCTTTATGCTTTTCAGAGTCTAGTAACAACAAGATGTACTCCCTGTATAATAGATACACGATGTAACTATCTTGTGCTAGAGCCATTTAGGAATATTTTCCAAGGAAAAAGCACACTCATTACTTTGTGAAAACCTGGCTGAGTTAAGAGGCTTTTGGAAAGAATGATTAAGTGCTTACTGAAAACAGTGACATATGCATCAATAATGGCAAAGTATTTCTCCTTTTCTAAGCTCACAGATTACAAAAAAATAAATAAAGATAAAACCTTCCTACATCCAGTATCTATGCAACATTAATTGAAAAATGCAACAATTAGCTAGATCACTGGAGAGAAAAATACCTGGAAGTGAATGAGGTATGTTTGTTTCACCCTGTTATGAAGGACCTTAGGAAAAAGTATCAGCTTTTATTTTGCTTTTTTTCTGATGTGATCCCCAAGCTGCATTGTATTCCTACATAATGGGAAGTGCTATTCTATTTCTAATGAAACCGCATTATAATAAGGTTGAGGGTGTTGAAATTAAAACAGAAATGGTTTAGTATTCCTTGTTTCAGACTTTTAAGTAAAGCATCACTTCTAATTTGAAAGGTAGACTATGTTCTCTCTGGAATTTGGATTTTCTGGGGCTACGGAGGCCATGCCAAGATTAGTTTTGCTCAACTTTTATTTTTTTTACTTTGCTCTGAAAAAAATAATCTTTCTTGTCTGGGTACCGTGGTGCCCATCGGTAGGTAATCTCAGCTATTTAGAGAGTAGATATAGAGAGGATCAGGGTTTGAGGCCAGCCTGGGAAAGGTTAATGAGAGCCTATCCTGATCAACAAGTGGGCATGATGGGCCAGCCTGCCAGCACAGCCACAGGGTTAGACAAGAGGATCACGGTCAGGGCTGGGCCAGGCAAAAAGCTGAGACGCTATCTGAGTTCACACTCCACTCCTGCCAAAATAGTCCCCCTCAAAAACAAAAACAAGCCAACAAAGCAAAGCAACAACAACAAAACTTGTCTATCCTGAGGTAAGAAAAGGTTCTTTGTTCCATGCAGTATATTGAGTTGGGCCTGAAGCCTCCCCCTTTGGAGGAAAGGGGGAAGAAATTGCTCTCTGCCTGGCTGCTGTTACTGAGCAGGAAGGTCAAGCGAGTGTGCCCTTTGCTATAACCTGCGACCGCGATCAGTGCTGACAAGGTCATCCCCCTCAGTCCCACCATTAACTCTTGGCAGAAAAAAAGTGACACGGCAC
Organism: Dipodomys spectabilis; assembly: GCF_019054845.1. Taxonomy (NCBI): domain Eukaryota; kingdom Metazoa; phylum Chordata; class Mammalia; order Rodentia; family Heteromyidae; genus Dipodomys; species Dipodomys spectabilis. Next base: position 9,177,895 of record NW_024870753.1, on the reverse strand, counting down.
ATTTTCTGCTGACTGATCTTCCTCGTTTACTCTCCTCTTCCTCACCAAAGAAAGAAGAAACAAATCCGAAGTCCTGGGTTAGCACTTGATTTCCGCTGTGTCCTTACCTCTGCTTCCCAACAATTGTGTTCACAATGGCCCTCACAGGGGGCTTTGTCAACAGGGCAAGGACTCATCATTTGATGAAACTTCAATTGTCTCAAGTGTTAAATCCGCCATTCACCCAAACCCGAGTGCCTGGAGATGGCATTTCAGTCCCCAGAAAGGACATTTATGGGGCTTGATGTGATTTCTCTCACCTTGCAGGCAGCCTACTTGAGATCTGTGGTTTATGGAAGATTTATTACCCTACAATTGAGGCCTCAGGTGTCACGCTTTAGGTGGCAAGATCTGAGTTCCCAGAAGTTAATATACAAAGCCATTCTCAGGCTGTTTAATCTCCTGCATCAGCACTGAAATCCGCTATTTCATCCTGCTCTCGCTGGGGTTCTTTTGTTACCCACACTGCTTAATGGCAATAGGTTTTCACGTCACATGCGGTGTGTTAGCCCTGGGGAGTCTTCGTGCCTAATGCTGGGATGACAATTTCTCAGCAAGGCCCGTCCTTAGTCATTAATGTTCATTCATACTGCGCCATCCAAGGATGTCTGCGCCATCCCTGTGAAAGGTAGGGGCTGGCTGCTTCTCTCTTGCAGCTCTCCTGCTTACAAATCACAAGCCCAAGGCAGACTTCACGCTCTGATCCCAAGCAGGCGCTCCCTGGCTTCAACACAAAAGCCACCTTGCTTTCAGCTACCCAGACTTGGCCCTGAGCTCCAGGGTCAGCTCCGATAGGAAGACGTTTCTGTTGCACTTTCTTTGCTTTCTTTCTTTCCTTCCTTCCTTCCTTCCTTCCTTTCCCTTCCTTCCTTCCTTCCTTCCTTCCTTCCTTCCTTCCTTCCTTCCTTCCTTCCTTCCTTCCTTCCTTCCTTCCTTCCTTCCTTCCCTCCCTCTCTCCCTCCTCCCTTCCTTCCTTCCTCTCTTTCTCTCTCTCTCCCTCTTTCTTTCTTTCCTTCCCCCCCCCCCCCCCCCCGCTAAACAGCTCACTGACAATTAAAAACGAGTCTGTTGAACTTGGGTTGTAAACTGCATCCTATGATATTAGGAAAATGTGGAGTACGGCTCTATTTTCTGCTGTTGGTATGATGAATTGGAGCAGCATGGGCACTGGGAGACTCACATCACAAATGATCATCTGTTTAAGGTTTTGTCTTCCCAATGTTGCTAGGCTGGAACCCAGTGCCTTTTCCCTGCTGGTTCGTACCACTCAGTTACACGCTCATTACCATTCCCAATATTTTAAGAGAGAAGATGTGTAGGTTTTTTAATTGCACCTGGCCTATTTTCTCTCTTCCCTCCTCTAGTTATAGTTTCTCTTTCTTTTGTTAAATATATATTTTTATCGTAAAGATACTGTAGAGAGAGGGGTTACAGTTACGTGAGTAAGGTAATGAGTACATTTCCTATCAAGCACTATTACCCCCTCCTTTGTTTTTCCCCTACTATCCCTTCCCTCCCCACCTCTCCCCAACTCTCCGCCCTTCCCCCTCCCCCCCCTGCAAGCTATAAAGTTCGTTTTCAACATAGTGTCTTGTACATCTCATTGTTACAATGGGTCCACCTGTATTCTGTCTAGCATGTAAATGTGCTAATCTCTCCTCTGAAAAAGGAGAATGGGACTCTCCCTTAGTCCCATTCACAGAGCTGTTTTTCTCACAGGTAGGCAAGGTGGATTATGCCATCCACCAGTGCACACTTTGCTAATGGCTTCTTCCAGGGCACCAGGTAAAAACGGAATCAGGAAAGGGAACCATTCCTGGGGCCTCTGTGTTGCTGTGTTTTATGTAAAATGACTTTAAATGTCCTGTGCTGTTTTGTCTTCATTCAGGAGAGTTACAGCCATGATACTCAGTATGCCTGGACAACAGAAAGCATTCTCTTACCTTTCTTCTTATTTTGTTCCATTTTAGTGACATTTAAGAGAGCTCTGGGTCACAACATGTTTCAAACGGGCATTCTATGATCATTTAAATGGTTTAGGAATACAGGGCCATAGAATCATAAGATTTAGCAACTGTAATTGACCTTGAAGGTCATTTAGACCAACTCTTTTTTTCATAACAAGGAAACTTAAGGCTTATAGGTGAAGTTGCCATTTGCCAAGGTTATGCACCAAGTGCATGGCAGGTGGAGCCCCAGCATTCTCCTTATGACCTGGTCCAGTGCCCAGAATGCGAGACATGCCTTAAAGTGCTCTCTGCCATGCCCCAGCTCTGTATCCCATGTGCTATCAGATCCTGCCCTCCACAGCCCTGTGCCAGGAGAGTTCACTCTACCTTGTCGGCTCCAGGTATCCCTGGCCTCAGCATTTAGGAAGCTCTAAAGAACGCTATTAATTAATTTAATAATTTAATTAATTAAATGTTCAAGTGTGAGGGCAGCCTGGTGGCCTCTGGGGACAAAGGAAATGATTTAGGGTATTTCCAGATTTTTCCAGTTTCTTGTTGCCGTGTATATGATTTGAGCAGATGACGCCAACAGCTCTACAGGCTTGGTGGCTTTCATGATCTTATCCTTTCTAAATAAGGAAGAAATCTGAAGCAGGACTGACTCCACAAAACCCCCACACCCCGGCTCAGGAACTACGTCAGCTGCTACAGGCTTTTACTGTTGGTTAGTTTTCCTAGAGAAACGATTTCAGAAATGTTCCCCTCAATATTACGATGATGATTTCAGAGCAGTAAACCATAGAGGGAAAGGGTGCTGCCAGCTGAGCAGCTTTTGTGTTCTGCCAGTGAGGGTTCAGCCGGGCTCTGGGGACCCCCTGCTGGGGAAGGTGGGCCCCATCATGGAGAGTGGCTGACAGCTCTGACAAGGACAGCCCTGTGGGCACCCTGGAGCTGAGGTTCGCCTTTCCCTGTGTGTCCCCAGGCCTTCCTTCTGGGAGAGGTTTGCAGTCGGTGTGGCAAGTGTGCTAGGATGATGTTCTTCAAGAAAGCAGAACCTCTGGGAACAGAGGAAGGGTGGCCGGCTGAGAAAGCCAGGGTTTCTCTGGCAGAAGTCAGTCTCTTTCACACAATGGTGGGTAGCTGTTCTCAGACATAAAAATAAACCCATAAGTGACAAGAACTCACTGACATTACTTATATTCAAGCAGAATCACTTGAAACACACTTAGCATGCAATCTAGCAAGTAACCTTTAGCTGCCTGGCTCTTTGATGCCATTTGTCCTCTGCATCGATGGCAGTGTTTTCAATCTCTTTGGTGTGCTCAATAGTCATCTTGCCAGCGACTCTGATGGGGTAGGAGACCTGAGAGGGTAAAACATATACAGCATAAGAGTCACGGGCACAGGGCTCTGTCCTCTAGGAAGAAGTCCTGTCAGGGAAGGCTCTACGGATAGTTTATTTGATCTCTTCAGTCCTCAGCTTCCCAGTGCGGTAGGAACATACTTTAAATAAACAACTAATAAGAAGAGGCTCATGGCTTCTGAGCTTTCAGTCCATGGTCACTTGACCCTATTGTTTTGGGCCTGTGAAGAGGCAATCTAGCATGGTGGGGAACTCTTGCATGTGTGGTGTGTGGTGTTGGGGAGGGGACATGGGGACCAAGATGCTCACTTCCTGGCAGACAGAAAGCAAAGAGACTGGAGGGAGGAGCTGGGAGGAAATGAGGGAAGGGAAGACACTGTACAAAAGGAAATGTACTCACACCCTGATTCATGTCATTACAATCTCTCTGTACATCACCTTTAGAGTAACAATAAAGTAAATAATAATTGGACAAAAAAGCAAAGAGAGACACAGGAAGGACCTGGGATCAGGATCTCTTCGAGGGTGCAGTACAGCGTACTTCCTCCAATGAAGGAAAAGAGAAACAAAGAAAAGCCACAGTAAGAGAAAGGATCTGGGCTGGGAAGGTGGCTCAGTGGTAGAGCGCTTGCCTTGCATGCCTGAGGCCCTGGGTTCGATTCCTCAGCACCACATAAGCAAAAAGAAAAAAGCCGGAAGTGGCTCTGTGGCTCAAGTGGTAGAGCGCTAGCCTTGAGCTGAAGAGCTGAGGGACAGCGCCCAGGCTCAGAGTTCAGGCCCCACAACAGGACCCCCCCCCCCCCAAAAAAAAAGAGAGAGAGAGAGAGAGAGAGAGAGAGAAAGGATCTCTGTTTCATGCACCATGTGCAGTGTCCCACCACTGAGCAACCTAAATGCCAGAAAGTTCTTCCTGTGGGAACTTCCTCCCCACATTCCCTGTCTCTTTGCTCTCTGGAGAACCACACAACAGAAAACAGAAAACACCTGCAGATTCTGACTTGGGGTCTCTTCTAGCCCTTCTCTTACTGAGAGGGCCTGTTTCAAGGTTTCTCCACCATCCTTCCAGTGATGTGTGACTCAGTCTAGTCTTTCCCTTTTTGAACTGGTGAAATTAGTTTGTAAGTGTAGCTTTAGGGCTTTGCTCTTGTTTTGTTAAATTTCTGGGTAGGCTGAGAAGCAGCCAGATGTGCAACTGGAAAGAATCTGGAATTTGGACTCTGTTATGCTTTTGCTCACATTTTCCCTCTACTGTTTACTTTTAGTAATGGAGCCTGGTGTTCAATATAGAAAGGGCAAAAAGTATTCATTAAATACGAAGTGATAAGTAAATACTTACCATTCAACACAGCTGCCCTGGCACAAAACAGACAAGCTGTCTGTCCTTTATCTCAAGTGCTATCTTATCTGTCTGTGAACAATTGCTGAGATAACTCACTGTTACTGCACACACAGAGGTACTATAGGTAGATCTGGCAGATGTTTCAAGATTTAAAAGTTGGACTGAATGTGGGAGGAAAAAAGAAAGGGGTTTTGCTTGAATTTTCACTGCTAAAAGAAGGAAGCAAGAAAGTACTATTTGATCATGGACTTATTCTGAAATTGAGCAGAGGGAATCACTAGGTTTGCAATGCACAGCCTCCTCTGCAAATGGAAGACCTCACACCACTCAACTGTCTAACTTGTGCTGAGAAGAAATTTTAGAATGGATGCTGGTGCTCCAGGCTAGGAACTGCCTCTCAGCAGTCCTAGAAAAACCTACCGTTACCAAACACTAGGTTTCACTGGAGTTGCAAAGGTTTGGTCCAATTCCTGCCACAATGTTAAAACAGACACATCATTCACTTAAAAGGAAAATCAGGACCAAGATGGCCTGGTGCCAGCCGGAACGATGAATAAACCTACCCCTTACCTGAAAAAAAAAAAAAGAAAAACCAGCCGTGCCCTGGAGGAGAAATGAAGGTCAAGAGAGTGAAAAAATATAACTAGGCTAACTAAGCAGGCCAGGAAAAATCCCTTTCCAACCTTAAAGAGGTGATGAAAAAGAAAGAAGAGAGAGGGGAAGAGGGAGAGAGGAAGGGAGGCGGGAGAAGCTGAGCTCTTCTATAGATCTGCTTCTATGCCATAGAAATAAAGGGGGTTTGGTTTATTAATTCAGTCTCCCACTAGTGCCGTAAATTTGTACACTCACAACCGTGAGATCTCATATAGTTTTGCCATTAAGTTTACAAATTAAAAATGGAGTATCTGACATGTCCTTTGCTGGGGACGGAGGAAGTTGGATATTTCCATCCACAGGCTGTTTTGGTGGAACTTGTAGCTGAGTCTCCCCAGGGGACTTGCCGGGCAGGTAAAGCATACTTCTACATTATCTCTTTGAAAGTGGAATGGGACACAACCTCTGCCAGCTATATACTTTTTTTTTTTTGTGAACCATTCTATTAATACCAATCAAATCGAGAAAATGATCAAATGAAATTGCATTTTGAGCATCATAAGCTGTGTAATGTCTATTCTGTTAAATTGGGGCCTATAATTGCTTCTCTACTGAAAAGATACAACAAAGACAGCAATCATGGCATGCCATTATCCCAGACTAGAAAACCGGCCTTTGCCGGGAGGACTTCAAAGGCTTGCGGTTCTCGAATTGCATTTGGCTGCTATTGTTGAAGCGCGGGCAATCTTGATTAGGTGTTTACACTGAGGTAAGGCGCAGAGCAGAGAGTCGGAGTGCCTGGGTCTAGAGCCATTAAAAAATTGTACATTATGTTCCTTGCTTTGAAGTGAGGGTTTGTAGGTAGGAAAAGCAACTCAGATTGAGTACAGCTGAGCTAGACTGGGCTCCCACTTCTCTCAAAGAAACTCGGGTTCTTAGAGAATCAGACAGAGCCACAGAAAACAGTTCATGCTTTCCCCAGAGCTGTCATGCAAGTGAGTTAGGTGTACACACTCAAACTTACTCTGTGTGTGTGTGTGTGTGTGTGTGTGTGTGTGTGTGTGTGTGTGTGTGCCTGGCTCCCGTTTTCCCCTACATTTTGGTTTTATTCCTGACTTTATGTAGGTTCTTTGTTAGGCTTGATGTTATTCCTTGATGGTATGCATTGACCACTTACACATGCCCAAGGTAAATAAGCGCACTGGAGGGAGTCTCTCTCTCTCTCTGGGACAGTCAGTGGATACAATGAATGCTTCTTTATTCACTTGGCTAATGAGTGATAGAAAGTATTTATTTTTCTTATTTCTTTTTTGTTGGTCGTGGGGCCTGAACTCTGGACATGGGCGCTGTCCCTCAGCTCTTCAGCTTAAGGCGAGCGCTCTACCACTTGAGCTATGGCGCCACTTCTGGTTTTCTGGTGGTTTATTGGAGATAAGAGTTTCAGGGACTTTCCTGTCTAGGCTGGCTTTGAACCTGGATCCTCAGATCTCAGCCTCCTGAGTAGCTAGGATTACAGGCATGAGCCACTTATTTCTAATACATTTTGCTATTTTTTTTTTTTTTTTGTCGGCCTGGGCCTGGGCACTGTCACTGAGCAATTCAGCTCAAGGCTAGTGCTCTACCACTTGAGTGAGTCACAGCACCACTTTTGGTTTTTTCTGCTTATGTGGTGCTGAGGAATCGAACCAGGGCCTCAGGCATGCAAGGCAAGCACTCTGCCACTGAGCTACCTTCCAAGCCCCTATGTTTTATTTTCTAGTACATCTCTAATACCTTTATGCTCCTCAGCGTCAGCTAACCTACCAGCTGTATTTATACAGGGTCAGCAAAAAAGAGCCAACACAAAAGGATGAGTGTCATCTCAATTTACCATCACCTTTGAAATGGTAAAATTCTGGGAACTTCCTGAATGGGCAAAGGCAGAATGAAGGAAAGACATAGCAGGGGGAAGGAAGTCCTACCGGTTACTTGGGGCTGGGTGGAACTCACCTATCCCCCTCCTCCCGCCCCCCCCCCCCCCCCCCCCCCCCCCCCCCCCCCCCCCCGCCACCCCAACAGAGGCCTACAGACTGGCAGTCACTAGACAGGCCCGGCCTGGAGTAATCTCCAGTCAGAGAGTGTAAAAGCCGGATAGGAGCAGCCATGTTGAGTCTTTAACTCCCTTTTCCTGCACAGGAAAATTCTCCCCACGTTAATCCTGTTAGACTAAGATAAATCATTCCTAAACCTTTCAAAAAATTATTCTACCACTGCTGATATTGAGCTCAGCTGTATTTATTTATTTATTTAAGTCATCAGGCGTGAACTCTGGGCCTGGGCGCTGTCCCTCAGCTCTTCAGCTCAAGGCTAACTAACACTCTACCACTTGAGCCACAGTGCCACTTCCAGTCTTCTGGTGCTTTATTGGAGATAAGAATCTCATGGACTTTCTGCCCTGGCTGGCTTTGAACTGTGATCCTCAGCCTTCTGAATAGCTAGGATTACAGGCGTGAGCCACTGGTGCCCAGCGAGCTCAGCTGTCCTAATTATTGATGGGCTTTTATCACACAGATGTTTGGGGACAACACACATGACCTATTTGACTCTATGACTAGCTACTAAGAATGTAATTAGCCTGTGTGAGCTCAGTAAGAAGTTGAGAACAGTGGGACCTTTGGAGGCTCAAGGTATACACACACACACACACACACACACACAATTTGTTTTCAGCCTAAGAATCCTAAGCATTTCACAACCTCCCTCCCATAATAACAGCAGTTACCTTCTTAAAAATACTTCCTTTTGCTGTGCCAGTGACTCACACCTGTAATCCTAGCTATTCAGCTGGCTGAGTAAGGACTACGGTTTGAAGATAAGAAAGTCCATGAGATTCTTATCTCCAATTAACTCCCCCCAAAAGCCAAAAGTAGAGCTGTGGCTCAAGGGGTGGAGTACTAGCCTAGAGCAGAAAAGCTTAGGGACAGAGACCATGCCCTGAGTTCAGGCCTCAGGACCAGCACAGAAGAAAAGTGATTAATGATGTGAAATGTCCAGTTCGTGAAAGGGCATGCTTTAGTTCCATGGGAAGTTTTCTTTCCATGGAACCCTCTTCAGTAATGGGGATTTAACGAAGTGTCACTCTTAAGTCTGTAAGTCATACAAATGGGTAGTTGAAGCAAATAAGTACCAGACAGTGCTCATAAAGATGCCTTAAGAAATGTCTGGTATTGAAAAAACCATAAAGTTCAATTGAAATTACACTATCATAAGTGCTCTTGTGGTAGCACTGAACAAAATAAGAAAATCTATCAATCAATGAGCATCTACGGAGTTCCCACTCTGGTGAAGAATAATTTTTACAAGTATAATAAAGGTAGAACTGAAAAGCACCATCAAGCTGGAAGATCTACATAAAAAGGAACTCTGTTTCTAATCAAATATAATTACAAAAGGATGATAATTTAAATAAAGGTACAGCTTAACTTATGGACCATCCAAAGTTCTAGTAAATTCAAAATGATGAGAAAGAATAGCTACTTAGAAACTAATCTTATCCAGTAAGAGGCTACAAATTCAAACCAAACATTCAACGATGAATGTAATGCATACTTAAAGCTTTATGATTGTGAAAAGCTTCTACATATAGCATCTCCTGTGATCGTCTTAATAATTCTGAAGCAAATGTCTACTTAAATAAGGAAATATACGGCTTAGGATTATATGACTTGTCTGTGTGTGTATGTGTGTGTGTGTAACAGTACCTGGGCCTGAACTTGGGTCCTCATTCTATCGCTGGCCTTTTTCTGCTCATCAGTTGAGCTATATCTCCATTTCCAATTTTGTTTTTGCTGGCTATTTGGAGAAAAGTCTCATGGATTTGTCTTCCCAGGCTGTCCTTCAACTTCAATTCTCAGATCTCAGCCTCCTGAGATCTAAGGATTATAAGTGTGAGCCACCGCTGTCTAGCAGATTGTGTGAGTTCTAATATATATAGTTCTAATGAATGAGGCTCAAAACAAAGTCTTTGACTACAAATTCCATTGTTTAAATTAATAGCACAAGATCTTTTCTTTTTATTTCTGGACTAAAGAAAAATATTTTAAATGACATTTCTTCATCAAGTATTTAGGTTCCATGGCAGATGTTCAAGTATGAAAGAGGTGAACTTTACATCTTCATAAACTAGAGACATTTGAGCTGAGACTCTCTAATTGTACTTCAAAACCAAAGCACCAAATTCTGTGTGTGTGCAATCCAAGTTACATATAAGTAACTTAATTATGAATTACAAATGTTTAAAGCTGTATCTGAATAACTGTTTTTTTTTGGGGGGGGGGGGCGGGGGGTGCTGGTCCTGAGACCTGAACTCAGGGCTGAGGTGCTGTACCTGAGTTTTTAATGCTCAAGACTAGCGCTCTACAACTTAGCCACAGTTCTACTTCTGTCTATCTTTCAGTGGTTAAATGCAGATGAGAGTCTCATAGACTCTTCTGCCTGGGCTGGCTTCAAACTGCCATCCTCAGATCTCAGCCTCCTGAGTAGCTAGGATTACAGGCTTGATTACAGCACCTGAACAGGCGTTGAAACAAATATGTCAACTAGTTGGCATATGGTAACCCTGGGGACAGCAGCACCAATGGGAAGTGTGCTTAGGAAATCTTGCCAACTTGGAGTCGAAACACCTGGGACCGGTAAAGCCCATTTGGTGTCTCTTTAGGCATATCTTTGAGGGCATCTGTAGAGATTAACCCCGATAATCTCTGCCTGAACCACAGGCTGTAGGCCCAGAGAGAAGAAGAAGGAAAAAGAAGCCATAAGTGCAGGCAACTAGCATAGGCCTGTCTCTCCCTGTCCCTGTCCCTCTCTGTCTCTCTCTCTTTCTCCCAGGTGACCAGGAGGTGAGCTGCTGTTCTTCCCCACACTGCGGTAGGCTGGCAGGGCTGAGAGGATGAGCCACCACGAGCTTCTCCTCCCCTCCCTCAAGGGCTTTGCTAGGTGTTTGATCACAATGATGAAAGCTGAGGAAGCGGATCCTGTTCATACAGTCTCTGAGGAGCCATGCCACGGGGTGGGAGTGACACCGCAGGCCACTGTACGAGGACAGACAGACAAGCTGCTCAGAAGGGCCTCGTCATTTGGTAGATTCCTCTGGTTTCTCATGGCTTAAGACATCCTTGTGGTCATAGCTTCCCTTTCCCTAGGGTCTGATACCTGTCAGGAGCTTTGTGTAAATTCTTCAAGCAGCTTTCCAAGACAGAAGTTGGTGCATATAATAGACGAGGAAGATAAGGTTAGGAACCCACTTGCTCAAATATCTAGTGAAATATCAAATATCTATGTGGAAGAGGCAGAGCTGACCCCGGATCTTCTGACTCCCCAGCCAGTACTTGGCTTGGATTTTTCTTCCCACCCGCCCGATACTGCGATGCTTCATGTAGAGTGCAGCCACCACGTGGGCTGGGCCAAAGCTCTGCCAGATTGTGAGTGCGTTTCTCTTCTCAGCCATTCACATCTCAACTTGAAAGGATACTTCCAAAGAGACCTTCCCCAGGTACTTAGCTACTTAGTTATATTTCATAGTAATTTGGTGAATCAAGTTTCTCATTCTTCTTTGAAGTCTTGATCAGCATCTGAAATTGTTACCTGCTTCTTGTCTGCACCCCAGGACTGGAAGGTACATGGCTAGTGGCAGCTCAGGCTGTCTTATGTTGTTAAATCCTGGCTGTAGAGCAGGGCACCCAGCACAAGGGTAGTGCCCAATCGTACTTGATCCCTGGTTGGTCTATTGTCTCTGTAAGAGCCACATGGTGGCTGCCTACTCTGGACCCCCTGGGTAGATGGTGGACTCCATTTAGAGCCTTCTCTTGTCTCTATAGATGATTGAATAACCTTTTCTATATTTATATTTGCAAAATATCTGCAATTTCTTTCCAAGAAATTACTAGGAAGGAGCAGAATAACATGTATAAAGCACTTAAAGCTCTTCTGAACCCAAACTAAATTTCATCTTCAAAGAAATGTTACAATAAAGATAGAAGGGTGGCTCATTTTTCAAAATACAATTTCCTTTAATGGCAGATCATAAGTTTGACTCAAATGCTAATGAGTCCAGACAAATACTTTTGGCTCCCTAACCAACAATAAGAGCAAGGCTGGGTCCGACCGCGATGATCAGCTGCCCTCTAGTGGTTTTGCCATGAACATCAGTTCCTGGCTTCACACATCATATTTATTCCAAGGGCTTTTTCATGTATAATCAACAGAGCTATGAAGAACAGCAAAAAGACTGTACAACTATTGAACACAGAACCAAATGATTCCACTGTGGTCCACACACATACAAGCAAAAATATGCAACTTAGGTGCCCTGAGTGCAAATCTCAGTACTGCCTAAATAAATAGGCGGGTGTTCTGATAACTCCTGTAATCCTAGCCACTTTTGAGGAAGAGAGCAAGAGGATCATAATTTGAAGCCAGCCTGGGTAAAAAGTTCTTGAGAGTCCACATCAGCCAATTTAAAACGCTGGCTATGGTGTCCTGAACCTGTTATCCCAGCTGTTCAGAAGTGTACCTGGCAGGGTCATCACCTAGGCTGGTCCTGTCATAAACCTGAGAAATGTTTTTATTTCAAATATAACTAAAGCAAAAAGATCTGGGGCCTGGCTCAAGCTATAGAATACCTGCAAGCAAGTACAAGGCCCTGAGTTCAAATCTTAATACTGACAAACTCTATGATTTTTTTTTTGAGTGGGGATACTGGTTTCAGCACTGAAGCCGTTGATAGTTTTTATTTTGTCGTACAAGCAGGGGCAACATAAAGACTGCAGTGAAGTGCGGTTGCCATGACATCATCCCAACAGAAAGCCATTCCAAACAAAGGCAAATTCAGGTCCAGCATTTGGGAAGAGATGTGTAAGTAGCCATGACTTACCTGCTCTAGGTGAAGCTCCCCCATTTTCTTATTGTGAAGTTGAAGGTAGGAATCTGTTTTAGGAATGGGTATCCCCAAAGTCAGCTTGTTCTTTTCCACGAAGTATTGTTTGGACTTCCTTCTCCGACGGCCATGTCGTGTCCCTGGCAGGAAAACCTCGTTATGTGAACTTGAACTCTTCAGGTTCTGAGAGAGGTTGCTGGATTCCTCCCGGTCACTGTCACTTAGCTCTAAAAAGCACTCATTGCGACAGTCTCCCTGCTCATAGTTTGGGCTTAAAAATTCACTTCCAAGTAAGGAGACTGCGCTCTGAGAGCTTCTCTTCTCTTTGTCGGTTCCACCCGAAAGTCCCACGGACGGCTCCTTGGAAGGGTAGAGGGGAGCCGAGGGCAGGTTTTCCAAAGAACTGCCTGCAGACCGGGGCAGTCCCTCCGCTGCCAACAACTGCACCTCCTCTTTCCTCTTCTTCCAATTCGGATCATATCGCAAGTCTGAATATTTGTCATCTGTCGGTTGTTGACTGCTCAAAGCAGAAAAGAAATGGCAAGTCCTCAATCAAAAGCAATCCACTGACTGTATTCAGCTGCTGACTTCACTCTTCCTACCATCTACAGGCTAAGGACCTATCTCAGACTCAAAGGAGACCCATGCACTACAGATAACAGAGTATAAGTCTTAATTCCTCAAGTTCATTTGAAATATGCCATAAGACAGAGGACAGTTGAATTCTTTTGTTGTTGTTGTTGTTGGTCGTGGGACTTGAACTTTGGGCCTGGGCGCTGCCCCTGAGCTCTTCAGCTCAAGGCTAGCGCTCTACCACTTGAGCCACAACGCCACTTCTGGTTTTCTGAATGGTTTATTGGAATTAAGAGTCTCACGGACTTCCCTGCCAGGGCTGGCTTTGAACTGCAATCCTCAGATCTCAGCCTCCTGAGTAGCTAGGGTTACAGGCGTGAGCCACCGGTGCCCGGCAGGACAGTTGAATTCTAAATGCCAGAAAACAGATGAGGATGGATGTTTGCAACATTAATCCAGTGAAGCACTGTGGTTCAAAGAGTGTTAGTACTTGCCATCAGCAAAGGCCCAGGCTTTCAGCTGGGGAAAATAGAAGTGCAATTCCCATGCCAGCTGGTAATATGCACATTTGCTTATTTATCTAGGAAAGAAAGTATAGCCAGTAATATGCACATTTGCTTATTTATCTCGGAAGGGAAGTGGGGTCTGTTGCCTAGGCAACGTTCACCTCAGCCTGCTCCTTTTGGGAGGAAAGCCAGGCTCTAGCCCAACTGAATGCCTACATAGGCTCATCCTTCTTTCCAGTAATTTTTTTTCACTTTATTTTGTCTTTGAAGAGGTTATCAAAGGTTATCAAATGTGCTACAGAAAGATCCCAAGGCTTAGAATCAGACCGTGGTTCACTGAATGATTCCTAGTTTGCTGGTCATCAAGTCTATGCATATAAAACTCACTAGACAGGCTACTGTGACATGAGAGCTACAGGAAAGACCTGTTTGAATAAAAGGTTAAACATATAGTCCTGTCCTCATGACCCCAAATCAAATCTCTCCTTTTCCCCCATGACAATTTCAATTTGAAAAGTAGTATCCCCTAGTCTTTACAAAAAAAAAAAAAAAAAAGGAAGGAAGAAAAAAAAATGCTGGTAATATAGCATATTTAATAGCTTCTTTGATCTTCAAAAGCTAAATGGGAGAGATTTTCCTTCCTGACTACAGTGGATGAAATCTTCTAATCAAAAAGAAAATGTAAATCACCCCTGGCTTTTTATGCTATTTGGTATTCCTGTTTGCAGAGGACATAATTTTATGCCCGGTAAACAAACTAATGGTCCCCATAATGCTAATTTACTCATCTTAATGTGGCCCTTGGATTTCTTTGATTTGAGAGAAAGAAAAAACTGGAGAAAAAGCCAAAAGTCCCAGGCCTTGCTAAATTGCTATTGTGAATTATTTTAGTTTGCATATTAAAATGGAAAACTTTTTGAGATGCTGTTTTTCAACATCAAAATGTCTGGAGGAGAATGGTCAGGAAATAGGACATCAAGCTGAGCCCCACCTTGCCCTACCACCCTGGATAACCTGCCCTGGCACCCGGGTGACTTGCCTTCAGTGTTTTGGTCAGGAGGATTCTCCTGCATGTCACCAACCCCATGAACTCTTAAGAGCCAAGGCATGGTGTGTGTGTGTGTGGGGGGGGGGGGGATAATGAGATAATGGGAGGGGGGTAACAATGTTCCACAAGAAATGTACTCATTACCTTACTCATGTAACTATAACCTCTCTGTACAGCATCTTTACAATAAATAAAAACATTATAAAAAAGAGCCAAGGGACACGAGGCATGGCTGGCAGGGTACAATCTACACTGGATGGACACTCCTGGGCTCCTGCCAAGGGCCTGTCACTCCCGATGCGGCCTCAGTTGGCCAATCATGTTCTCTCTGAACCAGTTCGTCTCATTTGCATAGAGTACCTCAAATGTGTTTTCTTTCTTTTTTTTTTAAGTTATCTTTAAGTAGCTGTACAAGAGCTTCAGCTCAGGAGTTGGTAAGTACAATGCATCTTGATTGGCGCTGCTTGTTTCTTAAGGCTGCACGATAACCCACACAAGGCAGCATGTCTTAGGGACCTGCTTTCACACTTACTTAACTTTGTACTGTGATCTTTACTCCTGACTGGGCCCCAGCACCAGGTCATGTTCCAAACTCTGCAATGTGCCTGCCATAGGCACAAGAAGCAACAAATGAATAGATGCTTCTAGAAAATAACTATCTCTCTAAAAAAAAAACAACCCGTCAACACAAACATAGTATTAGGTATTTATTAAAACCAATACTAAGGACTGGTGTTGGGGGATAGTTGTTCAAGTGGTACAGTGTTTGTGAGGCACCGAGATCAACCCCTAGTATTGAAGATAAAGAACAAACCATCAGAGCACAAAACAAATCGTGACTCATGAAGCTCGCGCTTACAATTCCTGCTACTTGGGAAAAGGAAATCAGAAGGATCGTAGTTTGATGCTGGCTTGGGCAAGAGGTTAGTGAGACCCACATCTCAACTAGTAGCCATGTATAGTAGTGCACAACTGTTGACCCTGCTACAAGGAAGGGCAGTAGTTCCAGGCAAGCCCAGGTTAGTCTCCTAGAATGGAATACTATGCCTCAGAATAGGGACCTAAGGTGGAGGTAGTCAGCCAGCTCTGTCCCCAGTCTCTGCCTGCTGTGTTACTCCGTTGTCATGGCTTGCCCTCCCATGTGTGGACCATGCTTCCTGCTGAGAGAACTCAGGAGACTCCTCTCTCCCCAGGGCTGAAGTTATTTCAAGGGCACTGAGTTGCTTTGTGGTGATCTGAATGGTAACCTAGAGGCCCATTTTCTGAACCCTCAATTTGAATCTTGACTTGGCCTGTGTGAGGAATCTCTGGGCCATAATTTTGGGGATGGAGCTGAGAAATGTCAGCATTCCTACCTGTTCAAGTAGTTTAACAACTGTTGGAAGAGGATGAAGAAGATATAATTGGGGGAATTAAATTACTTTAGATCTTCAAAAACAAACAAATACCAAAAACTGTACTACCTAGCCTCAACCAATATCCTTTCTTAGGTAGCTTCTGAAGCATTCACACATTACATAGAATGACAGTTTGAGTGGAAACTAGATAAAAGAGAAGATTTGAAAACAAACCAAACACCATGAGTTGCTTTTGGCTGAGAAAAAATGTTTTTTGAGGGCTGGGAATGTGGCTTAGTGGTAGAGTGCTTGCCTAGCATGCATGAAACCCTAGGTTCGATTCCTCTGTACCACAAAAGCAGAAAAAGCTGGAAGTGGTGCTGTGGTCCATGTGGTAGATTGCTAGCCTTGAAGCTCAGGGATAGCACCTAAGCCCTGAGTTCAAGCCCCAGGACTGGCAAAAAAAAAAAGTTTTTGTGGGCTGGGAAGGTGGCTCAGTGGTAGAGTGCTTGCCTTGCATGCATGAGGCCCTGGGTTTGATTCCTCAGCACCACATAACCCGAAAAACAAATAAACAAATAAACAAACAAACAACGGAAGTGGCGCTGTGGCTCAAGTGGTAGAGCTGAGGGACAGTGCCCAGGCCTAGAGTTCAGCCCCCACGACCAAAAAAAAAAGTTTTTGAATGGATTACTGGAGAAGGCCTATAAATGAGTACATACAAGGACAGAGTTTGAAAACATGGCTTCTAGGAAGGCTTTAATAATGCTGGACTCTGAGTAAGATGACTGTCTTAAAACCTTCCATAATCCTGTCTAGATGGAAGACTTATTGGAGCAAATGGGAGGTGAGGTTTTGCAAAACTGTGAGTATGGAAAACTGTAACACTTCATAGGAACAAATCTAAGGGTTGAAACAGAACATGATACTAAAGAACCCCATTGTCCTGGGCTTGTGTGCTAAGCAGCTCAATTGTGTTGTGTGGTCCAGGTCAACCCTTGGGGACACAATGAGTGTGAAGAGCCCTTTCATCCGTAATCATCCACACACAAAGCCCGCGCCTCTTTCCTCCCCATTTGATAGAAAGGTTACCCAGACAATGAGTCCACAACCCTTTTGTTACGGCTCAGACAACAGATGCCGGGTATCCTCTTCAGAGGCCTGGGTTAGAAATGGATGTAGAGAGTGAGGGTGTGGGCTGGGGGGAGGGGGGCAGTCTCACAAGCCCACGCCAGGATATTTGCTGGCTTTAATGGACCCGAGTTGAGTACTCACTGTGATAACTTCAAACAAAATAAAATCAAATCTCCGCTTAATGAAGAGCCTCATACTCAGTTTTGTATGCAATCAAAAAATTAGTAAAATTAGAGCATGTTTCTTGTACAATTAACATCCTTTGCACTCACGATAAAATATTCAATAACTGGCCATTTTGCCTGTTGAGGAGGTGAATAAAAGCATTGCTATTAATCATTTAGCTGTTATTTATTTGCCACTTTATTTTAAGTAGGCAGTTAGATTGAAACTGCACATGTTATTACTGATTTAGGTTTAATTTAATCCTTTTAAACAGAACAATTATTCTTAATTTATATGCCATTAAATCTTTTATGCATATGAGCAGCAAACTCAATTTCTGTTTAAGTGTAAAGTTTTTAGTGCTTCCCTAAGGAACAAGAAAACTGACAATTGTTTCCAAGGATTTCGGAATTCTATGCTCATCTTAATCTTCTTATCAGTGGCTCTTTATGTAAATAAAATGCAATACATCCAAAAGATTAAAAATTCACTTTTATAAGTGTGAAATAAAACAGTTCCAAAAGTGTACTGAAATGCTTTGTGGAAATTATTTGCAATCTAGAAAGAAAATTTCATTTAATGAAGGCATTTGTTTTGATTTAAAAATTAAAACAGTTTAATAGAAAAAAAGATGGTTTATGAACTGGAGAGCAAAGCCTGCCTACAGAGGCACACTACAGTAAAGGGGCTGAACCGTTACTTAGTGAATTTTGTTTACAGTAGTTACATCTTGGTGAAAATTGCAACAAAAATCCTTTCTTTTTCTTCAGCAACAGAATTTTGACTGCAAAATAATGAGATATTTGTCCCAAATTCTCTTTAGGATCAGCCTTGATTCAAGGACAATGTGTGATTTACAAAACAACAGCAATAAAAAGAACCATCTAAAGAGCACGTGTTCCTTATGGCAAATGAAAAACTTAATGCCGCGCTTGTACTAAGTTATGTGCTGCGACCCCAAGGCTGTGTCTTCATGAAGAAGTGCAGGGTAGCCCGGTATTTACGGTATAATCCCTCTCATTCCACACACACAGAAGGCTCTGGAGTTCCCTTTGCTCTACTAAGCAATAGCAAAGACATGGAGATCTCCATTTCTAAAACTTAGAGGTGGTCACACTTCCTTTCATTAGAGTTTCTCATGCTTTAAAGGTCAGATGAATAGCTTTGGAACTCCACTGCAACACCATGGGAAATGCAATGGACAGGTCTGGGCCATAAGGAAGTAGGCTGACCTGGAAAGATCTGAACCACTCTAAGAAACCCCTACTTTATTAACTGGATTGGGTCCTTCACGAAAAACTCCTCAATGTCAGTACATGTTTAGAAAGTCATTCAGGTTAAATTGAACACATCAAAAAAAATTATACCAGTCCAGTTTTTCTAACTTGTCAGGGTATGAAACTAAATAAAGATGTAAAGATCATACATTAAATGATTCCTTTAGGAACTTCTTTACGATCTTCTCTTTCCTCTTGTAAACTCGAGGTGTTGTGGGTGCTGTAAATTGTTGTGGGTGTTTGTTTTTGTTTTGGCTGCAGTGGGGTTTAACTTACAACCTTGTTTTTGTTAGGCGTTCTTCCAATCCATAGGTGAAATAAATTTATAGTTTGTGAGGTTCAGTACTGTTTTCTTATTTTAACATACACACAAAATGCAACCTGCTGGGCACTAGTGGCTCATGCCTGTAATCTTGGCTACTCAGGTGGCTGAGATCTAAGGATCATGGTTCAAAGCCAGCCTGGGCAAGAAAGTCCAGGAGACTCTTATCTACAATTAACCACAGAGAAATCTGGAAGTAGTACTGTAGCTCAAGTGGTAGAGTGCTAGCCTTGAGTAAAAGCAGCTCAGGGACAGCACCCAGGCCTAGTCTAAGCCTCAGGAACAGGAAAGGAAAAAAACAAGCAACCTAGTTTTGCAATAAATAAGGAGCTAGTGGCTGTCCCTGGGGGCAGCAAGCCCCAGAAGTCACCATGGCCTTAGCATTTCTGGCTGGGACTCTGCCTTTAATAGACTCAACTCATGCCCATGCACACCATTTCCCTCCCCACGACTGCTCATCTGTCACAGTGGCACCACGCCTGCCCCAAGGAGGTGCCAGGGTTTAACTAAGGCGTCGTTTACAGGGAACATAATGCAGAATGAACATAAAGCAGAAATACCCAAAACCTAGGCCAAACGTCACTTTGAGTATTTTCATGTGACATGAATAGATAATCTAAACGCTAGCAGCTATTCCCCAAATACTGTACGGAATCTCCTGGAACATGGCACCTCATGTATTAGGAAAGCTTAGCCAACAATGGCCTTAAGTCGAAAATCTACAGGCAATAGCAGGAATGAGAGATCAACATGGAAGAATCAACAAGAATGAAAGCTGACTTCTGGAAATTACTAGAATGTTCTTAATAACAACAATAGATATAATAATTTTCTCAAGGTAATAATATTGCCTACACTATTAGAACTAGCCTCAACTGCCTTTCCTTACTAGCTCTCTCTCAAAACAAAAATGAAACAAAGACAATTCTACAATAGCTGTAAAGGGCAGTGATCTATCCTGAGTTTAAATGTTAAATGTTCAAAATGTTCTACTAAATTTCCTGGGAAACTTGGGAAGGAATGTAACCCTTGAGCTTCAGTGCTCAGGAAGCCCTGCTCAGAATCACTACGCCAGAGTTTATTCTCCAGCACTCCTCTTCAAGGCCCAGAAATGATCTCACACGATTCATCAGAAACACATTCTAAAAGCATTTGAGAGGAACAAATAAAACAATAAAAATGCAAATTATTGTTACCGTCTTTTTTTTTTTTTTTTACTTTCAGACAATGCTCATAGATTCAATTTAGCAAACAATTCCTCACTCGGGGCTGGGAAGGTGGCTCAGTGGTAGAGCGCTTGTCTTGCATGCATAAGGCCCTGGGTTCGATTCCTCAGCCCCACATAAGCAAAAAGGAAAAAAGAAAGCCGGAAGTAGCCCACGACCGGACCAAAAAAAAATAATAAAAAAAAAAAAGCAAACAATTCCTCACTGTATCTATCCACCTCCCATTTCTTGTTTCACATACACAGATGCAATGAGTGTAGGTATCATTCACCTTCCATAATTTCCTTCTCCTCCTTCCTGTCCCTCTCCCATCAATTTCTAGCACGAGGAGGGTTATTGGAAAGGATAAGGCTCTCTGTGGACCCTGGCAGAGCCCACTGGAAGCCAATGGGTCTGCTTCCTGTGGGAGGGGCTGAAGGACAAAGGCTAGCAGGACAGCAGCACTCATGTGAAACGGCATGAGTGTCTACTGTGAGGACATGATATCCTTCAAACAATTGTATTTCCTCACCAAGATTTAATATCACATGCATATTTAGTTGGTACTGGGGTTGTTGTAGCTTTAATCTTTACAAGAGAGCACAAGAATCCTTTACGCTGGGAATGTGGCTTAGTGGTAGAGTGCTTGTCTAGCATGTGTGAAGCCCTGGGTTCGATTCCTCAGTACCATACACACAGAAAAAAACGGAAGTGGTGCTGTGGCTCAAGTGGTAGAGCATTAGGCTTGAGCAAAAGAAGCTCACGGACAGTGCCCAGGCCCTGAGTGGCCAAAAAAAAAAAAAATCCTTTATGAGCTCAATCCACAACTACCTACTTTGATACTTAGAAGTTCAGGCTTTGGGGTTAGGACAGAACTCAATTCAATGTCTGGCTTTGCCATTTTTTTTGTCGGCCATGGTGCTAGAACTCTGGGCCTGGGCGCTGTCCCTCAGCTCTTCAGCTCAAGGCGAGCGCTCTACCACTTGAGCTACAGCGCCACTTCCGGTTTTCTGGTGGTTTATTGGAGATAGGAGTCTCACGGTCTCTCCTGCCCGGGCTGGCTTTGAACTGTGATCCTCAGATCTCAGCCTCCTGAGTAGCTAGGATGACAGGCGTGAGCCACCGGCGCCCGGCTTGGCTTTGCCATTTTGCAACTACATGTACTACATCATATTGAAGTCTTAGTTAGGTTAATGATGGCTCAGGGCTCAGTGGTGGAGTGCACACTCTGCATGTACCTTTCTCAGAGGCTTGTGGAAGGAGAACAAGACTGTATACGTAGTATAAACTGTCTTACAAATATTAGTAATTATATATGTATTCCTATTGGCAAGATGCCTTAGACACACCCTGGGCAGTGAATTGCTGCTGATAAAAAGAAACCAAGGGGGGGCTGGGAAGGTGGCTCAGTGGGAGAGCGCTTGCCTTGCATGCCTGAGGCCCTGGGTTCGATTCCTCAGCACCTCATAAGCAAAAAGAAAAAAGCCAGAAGTGGCGCTGTGGCTCAAGTGGTAGAGTGCTAGCCTTGAGCTGAAATGCTGAGGGACAGCGCCCAGGCCCAGAGTTCAGGCCCCACGACCGGCCCCCCCCCCAAAAAAAAAAACAAAAAAACAAAAAACCAAGAACCCGAAGTAGAAGCCTTCAGATGGCTCCAGGTCTGAAGAGGTTATTTTGGTGCCCTAGGCATTACATGGAGCTCTTTCTTCATGAGTGCTGAGTGTCATAAGGCTTGTTCTGGAGTGGGTTAAGGACTGTCACATGAAGATCCTCTCTCCACTCTTCCTTCATTCAGTACTGTCCAGGCTGATCCAATTTCTATTAAGTAAAAGGTTTTCTATAATCCATATACACCGAACTATAGCTTTCACTTTGGGAGGTTCTGGTAACATCAAAACACAAGAGTAGGGCTAAGTGAATTGCCAGGCAGCTTTTAAAATTATTGCTTATAAAAGCAAGAAGAAAGAGATTTGTTGGGTTTAAGGCCAGGCTTTGACTAATTCTTTTTGAACTACAATCCCCAGAATGCCACCTACCCTCACAGAAATGAAAGCCTACTACTTGAATTTCATGTTGAGAGCTTGAGATCAATTTATTTGTATCACAGCTCATAACTACTCAGACATAAACAATACACCTAAGGTTCCTTAGACTTAAGGCAGAGAAAAAGGCCAATATCTAACTGCATCTGAATTACATTTGTAAGACATTCAGTATTTGGCCAAATGCTTTGCTTCTGTGTCCCTTCCTCATATGGAGCTGACCCTCCCAAGTCCAATGAATAAAGCACGACCCTTTAACAATGACTAGAGTTAAAAATCCACTTTAACCCTGCCCTGTGGCGTAAAGGCTATCATTAAACACTTCCAAGGCAAGTCAGGAGGAAGAAAACAGCATTATCCAAGGACCTCTGAATCAGAAGACTAAAAATCTAATTGGAAATTTTATTTCTGTAAGCATTATTCTCTATTTTGGAAACATTAAGTAGTAAATTGTCCTTTGGTAAAGAACAGGACTAAAGTCGGGTCCCTTAGCAATACACAAAAGAAAACCATTCTGAACTCCTGGGGAAGTAAAGTCATTTAATGGATTCCTGCTTTGGTTTCTTCATTTTAAAAGTACAGATAAGAAATACTTTGTACAAGGCAGGGGATTTTTTTTTCTTTCTCATGCTCCCATTTCTGTAAATAAAGCGACTACCATTTACTACCAAGGAGATGATGAAGCTCTTTGGTTAAAGCCAGGATGAAAACAGGTTGAGAGCATGAGTCAGACCACCTGAGCTTTCCGCCTGGCCACTCAGTAGATGCAAGGGGTGGGCATTAATACAACCTCTTGAAACCTCATTTGAAACCTCTCAGATGGGATTGTAGTAGTATCTTCCTTCCCCGGCTGGGGCATAAGGATTAAATGAGATAATACCTGTGGTGTTCAGCACAGAGATGACGTCCTGACAGACATTCTGTTATTGTTGTTGGTTGATCGTGGGGCTTGAACTCTGGGCCTGGGCACTGCCCTTCAGCTCTTCAGCTCAAGGCAAGTGCTCTACCACTTGAGCCACAGTGCCACTTCCAGCTTTCTGGAGGTTAACTGGAGATAAGAGTCTCATGGACTTTCCTGCCTGGGCTGGCTTTATACTGCAATCCTCAGATCTCAGCCTCCCGAGTAGCGAGGATTACAGGCGTGAGCCACGGGCGCCAGGCTAGGCCCATGCCTTCTTTGGTTTATTCCTTCAACTTTCACATTTAATCAGGCTCTGCCAATCTCTTCATGAGTACCAAAGTTAAAGCACACCCCACAAAACACAACTGGGGGTATTCCAATATTACAATGTCCAGCCTGGGCAACTGGATGATCACATCATGGCATATTCTGGGCAGTGGAATACTATAGCACAATGCAAATTCACACTTACAAATACAGAAAGAAAATAAACCCACAATATTTTGTTAACTAAAATGAACCAGTAGCCAAAGAATGTGGAGATATTGATCTCCTCTTGCTATACACATGAGCATAAGTTGTCAGAGAAAAGGCAGGATTTTCTAGCTTGACAGAGTAGCAGATGACAAAAAGTCTGGGGAATTGTGAGGCATGAGAACTCCCAGGCACTGTGGGTGCTGTGGAAATGCTTGTTCTCCTGGGAATCAGCCTGCAAACATCTGGATGCACACACCTTAATCAAATTCTGTTTCTAAGGGCCACAAAAGGTGTGCACAGGGCATGGGGCAAAATGACAACTGGAGATGACCCAAGCACAACTCTGTGTGTGTGTGTGTGTGTGTGTGTGTGTGTGTGTGTGTGTGTGTGTTTCCTTACGGTATCTCTATAAATGTTATTATTATTATTGTTCCCTTTTTTATTTTAAAGGTGATGTACAGAGGGGTTACAGTTACATATGTAAGGTAATCAGGACCCCATATTTACTGACAAGGAAACTGAGACCCAACGGCATTAAGTGTTGTTGGCTAAGGCCACACAGCTAGTAAGTTGCAGAAGCAGTATTTAAACTCATGAGGTATGCCTCATATTCTACACACTTCTCTCCCCTTTTCTAGCCAATAGTTTTTAATCCCTTCTGCACGTTATCATATCATCTAGCACTTTATTAAAACAAAGAGATATTGCTGCGTTATTTTATATTCCCTTCCATTGTTAGGCAGCTCATAGCATAAAGTTAAGTCTCATATGTGCATCTTGATTATTAAAATAAATCTGTGTATGATCAGACAAGACCTGGAGATGGACTTCCACTAGCCTGAAGAAGGGAGCGAGGTAGGATTCTGCCCCCAATTATTTGTACTTTTTGACATCCACAGCAATGTGTTCTACCACCTGAGCCCTGGCTCCACCTTTGGATTTTTTTTTTGGTGGTCAGTTGGAGATGAGTTTTCTGCCCAAGCTGGTTTTGAACCTCAGTCCTCAGATCTCAGCCTCCTGAGTAGCTAGGAGTATAGGCTTGAGCCACCAGCACCCAGCTTCTACTCTTTAATTTAAGAAGTAAAAGAATGTAGCATAAAACAGAGAGCCACATTGTCCCTAGATGCTTGGAGGGCTGTGTGGCACACTCTGGGAGAGCATCAGCAACAGTGCCAGCAACTATTGAACACGGCCGAACACAAGCCAGTTCCTTACCTGTCCCCAAGGCGGAAGTCTCTCTCTTTGGCCATCTGAGCTGCTTTTCTGCTTGCTTCCTCTTCTGTCTCACTCAGGCTTTCCTGGTCAGGGTTGTCTTCCTCTAAGCTGTCAGGCTCCATATCTTTGTTCTGGTCTTGGCCCTCAACTTCAGACTGGGACTTAATCTCTTGGGTGAGGCTTTCTGAATCTGATTCTAAGGAGTCTTTTGAAATCTGATTTAAGTCTTTCTTAAAAGGTGGATCTGAAGACTGGATGCTTAAGTTGGCATGATGGACAGGAGAGTGAACGGAAAGCTTGGGAATTAGTTTATTATTATTCATCTTGAAAAAATATAAAAGTTAACAGGGGATACTCTTGTTAATGGAAGCAGTTGGCTGATATTTACACGTGTGACTTGCAAAAGCATGACCTAAAAAAATTACATTTCTGTTATTTTTGTGACTACTGAAATCTTGACATTGCTGTTTATCAAAAATTTCAACAAGTAAGAACCTTGTTATATTATCTGCAGGCTCTTACTGCATCCTTTTGTGTGTATGAGCAAGGCCAATTGGACAAATGATTGCTTTTCTCTGTACAGAAATACATCTGATTTAGAGCTCATAAACAGCCTGAGTAATTGAATGCAGCTTATTGAGGAAATCAAATGGCTGCTTGAAAGCAGATTCTTATTTCCAGGTTCCAAGGGCTTGTTATAAACAAGCCAGGATAAAGCCAAATAGGGGATAATTATGGACAGTACTTTGATGGCTGTATTTCAGATGTGCAGGGATGGATGGATCTACCTATCTATCGTCTATCTTTCTGTCCATTCCTCTGAATATCCACCTACCTACCTATCTATCTACCTACCTACCTGCCTCCTATTATCCTGTTCAGTAGGAGCCATGGGTAGAATAAAACAGGTTCAGAGTCCACCTTTTGGAAAGTAAAGGAAGGAGAGAGAAGAGAGTGTTTTTCAGAGCTAGAATTGTAAACGGGGGTTGTGTTTGTTCCTAGATCTTATCTTGGGCAGCTATAAAATTTGAAAAATGACTTCTTTGCCAGGTGCTGGTGGCTCACACCTGTCATCCTAGATACTTGGGAGGCTGAGACATGAAGATTGCAGTTCAAAGCCAGCCTGCGCAGGAAAGTCCATGAGACTCCAATTAACCACCAGAAAACTGGAAGTGGTGCTGTGGCTCAAAGAGCTCAGGGACAGCACCCAGGCCCTGAGTTCAAGCCCTACTACTGAAAAAGATAAAAAGACAAATGACTTCTTTGATACAAAGAGTGCTACTGGAAGAGGAACATATTTTAGTTGACATTATAGGAAGACCAATCTTTGCTCAGTACTAAACAACAGCACAAGAACAAGAATAAAAACTGGTCAACAAAAGATTTGGTGGCAATGTGAATCTTGCCACTGAGCAACTCACAGCAAGGCTAGCTGACCACCTAACAGATGCCATCTTGGGAAAACTGGAGTGGGGGAGATTTGGCTTGAGTCAAACCTAAGAGTTAATTGGACCCCCTAAATTAAGAGTTTGGTTCCTAGTAAATCCTTACTATATGTTTCAAAGGGTTATTGCCATGACCCCTGAGATGCTTTATGGAAAGGTGCTTTGGGTTCACATAGGATTGAAAGATGATTGTTTAGATCGTGTGTCCTTGCATGTCTACCTAATATTTCTACTTCCGTTTATTTTTATCTCATCACCTTTATGCCAATTCCCCCTCCCCCATAAATCAGGTCACAGAAACTTTACCGTTAGAGATTACTGTAAAATTGGTTTCATTGGGTTGCTCATGGACTTTAGGCAAAGCCTAACTTTCCCTAGCATTACTTGGTATGTTGACCTTGTTGCTAAGGATGCTAAGGAACACTCCTTGAGGGAGACAGACTAACAACATCACAGACAAAAGGGAATGTTCACAAGCACACATGAGCTGTTAATAGATTAACACATCATTGCCTAATTTTGCAAGCTGGTTTGCTGTAGTCTCTCATTTTAACAAACACATATTACACTCCGCCGATTTATTTTAATACCAATAAGCTGATTAACTTGCCTTTTAGGGTGTTTTTTTTAGAAAGGGGTAAATACAAACACATTTTAACTGAAAGTCTCCATGCACACCAGTTTTACCATAAAAATTAAATGCCACTGCCGCAGAGATCTTGAAAAACAAGCGTAAAATAATCAGCTTGGAGAGTGAGGTGTATGTGGTTCAGTGGTAGAGCATCGGGGGCTCTGGGTTCAATTCCCAGCACCACAAAGAACGAACTCGTGGCTTCGCCTGTCCCTTCATAAAATAGTTCGGCTCCTTCTTGCCACCTAATAGTGTCTGGGGACCGAGAAAGGGCTGTGACGGCCTCGGCCCCGGGGGCCCCGGGGACCCCGACCTCCGGCCCCGGGCCTCGGGTCCGGCCCGTCCTCGGGTCCGGGGACCCCGGGCCTCGGGTCCGGCCCGTCCTCGGGTCCGGGGACCCCGGGCCTCGGGTCCGGCCCGACCTCGGCCCCGGGCCCACTCCGGGTGACGAGGAGCCGGGCCCGCTCACAGGACGCCGGGCAAAGGCGAGTTGCCGGGAGGCAGCTGCCAGGAGCGACGCTCGGTTTCTCTCCCCGCCGTCCCCGGGGACTGTTTTAACGTCCACGAAAACGACGGGCCGGGAGTCCGAGGTCCCCACCGGCCGCACCGGCCTGGACCGGCCCCCGGGCCCCGGCCCGCCTCGGCCTCCCGGTCCTCCCGCCTGCCTGAGGGCTCGGCCCCGATCCACGTCCGGCAGGTGGCTTCCCGCGGCCCTCCCCGCGGCCCTCCCCGCGGTCCTGACCGTCCTCTGCCCTCCCCGGACGTGGCTCCCGTCACCTGCCCGGCGCTCCCGGCCGTGACCCCGGCCCCGCATCCGCCTCAGCACGGCTGCCGCCCGGGCTCCCGCCCCGCCCACCCACCGCCGGCCCCGCCCACCCACCGCCGGCCCCGCCCACCCACCGCCGGCCCCGCCCACCCACCGCCGGCCCCGCCCACCCGCCGCCGCCGCCGCCCACCCACCGCCGCCGCCACCCACCCACCGCCGGCCCCGCCCACCCACCGCCGGCCCCGCCCACCCACCGCCGGCCCCGCCCACCCACCGCCGGCCCCACCCACCCACCGCCGGCCCCGCCCCACTACACCGTTCCTGGAACACCGGCCCCGCCCCACACCAAGGCCCCGCTCACGACCCTCGCCACGCCCACTACACCGACCACGCCCACAACAGCGCCACGCCCACCATCGCTCCCGCCCACGACACCGCGCCCCAAAGCCCCGCCCACTCCGCGTTGCCCGGAGACCCGAGGCCAACGCGAGCCGCTGTCTCCCGGCTCAGTCCCGCGTGGGGACGATGCCGAGGCTGGAAACGGCCGCGTCCACGGCCCCCGGGGCTCACAGAGGGTGCAGTCCGCCACCCCGACCTCCTAGAGGTGGAGGGCCAAGGAAAGGCAGGCCCTCAGGGCGGGTAGTGGCCGACCGACGCGTGGCTTATTGGAAAGGCGTGTGGTCAGCACTCAGGGGAGAGGTGGAGACCGCCGGGGTTCCGGCAGTCCGCAGGCGGCACGGTCCGGGGTCCCCCTGCCCGGGAGGCGCAGGCCGGGCCGCTGGGGGGCGTGCCCCACGCGGGCAGACCGAAGGAAACGGGGATCGCCACTAAGCGTGGTCTTGCACGGCCCGGACAACCAGAGCGCAGGAAAGATGAGCGAAATGCAACCCCCGCGCGGCCCCGGGCTGGCGCTGTACACGGGTGGACCGATCGCAGTGCCTTCTTCCAGGGAAAACAAGAACACAGGAACCCAGACAACACGGTGTGTGGAACAATGAAAGACGGTGTTGGTAGATGCACTTAGTGGAGGGAACTATGAAAAAAAGAACAGAAAAGGATCAGCGCTGCTGCAGTGGGCGTGTGGCTGCTCTGGCAGCTCGGGGAGACCGTGGGGAAGAAGGCTTTGCGGGCTAGACGCTCTGATCTTAAGCACAGCTACCCACGTGGTCATTGCACAAGATGTCATTAAGGTGGACAGTCATATATGTATAGGTTAATTCACTATCGTAAGATTTTTTATGAAGAGCAAAGAGAGCTGGGTGCAATGACTCCCACACATGTAATCCTAGCTCCTCAGCAGGCTGAGGTCTGAGGGTCATGGTTGGAAGTCAGCTGGGACAGGAATGTTTCTAAGACTCCCATCTCCAATGGCTCCTGTGGCAGAACACTAGTCTTGAGAGAAAAAGCTAAGGGACAGCACCCAGACCTTGAGTTCAAGGAAAAAAGAAGAGGAGCAAATCATTGGGAATTATATGCACATGATGACATCATTAAAACCACAAGAATGCTTCCATACCAGTTGCTTCTGGAATGATAAGAAACACAGAAAATATCCTCACTACTCCCTTTGTCATTTCTGATTTTCAGTAGTGTTGGATGTAAACAACACTCTTTCGGTGGCAAGGACCCTTGCCTGTTATGGCAGAACACGGGGAATCTGCAATTCTTAAGCTCTGAGCAGGGACCCTCAGAGCTAGAATCCAGGCCTCTGAGGAGTGTGAGAGCCCAGGCCGCCACCGCTGTGTCCTTGAAAACAGTCTGAAGGTGCTGGTTCTGGGAGTGTTAGAAAAACTGAAATCAGTTGCAGCTAGGAACCAAACTTCGCTGCTGGGATGAGGAAGCATTGCCAAGGGGACCCTGAGAGGAGTGGGAAGCAGAGGAAGGAGCAAGCCCTTCCCCTTCCCAGGCCTCACTGTCTCCCTCTACTGCCCCTCACTGGCAGAGCCGGCTGGCGCAGGCGAAGGAGGCCGGGCTCAGTCTGTCAGCCTAGAGGAGCATGTGTTTAAAGCAGAGACAGTAGCTTAGTCAGTGATGCTGTCATGCTCTGTTCTTCAGCATCCTAGCAGGATAGAAAGAGTGCCCAGAAAAAGCTATCAAGTGCTTTGTTTCCACCTGATGTCATGGAAATACCAGATACTTTACATATGAATAGCACCTCTCAGGATTTGCAGAATGCTTTTGCATATATTATGTGTTGGGAGTTCAGCCTAACCCTGATTTAACACAAGCACACAAAAGAATGAGGAAAAGTTTTGTTTTTTAAACAACAACCATAAAAACACATAGGTTAGTCCTACAGGCTCACACCTGTAAGCCTAGCTACTCAGGAGGCTGAGAGGTAAGGATCTGGGGTCCAAGCCAGCTTAGGCAGGAAAGTCTGTGAAATTCTTACCTACAACTAACTACCAAAACGCTGGAAGTGGAGCTGCGGCTCAAATGGTAGAGCTCCCACCTCGAGCAAAAAAAGTGTGAAAGGCAGTGCCCAGGCCCTGAGTTCAAGCCCCAGTGGCCTCGTATCCAAAACAACAACAAAACAACCTTACTGAGAATCATTTTTCATGTCACACAATTTGCTCTTTCACATTACATAACCTCCACCCCCCATTACTCAAAGCTGCTCATTAGATAAATATCTACTGAATTAATAAACAGTAACAGAAGGACATAAGTGGCACGCAGTACATGTGTGAGGTCGTGTAACCATTCCTGTGGGATCCGGTCCTCTCCGTGCCTCCCGGGCGCCAGTGAACACTGGTCTTCATCTCCATTCCCGGCGACCTTCAGGCCTTGGCAACCGCTAATCTTGCTCCCGTTGCCAGGGACTCACCAGTACAATAGAAACGTCCGGATTTCAACTTAAATCTCAAAGGGTCAAATCTCTAACATATGCAAGATGCGTTAAAATGAAGAAGAAAGATCATGGAAAAAGACAGTGAAAAAATACAGCTCTTAAAGTTGTTAACAGTACAAAAAGAAGGAAAAGTTAACAAAATTACAGTTACACTAAAATATGAGTTCCTGCTTATCACTAGTAAAATGTCCAAATATTTTTTCCTAGCATCTTTTTTTAAAAAGCTTTCATCTTTTCTATTTGTCTTTGAAGTTTTTGGATTTTATTTTCTATGAAAAGCTTATTTTATGTCCTTCAAATGACTATAGAGCCCAGGCTGCCCTTCAACTCACAGCCCTTCTTCTCAAGTGCTGGGACTATGGGTGTGTATCACTAGTACTGGGACTATGGGTATGTATCACTATGCCTACTGTATGCTCTACTAAGTTTGAAGTTAAAAATTCGGCATATGCAATGATCAGGCAATTCTCAATAAATAAATCCAGTCACCCTGAGGCTAGTCCAGGTGGAGGAAAGAAACACTAACATTGTTTACATACTTATGAAATAATACTATCCACTTATTACTATGAATGCATTTTAACCCACATGCTAATCCTGTGTGGTGAGGGGCCTTATTCTCATTTTACAGATGAGGAAGCTGAGAGGTTATTCTGTGAACAAGACCAACACAACTCAATCAGGGAGGAAAACCACCCTCTGTTGTGCGTAGTTTGTATATGTGTTTTACGTTTGTATTTTTGCAAAGTGGAGTAACAGGTTGAAATTTGGGTCTGGATCTCTAGGCTTACTGGTCTCCCTCACACAATGTGTGAAGGGAAGTTGCATATAGCTTGTCACTACTGGGAATTTTCCTTTTTCTACAGGGACACACTTTGTCCCACAAATCAGAACCTAATTCAAATCTGTTTCCTGTCTGAACTAAAAATTGTGGCCTGGTTGAGCATGGTGGTACACACCTGTAATCTCAGCAATCAAGAGCTGGAAACAGGAGGGTTGCATGATGGAGAACTGCTTTGGTCACAGCAAGTCTGAAGCCAGCCGGAGCTACGTGGGGAGATGCTGTTAACAAAATAGATAAAATGACCCATTGTCGCATTGAACTGTAAAAGGACCTAGTAGAATTATTTTCTAAAAGTCAATACAGGTTTTTCACTATGGTTAGGCCTCCATAGACATTAGGCAAGGAATCTTTTTACAAGTAAGTGTGAGGCATTGGGGAAAACGTAAGAGGTTTTTGCTGCCTAAATTCTGGAGCAAAAAAAAAAAATGTAGGGGAAAAAGTTAACATATTTGCACAGGTCTAGATAATGAGCAATGGTGATAAATCCATGAATACATTACTGGAAGGAAGCTGGCTTCTCCTTTAGAAGGTACAAGATTGTAAAAATAGAACTATATTTCATCTAGATCAAAACTCCCTTATAAATATAAAATCACCACTACTTCAGCCAGGGGAAGTACCAGGAGATTATGTTGTTGGGTTAAATTAATGGGTTCATTAACGATTGGTAGTTCACACCTCGCTCTTCATCTACAGGGCACTTAGTCTCCGCGCTATAATCTTTGCTGTTTGATATTTTCACCTAATGATAGGTAGATACTACAGTTGGTGCTTGTAGCCAGACAAATACATTTTTTTAAGTAACATGAGAGTAATGTAAGCATGTTAAAACTTAGTTCCTAAAAGACAACAAATAGAATCATTAAATAGGGATGTGCCAGTGGCTCTTTGGCTCCATCTTGCAATAAGTAAGAGGAAGTGAGCATGAATGGATTCCTCTAGGTCTAAGGCTGCATGTAAGAAAAAAACGGAGCGGCTCACACCTATAATCTGAGCTACTCAGGACGCTGAAGTCTGAGAGCTGCAGTTTGAAGCCAGCCCAGGCAGGAAAGCCTGTGAGACTCTAATCTCCAATTCATGAACAAAAAGCTGGAAATGGCACTGTGGCTCAAATGGTAAAGCACTAGCTTTGAGCAAAAAAGCCCAGGGACAGAGCCCAGGCCCTGAGTTCAAGGCCCAGGACTGGCATAAGACCCAATACCAAAAAAAAGACAGGAGTTGCCTTGGTGTCTCAGAGTGGTAGGTTCTAATCCTGGCTGCTCATTAGCTTTGCAGTCTTCAGCCTCTCTGGGCCTTTGCTCCTTCATCTATAAAACACATTGCTCCAAATCAATGTTGGACAAAGTGTGTTCCCAAGAATCATAGTTTGTCACATGATCACTTAAAACGTGCTTTGCAGGGTTGTTGAAGGTAATTAGAAATCCAGTTCGCCTGGACTGAACAGCAGTGGGGGATCCTGGACCAAGTTGTGGAACACGCAGCAGTTTAACAAGACCACCAAGGACAAACCCACTCTGCCCGAGTTCCGTGGCAACCGCTCAGATCCCTTGATGGCGCTGGGTATCATTAGCAGTTTTAACATTTTGGGGGAAGGGCAGTGTGTGTGCATGCACATATTTGTGCATGTACATGTGCATGAGTCAACACCTCCACCCACCCAAGGGCTTCTACATGGCAGGGCTGTGACTTTAATGTGATTGCAGCAGGATTCTCACCATGGAGAGAGGGAAGAGGAAATATGGAGAGTGAATAGTTTTGTCTTTTTTTTTTTTTTTTTTTTGGGGTCTGGTTGTGGGGCCTGAACTCTGGGCCTGGGCGCTGTCCCTCAGCTCTTCAGCTCAAGGCTAGCGCTCTACCACTTGAGCCACAATACCACTTCCGGCTTTTTTCTTTTTGCTTATGTGGTGCTGAGGAATCGAACCCAGGGCCTCAGGCATGCAAGGCAAGCGCTCTACCACTGAGCTAACGTCCCAGCCCCAAGAGCGAATAGTTTTGGAATGCAGTTCACATATGTATGAAGATGTGTAAGGAACCTCAAAGTTGGTGGTCAATAGATTCGGAGGGCAGGCTGAGGGGAAGTTAGTCTGAGTGAAACCTCTTGGCATAATTAGTATACATTGAAAAAAACTGACAGGAAAGTCAAATAGATTTTGTTGTTGCGGGGGGAGGAGGGTGAATCCCAGGGAAGGGGGTTGGGCCAACAAAGGGAGCCACTGATGAATATGGTGACACACTTTATTTGCACGTATGAAAACAGAACCGTGAAACCCGTGGAAATTGTTTTCAGGAGGGGGTGGGATGAGGCGAAGGCGTGATTGAGACACACTGTATACGCACGTGGGCGTGTGCGCAGCCATCGCGCTGACGAAAACGCACACCCGAGAAGGGGTTTGTTCCCATCCAAGCAACGCGAGCTTGCTGGACAGACATAAACTGATGGAAGGAAATAAAGACACGCTCCATGTCACTCACATGCAAAACTCTGAGGCGCAACTAGGGTGACAGGCTCTAGAACCTCAGATGTACACCCTGCCCTTTGCTGAAGAACGGAAGAAGCCATGCGTTAGGCCAGAAGTCGTCGATGGGAATGGTGGAGCCTCCCTGGATCCCCGTCCTGTTCCAGGCCGTGGGTCAGGGCCTTCCTCTCCGCCCTCCGTCGTGTACTGGTTTGTCTCCACACCCACACCTGGGCATCACCTTCTTTTGGGTGCTGGTACTGGGATTAGAAGGCAGAGCCTTTCTTCACTCACGGCTGTTATTTGATCATTTGAGCCACATCTCCAGCCCAGCATTTTGCTTGTTGGTTGGTGATGAAACTCACACACTTTTCTGCCCAGGCCAGCTTCAAATCTGGCTCTTCCAGCCTCCACCTCCTCAGTACCTGTGTCACCTTCTGAAAGTCCAACTGGAAAGGAATTTCCTAGGATCGGTCTGTAAAGTCCCATTCATTCCAAAGTTCCTTCATGATCGGAAGGGAAAAAATATCAAAAAATAAATATAATGCTGCTTTCTTTCTTTCTCTCTTTCTCTCTTTCTTTCTCTCTCTCTCTCTTTCTTTCTTTCTTTCATTGGTCATGGGGCTTGAACTCTGGGCCTGGGCGCTGTCCTTCAGCTCTTCAGTTCAAAGCCAGTGCTCCACTGCTTTAGCCACAGCACCACTTCTGGTTTTCTAGTGGTTTATTGGAGATAAGAGTCTCATGGCCTTTCCTGCTGAGGTTGGCTTCCAACTTCAATCCTCAGATCTCAGCCTCCTGAGTAGTTAGGATTATGGGTATGAGCCACCAGTGCCCTGCTGTTTTTTCTTAAGTAGTTCCACTCTAGTCTCTTATCTAAGACCCCTGTTCCCTTGGAGGGAGGACATTAGCTGGTCACACAGGCTTGGTAGGTCACATGCTCTACCCTGTCAAGGCTGATTCCTTCCTTCCTTCCTTCCTTCCTTCCTTCCTTCCTTCCTTCCTTTCTTCCTTCCTTCCTTCCTTCCTCTTCTCTCTCCCTCCCCTTTCTTCCCTCCCTCCTTTTCCTCCCTCTCTTTTCTTCCCTCCCTCTCCTTTCTTCCCTCCTTCCCTCCCTTCCTCTCTCTTTTTTTTTTTTTTCCTATGAGCTTTCTGAGCATGACTTGGTCTCCCCTGGTTGCTGCTGCCCTGGCTCAGAGAACCCTGTGCTCTTCCTGGCCCCCCCCTGTTCCCCCCTCCCCGACCCCATGCTTGGATGTGGCTCTGCTCCCCAAGCTGTGCCCAGAGGTCATGCTGCAGGCCTACCTCCACAAGCAGACAGCTACACGATGCTCACTGGGACCCGAGCCGGCTTTGCCTCCAGGCACAGGGGCTGGGTAGTTCCCTTCCTGTCTGTTTTAGCTTCTGAACACCAACGCAAGAGGTGACCCAGGCAGCCCCGAGACAGGGATGCTGAAAGGCAAACATTGCGTGAGTATCAACTCTGACCAACACTGCATCCACTCATTTGGACCCCTTCACCTGCACATGGTGGCTGAGGCCCCTCTGTTAATGTCTTATAACACTGGGCCTAAAATTCCTGACTTGTATGAACAGTTGGGATGTACTGTTACACCCTAGACTAAAAAAAAACCATCTTGTTACATAAGCAACATGCAAATGAGTCTGAAATAAAATTCAGAGACAGTTCCGTTACATGTACTACAGAAAACACTATATTGCCTTCAGAAAATTAAATACTAAAAAATAATGGTGGCTCAAGTGGTAGAACACTTGCCTAGCAGGTGCAAGGCCCTGAGTTCCAACTCCAGAAAAAGCACAAAAACCATAGTAGGGTTTATGGACAGACCACTCAAAGACTATGAAAAGGCACACAAAGACTAGAAACAGCTGCAGAGAATTATCTGTCTGTCTGTCTACCTATGTCATCTATATTGGGTCTTGCATTGGCTGGCCTTGCTTGCTTGGCTGGTGCTCTACCAATTGAGCCAGGTCTCCAGTCTGGCTTTTTCCTTGTTAGTTGTAGATGAAATGTCATAGAATTTTCTTTCTGTGGTGGACTCAAACCAAGATCCTCCAGCTTTCAGCTTCCAGGGTGGCTAGGATTACAGGCACGAGCTACAGGTGCCTGGATCATCTATTTTTGAGACAGGGACTTGCTATGTAGCATAGGCTGGCCTCAAACTTCCTCACTCAGCCTCTCAAGGGCTGGACTCACAGGCACGCATCGCCATGCCCGGTAAGAGCCATCGTTTAATTGTTCAGAATATGGCTGTACAGCTGGATGTGAGGTGCAGAGGTAACACAGATGGAGGAGAGGTCTGAGAAGATGCAACTTCCTGCTGGCACGGCAACTGCCAGCCCGTCCCTTTCTGAGGATGGGTCCTGAATCCCAGTCCTCACGTTGGATTTCCTTTAAGTTGAACTGTAGGAACTCCCACTTGTTTAGCATCTGAGCTGAGGGCTTTCCTTTCCCTGCTAAGTATTAGAACTGGACTCTCACAGTGTCAGCTCTGCTGTGCCGGAGCCACACCGGAGCAGCCCAAGGCACACAGAGCTGACAGCATCGCCTTGGCCGGTCCCCCGCCAGACTGCAGCCCCTCGTCGATCGTTGTCGTAGAGGTGATGGACAGAGGGGTTCAGTTACATGGCAGGTAACGAGTACATTTCTTTTTGAGCCATGTCACCCCTTCCCTATCTTCTTCTCTCCCTTTTTACAGTTTTCACATAGCCAGCTCACCCCGTGTGTGTCTGTGTGTCTGTGTCTGTGTGTATATGTCAGTGCATCTCTCTTTCCATTGCACCTCCTAGGAGATTAAGACAAAAATGCAGGGGTGTTACAAAGGATCAGCTTCTTACTTCCAGCAAACCAGGAGAATCAAGCAGCAAAGTTCATTACACTCTGCGCAACTCCCAGCAGTGAGAAGAAATCTATGTCCATATTGGATGTGAAACAGTTAAAAAGAAAAACAATTCCTATTTTTATAGACACAGTTTCTGCCTAGTGAATGATGATCAAGAACACACACACACACACACACACACACACACACACACACACACACACTGGGTGCTGGTGGCTCACACCTGTAATCCTCACTACTCAGGAGGCTGAGATCTGAGGAATGATGTTCAAAGCCAGCCTAGGCAGGAAAAACTGTAAGGCTCTTATCTTTAATTATCCAGCCAAAAGGCAGAAGTGAAGCTGTGGCTCAAGTGGTAGAGTGCCAGCCTTGAGTGAAAAATCTTAGGGATAACTTCCAGGCCCTGAGATCAAGCCCCAGGACCAGCACACACACACACATACACACACATACACATATACACTCACACTTAGGCATACACTCACATTCATAACACACACTCAGACACACACATACACATGCACATGTTCACACACACATGAACACCCTCAGGCACACACACATGCACATGTTCACATATATATACATACATGAACACACTCAGGCATACACACACACTATCTCTCCGTACTCTTTCTCATTTAG
This sequence comes from Dipodomys spectabilis, assembly GCF_019054845.1. Classification (NCBI taxonomy): domain Eukaryota; kingdom Metazoa; phylum Chordata; class Mammalia; order Rodentia; family Heteromyidae; genus Dipodomys; species Dipodomys spectabilis. The sequence goes on along the minus strand of NW_024870753.1, from coordinate 9,141,000 downwards.
CTTTTTTTCATTTTCTTTATTATTTCACTTGAAAAATAACAATGAAGCCATTCAAAAGACCTGAAATATTTCTTTTTGAATGGAAAGCTTCACATTCATTTATTTAATACAAATGTATCAATTTTTTTTTTGTGCTAAGACCTTAGGATCTCAGGATACAGACTATATCAAATTATTCACTGCTGGAAGAAATATTGTGCGCATTAAATCAAAATACCCCAAACTACAAGTCTGCAGATTGACTTACTTTGGTCATTTTTCTCTTGAGAAGATGTTTCTTCATTATTTGACCTTGATCTGTAACTTTCTAGGGTGTGTTCCGAAATTTCATTTTCTGCAAGAAAAGCAAGTTCACGCACTGATCTCTGGTGCCACAGACATCATTTATACACAGGAAGCTGTGTTTAATAAGATGGTACCTCGTTACCTTACTGCACTATAGCTGTGTTCCTACCCTCCTGTATTTCCAGCCCTCATCAGTTTAGCACTAGGAGCATGCTCTCTGCATGCTACCATAGGAGCTTTAAAGGCAGGATGGACATAGCTATTCATTTGCAATAGTTCTAAAAGAACAATGGGAGAGTGGGGCTGAGTCATTAATGGAAGATTTTTGAAAGAGCACTGTGATATTCACCAGGCTGCAGGCAGACACACCTGAAAACTATCAGACCTTGTTTCTAGGTTGTTGTTTAATGAGGATGTTAGTGCATCTGACTGTGTAGAGACAGATACTGAACAAGTAAGAGCAATGCTACTCAAAGCCATGAGAGGATCTAGTGTTTTGTCTTGAGAGGTCAATGGTTCTCTACCCCTGGAGCTGTTTGACCCATATGTAACTGATGGGCATCACAATTACCACAGATGACCACGATTACGTTATATGTGTAATTTAAAGTATTGTAGAGCTGACTGCTACAGCTTCTGCCTACAATCCCAGCTGCTTGGGAGGATTGCACTTCAAGCCATTCTGAGACTAAAAAGCTAGCAAGACTCCATCTCAACAAATAAGCAGGGCATGAGGGATCCGGCTGTAAGTTAAGTAGGAGGCAAAGGTAGGGGGACCTGTCCAAGGTCAGCCATGGGCCAAAGCACGTGGCCCTATCTGAAAAGGTGCTGGAGGAGTGGCTCAAGTTGTAGAGCACCTGCCTAGTAAGTGCAAAGCCCCAGGTTCAAACCCCAGAGTGAACTGATGTGACGCTGCTCTGCGTCCCTCCTGACATCCCTTCGCCCAACGCACCGCCAAGGCTGCTGTTAACTTAGGCACCTCCGACACTAGGTGTATAATTTTCTTTTTGGTTTTTAGCAACTCTTCTTGTTGGCGTGCTCAGGGAAAAATGGCAAATCTATGGTAGATGAGTGAGGCTGCGCGCACTGGTGCTGAGCACCAACGGGGCCAATACAGTCTCAGTGAGAGCCGGAACCCCTGGACGGCAGGGATCTGCTCGTCGTTTGGTTGACAGGTGAGTCCCTAGCAGCCGGAGGCGGTGCCCAGCACGCAGCAGACACTCAGCAAATGCTGAGTGAGCAAATGCAGAGACTGAGCTCTGCATTTCGCGCCCCCCTGTGGACTGTCCTGTCTGTTCTGCAGCACAAAAACCAAGAGCTGGTCTGTTTTCTGCTGCTTTGGGTCACAGTGTCTGGAGAGACACAACCCACATGACTCGAAGGCCAGTGGTTATGAGGGTGACCAGTGGCCTGGATTGCTTAGCTTGTGCAGCCGTGTGTGGGAATGGAGGTCCAGCGGATGGCGTGGCTCCCCGCTCACCCCTTTTCCAGATGACGTGGGCCTTGCGCAGCTTCATGATGAAGAGCTGGACGATGACAAAGAGGATGAAGATGAGGAGAGACACAAGGCTGAGCAGCAGAATCCCACTTTTTCTCCGCATCACCCCCGCCTGCTGAGGGTCTGTCTCTGGAGGGAGAATGAGGAGGCTCTGGTGAGGACATGCACTACACATCCGCGCTCAGTCGGGCTCAGAGATGGCCCTTGGGAAGGAAAGGGCCAGAGGTCACTCCTCCAAGTCCCTTCTCTGAAAACAAGGTAGGCATAGAAACAACCAAAGCAAGAACCTCGGCAGAAAAAAATCGAAAAGGCTATTTTTCTAATGACAGAGATATGAAAGCCGTTATTATTCATTGCTAGAGAAAGCATGAAAGAATATTGAATCATAAATACTCAATTATAGTCAGGGGATCCAAGTTAGCTGTAAGCCATGCCTTTTAGCAACATGTGGTTCAAGTAGTAAAAGAAATGGCCAAGGAGTTTGGAAAATATCCAAATAACATGAAAATTCACCGATCTCGACTTGGTTCAAAGTGGCTCTAATGTGAAGGCATTTAAGGATAAACCAAATGAGCTTACACATATTTCTTGCTGGGTACCAGTGGCTCACACCTGTAACCCTACCTATCCAGGAGGCTGAGATCCAGAGAACTGTGGATCAAAGCTAGCTCAGGCAAGGAACGTGTGTGAGCCTCCATCTTCAAAGGGGCCAACCAAAAGTGGGGCTGGAGGCATGACTCAGGTGGTAGAGCACCAGCTGAGCAAGAAAACTGAGAAAAGCAACATACTAATAAAGGCAAACAGAAGCAAGAGACAGGATGTCAAATTCTAGAACCATACGTATTTATACACTGACACAGAGGGACTCAGACACAGGGGTCCCTGAGGGCTGAGTTTGTCCACTAAGTTTTCCATGGAGATCTGGAATTTCATGGGGACTTTTTAGAGGTAGGGCTGACCAGGGAGGGGTGAGCTGCACCTCATGGGAAGGGAGTAATGGGGGGGGGGGGTCCTGTCCTTAGTTGTGGACCATGGGAAGCAGGAAGCTTTCCTAAGAGTGCAGTGTGCAATGGGATACTTTGATTGGCAGATGCTAAAGTGGACCAGAAAGGAGGACCGGAGTTACGATGTTCCATATGGGAGGTGGCGGGTCTGCATCAGGTGGATGACTCCAGAGCTGGACAAGTGCCTGAGAGAGAGGAACCGGAGCTGCGAGGTCCCACGCCCTTCCACATATAGGCTGTGGAAGTGCGTGTGGATGAGGGGTGTCTGCGGGTGCGTGTGGATGAGGGGTGTCTGCGGGTGCGTGTGGATGGGGGTGTCTGCAGGTGTGTGTGGATGGGGGGTGTCTGCGGGTGCGTGTGGATGAGGGGTGTCTGCGGGTGTGTGTGGATGGGGGGTGTCTGCGGGTGCGTGTGGATGGGGGTGTCTGCGGGTGCATGTGGATGAGGGGTGTCTGCGGGTGCGTGTGGATGGGGGTGTCTGCGGGTGCGTGTGGATGGGGGTGTCTGCGGGTGCGTGTGGATGGGGGGTGTCTGCGGGTGCGTGTGGATGAGGGGTGTCTGCGGGTGTGTGTGGATGAGGGGTGTCTGCGGGTGCGTGTGGATGGGGGGTGTCTGCGGGTGCGTGTGGATGAGGGGTGTCTGCAGGGCGTGTGGATGGGGGGTGTCTGCAGGTGTGTGTGGATGGGGGGTGTCTGCGGGTGCGTGTGGATGAGGGGTGTCTGCAGGGCGTGTGGATGAGGGGTGTCTGCGGGTGCGTGTGGATGAGGGGTGTCTGCGGGTGTGTGTGGATGGGGGTGTCTGGGGTGTGTGTGGATGAGGGGTGTCTGCGGGTGCATGTGGATGGGGGTGTCTGCGGGTGCGTGCAGATGAGGGGTGTCTGCGGGTGCGTGTGGATGGGGGGTGTCTGCGGGTGCGTGTGGATGAGGGGTGTCTGCGGGTGCGTGTAGATGAGGGGTGTCTGCAGGACGTGTGGATGAGGGGTGTCTGTGGGTGCGTGTGGATGAGGGGTGGTGTGGGGGTGCGTGTGGATGAGGGGTGTCTGTGGGTGCGTGCAGATGAGGGGTGTCTGCGGGTGCGTGTGGATGGGGGGTGTCTGCGGGTGTGTGTGGATGAGGGGTGTCTGCGGGTGCGTGTGGATGGGGGTGTCTGTGGGTGTGTGTGGATGAGGGGTGTCTGCGGGTGCGTGTGGATGGGGGTGTCTGTGGGTGCGTGTGGATGAGGGGTGTCTGCAGGGCGTGTGGATGAGGGGTGTCTGCGGGTGTGTGTGGATGGGGGTGTCTGTGGGTGTGTGTGGAGGAGGGGTGTCTGCGGGTGCGTGTGGATGAGGGGTGTCTGCGGGTGTGTGTGGATGGGGGTGTCTGTGGGTGCGTGTGGATGGGGGTGTCTGTGGGTGTGTGTGGATGAGGGGTGTCTGCGGGTGCGTGTGGATGAGGGGTGTCTGCGGGTGCGTGTGGATGGGGGTGTCTGCGGGTGCGTGTGGATGAGGGGTGTCTGCGGGTGCGTGTGGATGGGGGTGTCTGTGGGTGTGTGTGGATGAGGGGTGTCTGCGGGTGCGTGTGGATGAGGGGTGTCTGCAGGTGCGTGTGGATGAGGGGTGTCTGCAGGTGCGTGTGGATGAGGGGTGTCTGCGGGTGTGTGTGGATGGGGGTGTCTGCAGGGCGTGTGGATGAGGGGTGTCTGCGGGTGCATGTGGATGGGGGTGTCTGCGGGTGCGTGTGGATGGGGGTGTCTGTGGGTGTGTGTGGATGGGTGGTGTCTGCAGGGCGTGTGGATGAGGGGTGTCTGCGGGTGCGTGTGGATGAGGGGTGTCTGCGGGTGCGTGTGGATGGGTGGTGTCTGCGGGTGCGTGTGGATGAGGGGTGTCTGCGGGTGCGTGTGGATGGGTGGTGTCTGCAGGTGCGTGTGGATGGGGGTGTCTGCGGGTGCGTGTGGATGAGGGGTGGTGTGGGGGTGCGTGTGGATGAGGGGTGTCTGTGGGTGTGTGTGGATGAGGGGTGTCTGCGGGTGCGTGTGGATGAGGGGTGTCTGCGGGTGCGTGTGGATGGGGGTGTCTGCGGGTGCGTGTGGATGAGGGGTGTCTGCGGGTGCGTGTGGATGGGGGTGTCTGTGGGTGTGTGTGGATGAGGGGTGTCTGCGGGTGCGTGTGGATGAGGGGTGTCTGCAGGTGCGTGTGGATGAGGGGTGTCTGCGGGTGCGTGTGGATGAGGGGTGTCTGCGGGTGTGTGTGGATGGGGGTGTCTGCAGGGCGTGTGGATGAGGGGTGTCTGCGGGTGCGTGTGGATGAGGGGTGTCTGCGGGTGCGTGTGGATGGGGGGTGTCTGCGGGTGCGTGTGGATGGGGGGTGTCTGCGGGTGCGTGTGGATGGGGGGTGTCTGCGGGTGCGTGTGGATGGGGGGTGTCTGCGGGTGCGTGTGGATGGGGGTGTCTGCGGGTGTGTGTGGATGAGGGGTGTCTGTGGGTGTGTGTGGATGGGGGTGTCTGTGGGTGCGTGTGGATGAGGGGTGTCTGCGGGTGCGTGTGGATGGGTGGTGTCTGCGGGTGCGTGTGGATGAGGGGTGTCTGCGGGTGCGTGTGGATGAGGGGTGTCTGCAGGGCGTGTGGATGAGGGGTGTCTGCGGGTGCGTGTGGATGAGGGGTGTCTGCGGGTGCGTGTGGATGGGTGGTGTCTGCGGGTGCGTGTGGATGGGGGTGTCTGCAGGGCGTGTGGATGAGGGGTGTCTGTGGGTGCGTGTGGATGAGGGGTGTCTGCGGGTGCGTGTGGATGAGGGGTGTCTGCAGGTGCGTGTGGATGAGGGGTGTCTGCGGGTGCGTGTGGATGAGGGGTGTCTGCAGGGCGTGTGGATGAGGGGTGTCTGCGGGTGCGTGTGGATGGGGGTGTCTGCGGGTGCGTGTGGATGAGGGGTGGCCTGGGGGTGCGTGTGGATGAGGGGTGTCTGCGGGTGCGTGTGGATGAGGGGTGTCTGCGGGTGCGTGTGGATGAGGGGTGTCTGCAGGGCGTGTGGATGAGGGGTGTCTGCGGGTGCGTGTGGATGAGGGGTGTCTGCAGGGCGTGTGGATGAGGGGTGTCTGCAGGTGCGTGTGGATGAGGGGTGTCTGCGGGTGCGTGTGGATGGGGGTGTCTGCGGGTGTGTGTGGATGAGGGGTGTCTGCGGGTGCGTGTGGATGGGTGGTGTCTGCGGGTGCGTGTGGATGGGGGTGTCTGCGGGTGTGTGTGGATGAGGGCTGGTCTGGGGGTGCGTGTGGATGGGGGTGTCTGCGGGTGCGTGTGGATGGGTGGTGTCTGGGGGTGCGTGTGGATGGGGGTGTCTGCAGGGCGTGTGGATGAGTGGTGTCTGCGGGTGCGTGTGGATGAGGGGTGTCTGCAGGGCGTGTGGATGAGGGGTGTCTGCGGGTGCGTGTGGATGAGGGGTGTCTGCAGGGCGTGTGGATGAGGGGTGTCTGCGGGTGCGTGTGGATGGGGGTGTCTGCGGGTGCGTGTGGATGAGGGGTGGCCTGGGGGTGCGTGTGGATGAGGGGTGTCTGCGGGTGCGTGTGGATGAGGGGTGTCTGCGGGTGCGTGTGGATGGGGGTGTCTGCGGGTGCGTGTGGATGGGGGGTGTCTGCAGGGCGTGTGGATGAGGGGTGTCTGCGGGTGCGTGTGGATGAGGGGTGTCTGCGGGTGCGTGTGGATGAGGGGTGTCTGCGGGTGCATGTGGATGGGGGGTGTCTGCAGGGCGTGTGGATGAGGGGTGTCTGCGGGTGCGTGTGGATGAGGGGTGTCTGCAGGGCGTGTGGATGAGGGGTGTCTGCAGGTGCGTGTGGATGAGGGGTGTCTGCGGGTGCGTGTGGATGGGGGTGTCTGCGGGTGCGTGTGGATGAGGGGTGTCTGCGGGTGCGTGTGGATGAGGGGTGTCTTCGGGTGCGTGTGGATGGGTGGTGTCTGCGGGTGCGTGTGGATGGGGGTGTCTCCGGGTGTGTGTGGATGAGGGCTGGTCTGGGGGTGCGTGTGGATGGGGGTGTCTGCGGGTGCGTGTGGATGGGTGGTGTCTGGGGGTGCGTGTGGATGGGGGTGGTCTGCGGGTGCGTGTGGATGAGGGGTGGTCTGCGGGTGCATGCTGCCGAGGGAGCCCAATTCTGGGAGAGCGGATTTTGTGGGGGAAGGAGCTCTCGTTTCGAGCGGTGTCCGGTTGAAGAGTTGGCAGGAAATTCTGCTAGCTATAAGTAGGAAGTAGAATGAGCAGTAAGTAGGATATTCTAATGCTCACAGAACATCCTGGAAACAGTGAGATATTCTAGAGCTATCCTGGCATGGCTAGGACAGCCAGAACAATGTAGGAAGCGGGCTAAACTTGTTTGTTTGTTTGAATTGAGGTGCCCTGGGCCGGGGAGGCAGCTCCATGGGAAAGTCCTTGCCTAACATGGGAAGCTGGGGTACAATATTCAGCACTACAAAAAAGGAAAAGAGAAAAGCAAAGCAAAAAAGAGGAAAGACAGAGAAAGGGGGGAAGAGGAAGGGAAGGTGAGAGAGAGGGGAGGAGGGAGGGAGGAAAGAAGGAATAAAGGAAGGAAGGAAGGAAGGAAGGAAGGAAGGAAGGAAGGAGGAAAGAAGGAAGGAGGCAAAGAGGAAAGGAAAGGAGGGAGGAAGGAAGGGAGGGAGGGAGATAAGGCAGTGAAATCAGAAGTACATCTCATTTAAGAAGTCAGGGAGGATGTGTAATTAGCTAATGGACATAGAGAAGCAGCGGTTAGAGAAAAATAACAGGACAGGCAAAGTAGGTCAAGGAGAGCAGCCAGCAAAGGACGTCGGGGGGGGGGGGGGGGGGCAAGGGAGCAATTAGCCAATCATGTCAGAAAAGGAAGAAAGGTCAAGAAAAAATGAGAGCCGAAAAAGGTCACTGGCTTTTTTTATCGACTAAGAGGTTATAATGTCAAGTGTTTGATTTCATTTCAGTAGGTGACGCTTACCGGTGGTCAAGCCGGAGTCCAGAGTGGGTTGCTCTTCCTCTTCCTGGGTGGGCTCTGGTGTAGTGGAATTTTCCATCACGGAGACGAAAGTGAAGGGAAATGAGAGATCACATGCACATGACTCATGGGTAACCTCTGGTCACCCCCAAACTCTGGCTGATAGCAACTTTCCAGGGGATGGTGCTGAGGGGGTGGGACTTTTCAGAGGTGTTCAGTACCAGGCACCAGAGGCTCACGCCTGTCCTCCTGCTACTCAGGAGGCTGAGATCTGAGGATCACAATTTGAAGCCAGCTTGGGCAGGAAAGTCCATAAAACGACTCTCCAATTAACCACCCAAACATCCAGAAGTGGAGCCGTGTCTCAAGCATAGAAGCTGCTAAGGGACAGTGCCCAGGCCCTGAGTTCAAGCCCCAGTACCAGCGTGTGCATGCACACACACACAGCATAATAAAATTAAAAAAATACTCTTAAAATGTAGCATTAGAGGAGCTGGACACTGACCGGCAGCCGTGGTGCGCTGGGACGTGTGGGAGGAGAGGGGGTTTCTCTGCAGGTTCTCTGCTGCTGTCCCTTGGTCAGCAACTAGGAAAGGGAAAGACAGAATTCTGCAATGGTGGAGCGCAGTTTTCCCCACATTGGGCTCAGTGGTGGGGCATTTGGTGGTTTGTGGAGGCTGTGTGTGAATCTCCAGAATGCCGCATGTGCAGCTCCCAGCCTGGCGTTTGTATTGGCATCCTGCAGACCGCCATCTGCCACCGGCCAGCGTGATAGGCCTGCAGGCTGGGCCTCTGCAGTCGTGGGCAAAAGCCACTCACCGTTCCTTTCCAGATCCGTCCACCCTGCCCATCTGTCCGTCAGCCAGGCGGCTCTAGAGCCAGCCTTGGGCGGTGCTGAGTTCCAGTGACGCTCTTTGCTCGGGCCTGCGCAAGAGGCCTGACTCATCCAACCTCATGCGTTTCCTTGTCTGTGGATTGGAGGCACTGATGGCGTTTTCTTCTTTATGTTGTTTTTGGACAGCACGGATGAGTTTATTCATAGACTGTTTAGCATAGAGCCTGGCTGGTTATTCAGCCCAGGGCTGACAAAATGTCATGACATGGAGACCCGAGCGGCGATCACCGCCCGGGACAAGGCCAGCTGTGGGGAGGGGGGCGGCTGGGCCTGGGAATGTGCCCCGGGGCTTCGGGACATACTGAGATGCCAAGGGCTGCTTGGGCACCCCTTTAATGAAAGATTTCTCTTACCTAATTAAGAAAAACCTTATTTTACTCATTGAACATGAATAATTTGAAAAGTACGAAGGAATATGCCTGAATTATGGGTAAAAACGCTGAGGAGAGGAGGAAGGATCACAGGAAGCGTTAGGAGACGCTCACACGCTCAGGTGCGTTTCGGCCCCAGCAGCCCCACCTCTACAGCTTATTAACTGCTGCGTGCACACAGCTCTGCTTGGTAAAGTTTAATGAATAAATTAGGTGCAGTAAGAGATGAACAAGAAAAAGTGCTGATAAAATCACAACAATATAAAAGTCAAAGTTACCCAGGTGCCGGTGGCTCACGCCTGGAATCCTAGCTACTCAGGAGGCTGAGATCTGAGGATTGTGATCCAAAGCCAGCCCAGGCAGGAAAGTCAGTGACACTCTTATCTCCAATTAGCCACTGAAAAAGCCAGTCATGTGAGCCACTGTGGCTCAAGTGATAGAGTGCTGGACTTGAGCAAAAGGAGTCCAGGAATAGTGCCCTGTGTTCAAGCCCCAGGACTGGTAAAAACAATGAATAACGTTGTATATAATTTTAAAAAGTTGGGGCTGGGAAGGTGGCTCAGTGGTAGAGCGCTTGCCTTGCATGCATGAGGCCCTGGGTTTGATTCCTCAGCACCACATAAGAAGAAAAAGCTAGAAGTGGCGCTGTGGCTCAAGTGGTAGAGTGCTAGCCTTGAGCTGAAGAGCTGAGGGACAGCGCCCAGGCCCAGAGTTCAGGCCCCACAACTAGACCCCCCCCCAAATAAAGAAAAGGAAAAACAAAACAGATTTTGTTTTTAAAAACACAAAGGCTAGTGACCACAGAGAAAGTTGAAGGAAGAGGAATGGCTAGTGGTAACGGAAAGAGAGAAAACCTCAAACGTGAATCACATAGAAATAATGAGGTGCAGAATCTGGGGGATACTGAGAGCTCTTGAACGATGAAAGTCTTCCATCATCACATTCACATGAACTCAGATAATTACTTGTTTAAGTACCAACCAGTTGTATGCATTTAGACTAATTACATGTGGTTAAAACTAGAGTTCGCACGTACTTTAATTTACCCTTCCAACCAGCTGCTAAGTAGTCATATTTAGACTGCATATTACTCTGGATGGATGGATGCCGGCCAGTCTGAGATGCATCTCCCTGGTGGTCAGAATGGGATCCATGAATTCACATGGTCCATGTAAACTTAAATAAGTGGTGTGTGTGTGTGTGTGTGTGTGTGTGTGTGTTCACTAAAATCAAAAAGCTTGAGAACTGTTGCTCAACTTTGTAAAACTCCCAGCCACAGGTCAGTAACAGGACATGGCTCTTTCTCACTGAGAGACTAGAGAATGCAATCAATCACCCCAATAACAGCAGACTCCCCTGCTCTTCCTCTCCCTTCCCTGTCCTAGTCTTGGGCCCCCTTTGGGGAGAGTCTTGGGATCGTGCCCCACAGAGTGTACCCACAAAGGGTTAGAGCTCTTACTTGTAAATGAGTGTCACAGCCGCCTCAGATAATCAATACTGTAAACCAAGTGGATGAACACAATTTTCGCAATGTGTCACATCAACCTAGCTGCTCAACAGGAAAAAAAGTTAATAAATGCTAAACAGCCCACAGGTGGCTATAGAGGAGACAGGTGTTTTAACTTATTTCTATCTGTCTTGTTACTAAACATGAGATGTGGATCTATAGCCACAGAAGAGAGGGGGGGTGTTTGCAACATTGCTACTTTCCAGCACTGTAAACAACAACAACAACAACAACAACAAAATAACCCAACAATAAAAAAGCACATTTCCCTTAACATGGTTGGTTTTCTTACTTAAGGATCTGAATATCAAGCTAGTTGGGTGGTACATGCCAGTAATCCCAGCAGTGAGGCAAGAGGGTTGAGAGTTCAAGGCCAGCCTGGGCTATGAGACTTTGTCTAGAAAGAAAGAAAGAAAGAAAGGAAGGAAGGAGGGAAGGAAGGAGGGAAGGAGGGAAGGAAGGAAGGAAGGAAGGAAGGAAGAAAGGAAGGAAGGAAGGAAGGAAGGAAGAAAGGAAGGAAGGAAAGAAGAAAGGAAGGAAGGAAACAAGAAAGGAAGGAAGGAAGGAAGGAAGGAAGGAAGGAAGGAAGGAAGAAAGAGAAGAAAACAAAAAAATGAGACTCTTCCTACCAACTAGCTAGGTGAGCACAGTACCCACCCCTCTATGTTTTTTTGTTTTTTGTTTTTGTTGATCATGGGCCTTGAACTTAGGGCCTCAATGCTGTCCCTGAGCATTTTCGCTAGCACTCTACCATTTTGAACTTCAGTGCCACTTCTGGTTTTCTGGCGGTTCATTGGAGATGAAGAGTCCCAAGGACTTTCCTGCCTGGGCTGGTTTTGAACCACAGTCTTCAGATCTCAGCCGCCTGAGTAGCTAGGATGATAGGCGTGGGCCTCTGGCTGGTGGCCCTCTGTCTCTAGTAAGCCTCCGACTCAGGTCTCATCCTCGCCTGCCCTGTGTTCCTGTCTCTCCTGGGCAGGTGGAGGTGTGATTTGGGATGTGTGCGGAAGACATTACAAGACACACCAGTCTCTGGGGCCCTGTGTCTTCTACTGATGGCAGCGTCTCCATAATCTTTTGGTTGGCTGAGGGAGGGTCCTATGGAAAGCATTTGGCAGTGCCAGGGACCTCGACCGCCACAGCCGCTGCCCTTGGAGCCAAAGTTTCCTGTGCCAGTTCACCCTTTGCAGAAGTCTCTCCTTGCAGGTTATTCTAACCTTTGATAAAAGAAGGTTTCCAGTTAATTCTGTCATCCAACCTTTCTGCTGAGGTGATACCCTTGTACTGTTTTACACCCAGACATTCTTTGGAAAACGAGACTCACGGCTCTGCTAATTAGACCCATGGTTCACGCAGCTTCTTAAAGATCCATCTTGACTCGAAGAGTTATTTATAGTTTTTAAATTATAGCTTGGGCTCTGGGGGGAATCTTCAAAACAGTCACAACAAAGCAAATCTAAAGAGCAATCACGTCTAATGCAATTGCATGAGTTTTCTTTTTTTAAAGGACCTAAAATAATATCAACACCTTGAAAGGTATTTCAGTTCATGTTGTTTCCTTTGGGGTAGTGTGCTTGATTTGATAGCCTCCCAAGCAGGGCTGTTTACAGTCAAGTGACAGTGGCAGTCTTCGTCCAGAAGAAAGCCAGGCACCAGACTCCGGCATTCTGCTAGGCCTCACTCCCGACTGGCTGTGGCTGCAGCCCTGCTCTACCACTGCGTTGCCACTGGAACTCACTGCAGGGACGTGCTGTTAGGGAAAGCTGGCTTCCCTGTAATCGCACCCTGAAGGACTTTGCCCACGTCAGTGGATTTCATCTGATAGCGCAGGATTAAGGTCAATTAAAAACAGAGACAATGGCCAGTTCTTACCCAAGTCTTCAAACCGGAAGGGCGTGACCAGCTTTCTCCCCGGCAGCCCTTCGTGCTGGACAATGCAGCTCACCTGTGAGCTTTTGTCGGCGGCGTGGATTACCAGTGTGCTGGTGGTGTTACACTTCTTCCTGCCCGGGCCAAATTCATGGTGGGTCCCCCCTAGGGAGCAATACAAGGAGATCAAAAAGGCTCCTTGGTGATATCGCGTGGTCTCCGCTCTTTTAGTCACCCAGGGCTTTGACATCATGGCAAAGAATAGTTTTCTAAGTTTCTCTGACCTCAGCCGGCGGCCTCTCCTATGCAGGATGTGGCCATAAAAGCAAGTGGGTGGGCTGGGAAGGTGGCTCAGTGGTAGAGCGCTTGCCTTGCATGCTCGAGGCCCTGGGTTCAATTACTCAGCACCACATAAGCAAAAAGAAAAAAGCCGGAAGTGGCGCTATGGCTCAAGTGGTAGAGTGCTAGCCTTGAGCTGAAGAGCTGAGGCCCAGAGTTCAGGCCCCACGACCGGACCCCCCCCAAAAAAAAAAAAAAAAGCAAGTGGGTGAAGGAGAGAATGGCTAGGTTTCTTCAAATCCTTTGTTATTGGGACAAAATTCAAAGCTTGTAGCGGGGCCCGCAAGGAGGGCTTGGATTATATCCATATAACCGGAACCAGGAACTTGCCCAGGTTATATGAATAAGATAGGTTAAAGGAATTTTGTTTTTAGTTTGTTTATTCATTTTTATTTAGTGCCAGTATTGAGCTTGAACTTGGGGCCTGGGTATTGTGTCTTAGCTTTTTCACTCAAGGCTGGTGCTTTACCACCTGAGTCATAGCTCTAATTCTGGCTTTTTGGTGATTAATTGAAGATAAAAGCCTTATAGACTTTCTTGTCTCAGCTGGCTTAGAACTGTGATCCTCAGGTCTCAGCCTCCTGAGTAGCTAGACTTACAAGCGTAAGCTACTTGCTCCTGACATAGGAGTCTTGCTCTTAAAGTACAATTGGTGCTGGGCTGGGTTTCAGGCATAGATTTTTCTCTCTACAACTCCATTTGGCCCTCACTTTTCTCAACTCTGTATGGCCTCTTGCAGCTCTCAAAGATGTGTGAATCTACAGATATGGAAGGCATGCCTGGTGAGATGGAAGCAAACCATCATATTTGTTACGTTGTTTCAAGCAAAACCTCAAAATGTATCTTTATTCCTACCATGTTTAAAATTTGTCCTCCTGAGGGTAACACAGTCTTACATCATCTAAGGAAGATCTCATCTCTTCCCTTACAGTCTTATGGCTTACAACAATGTGGAAGTGTGTTCACATGAGTGCTGTTCACAGACAGTACAAAATTCAATACATTACCTAAAAGAGTCAGTATACACGCAGGCACATACACACGTATCATTCTATTATATGGGTTAGTTTAACTATAGACTAGTGTAAATCCTTGAAGCATGTTAAGGGGAGGTGAAGCTGTATGGATACTTACTATTAGGTATATAAAATGCATAATAGTTGAGATCTCTTCAATTTTTTGGTAAGCTCATTGCAAGGTAACACATGACCAACTACACAGTGTATATTCCTATATAAAATGTATTTTCACTTTTATGCCATGAAAAAGTTTATGTCCAGGTGTAGTAGCTGTGTTTCAACTGTCATTATTTGCGATTATCCTTTCAATATGAGAAATAGTATTGATGGTCTATATGGATAAGTTTTTTGTAGATGTTATTTGGTGGTGTTTTGGGTACTTCCTGTCACCAGAGGGCGCCAGAACACTTAAAAAAAATCCCTTGAAAATTTAAGACCGAAACAAAGAGCCGTTTTCTGACCTACCATAGATTTCCAGGTGGTTCCCCAGCAGCCAGGTGATCTGCGGAGGGGGCTTGCTGCCCTTGGTGGAGCACCTGAGCACCAGATGGGAGTCTCCATTTGGCCTTCTGATAACGGACGCTTCCAGGGTTGGCTTGAAAGGAGTTGCTAGAAGAAAATGATTATTTTTTTCCTGTGTTGGGCTGCCCAGCTCAGCAAAGCTCAGAGCACGTGGGCTCAGTGGCACACACAGCCTAATAAGCGGGTGTCATTTGTGACCCAACTTTGCTCAGAATCCTGGGTTGTTAATGACTTATACATTCTTGCAAAGATACTCCGGCTGAAGTCAGAATGGCCATGACTGCTGTGTGATCAGTCTTTGAAAATGCCTGAGCAGCCAGTCTCCCAGCAGCGGCTTGACTTGGCGTATGGCGATTCTTTGGTAGAGCGCTAGGCCTAGGAGAAACCTGGCTTCCCAGTCTCACCGCTGCTGTGGCCTAGCTGGGGGAGCTCTGGGGAGCCCTCCGCTTCTTGGGATAGCCAGGGCTTCCTCTTCTGTGCTAAGGAGGAGAGGGCAATAAAGTGGCCTTTTTCAGCTTCCAGACTTTTAAGTCTGACTCACCTCAAGTCAGTTACATTTGTCCCTCTCTAATACCAAAAGGGTGTAAATGGCCTGTTGATCTTCTTTTCCTTTGCAGTTCTGTCTTGGAAATACATCTTTCCCCCCATTCTTCCCTGATACAAGTCCACAACCACACTCTTCAATATCTATTAGCCCAGCTGTGTGCTGCCAAGATATCAGAAACATGTTCACTAGCTTCAAGTATGACTAGATGCATTACTTTGGCAACATAAAGATAAAAAAGATAGGGGCTGGGAAGGTGGCTCAGTGGTAGAGCGCTTGCCTTGCATGCACAAGGCCCTGGGTTCGATTCCTCAGCACCACATAAGCAAAAAGAAAAAAGCCGGAAGTGGCGCTGTGGCTCGCGCCCAGGCCCAGAGTTCAGGCCCCATGACTGGACCAAAAAAAAAAAAAAAAAGAAAAAAGATTAGTCCCTGCTAGGAGCTAATCAACTGGTGCTATATTTAGTCTCAAACTGTTAAATATTATATTAGGACTGGTGGTGGAGCTTAGTGGTAGAGCCTGTGCTGAGCATGCTTAAGGCCCTGGGTTCACACACACACACACACACACACACACACACACACACACAATCCCCCCAAAATCATGTGTTTCCAGGCATTGGCAACACATTGGGAAGCGGAGTCTTAGGATCACTGTTCAAAGCCAGCCTGGGCAGGGAAGTCTGTGAGACTCTTATCTCCAATTAACCAGCAAAAAGCTGGAAGTCAAGCTGTGGCTCGCATGGTAGAGCACTAGTCTCGAATAGAAAAAGCTAAAGGACAGTGCCCAGGCCCTGAGTTGAAGCCCCAATACTGGCATAAACAAACAAACAAAAGATCATGTGTTGAGTGGTGTGGTAGAGATAGACAATGGGGTGTTCAAAAATCTGCACTGGAAAGGACCAGGAGACAGAGCAGACAGGCCTGGGTGAAGCCATGTAGGTCCTCAGAGGACCAGGCAGACAGAGCAGACAGGCCCGGGTGAAGCCATGTTGGTCCTCAGAGGACCAAGCAGACAGAGCAGACAGGCCCGGGTGAAGCCATGGAGGTCCTCAGAGGACCAGGCAGACAGAGCAGACAGGCCCGGGTGAAGCCATGGAGGTCCTCAGAGGACCAGGCAGACAGAGCAGACAGGCCCGGGTGAAGCCATGGAGGTCCTCAGAGCCCCTCCCTCTCAGCCACTTTCCCATCATGCCTTCAGTGCTGACTTCAGTGCAGCAACCAGGAGAAACATTCATACAATTATGTCATTTAACGATCAATAAAAAGCATTTTTTAAATTGATCTAGTCTGCCACAAAAAGCAAAACAAGACATTAAGATGGAGGCTGGACATCACTGCCCAGCTATGGAGCGGAGCGGGTCCCTGATGATCAGAGGCTGTCAGTCAGAGCACAGGCTGCCTGCTTCTACCTCCCACAGGAGGCGGGGTGCGCAGGGGCCGAGCATGCCACAGGGTGTGGGAAGGGAGCTGTCACTGGATTTGGGAAGGGAGCTGATCCGCTGTGCCCTGCCCTGGGCATGCTGTCACAGGGGCTATTTTATTCTTACCCGTGCTTTGCCTCCCTATGCAATGTGCACCCTGCGATGGATAATGCCTGCTTCTGCTCTGAACTCTTAGTTCTGGGTGTATACTATTTGCTTATCACATACTGATTCTCTTTCCTTGAGCCAGGCACCGGTGTCTCACACCCCTAATCCTAGCTACTGAGGAGGCTGAGATCTGAGGATAGAAGCTCAAAGCCACATGGGCAAGAAAGTCCGTGAGACTTTCATCTCCAATTAAACGCCAAAAAGTCAGAAGTGGAGCTGTGGCTCAAGTGCCAGAATGTCAGCCTCAAGTTGAAAAAGCTAAGGGATAGAGCATAGGCCCTGGATTCAAGTCCTAGTGTGCATGTGCGCGCACGTGCACACACACACACACACACACACCCCTGCGCCCCTCTTTCCTCTTAGTTTCTTGGAAAGAAATTTAACTGATGCCAAAGGCACCTCCACATGTTTACATTTGAATCTAGAGCTCGCCACATAGAACGCTGTGTTCTGTTTTCTTTGAATAAAAGCTAGTAGAGATAACCTCAAGAAATGGTCTCGTGATAGGTAACATTTGAAAACCAAATGTCAGGTTTCAAAACTGGCGCCACGTGCACCGAACCACACGGCCCTCGCCAGAGGCGATGTTGCTGGAATACCTACCACGCACCACCACCTGCACGCTCTGAGTGCTCACGGTGTGGCTGTAACACAGGCAGGTGTACACGCCCTCATCCTGCAGGCTGGCGTGGGGCACTCGGATGTACAGCTGTGTGGCCGAGTGGTGAAGAAGTTGGTATCTGGAATCTTTCAAAGCTGCCAAAGGGGAAATCAAAGGGTGAGGAGGAGAGTGAGACCCTGCAAGTGCAGGCTGCTCACCCACAGGCCTCGCTTTCACTCTCCACGCTTGGAAGAAACGCACACCATGCCCTCAGCGGCCCTGCCTTCCAAACGCAGGCGCCGGCAGCGGGGCAGCGCCTGCAGGCAGCTTAAGGAAGGAAATATTTGCATCCCGGCATCTGTGAAATGAGCACCTGGCCTTTGCTCGTCCTTGTAGGAAACAGAGATGGCTCCATTGGAGACACAGTCAAGCCACAGAGGATTTAAAATTGTGTTTTCTCTAGGTAAGTCCCCTGTGAGTTACCTCTTTGAAATTGGATTTCTCTGAGGTCATCTTGTTACCATAAATGTCAAGAATGCGTTGATGAATGCATCTATTAGGTGGTTTTGATTTTTAATTTTTTATGATTAGTTGAAGCTAGATTATGACCGAGTCTTTCCAGATTTTTAGTGACTAGCAAACATAAGAGCAAGCTCCAGAGAGTACCAGCCAAAAGCCTTTCTCCCAAACACCCTTTGACATAGTTTGAAATAATGCATTGCGCTATCTCATATGTAACCTATCAATATTTAATAATGTTTGCAAAGCTTATCAATGTTTTAGGGGCTCTGCTTTGTAAACCGGAATAGAATGTGCTGACTTGGACTTTTTTAAAGCATTTAGCAATTAGGAATTTTTTTTTAACTAGAGATGTAAAATGGTTTCATCATGAAGGAGATGCTTAGTAAAAATCTTGTCCAGTGTCTAACATGAATGAATAGACGTTAGAGAGTTTCTTTCCATCTCAGACACCAGACAATTCCTCCCTGTGCAATCATGAGGTGAGGAAGGAGTGTCTTCTTCTTTAAGGAATAAATACATCCTGTCAATTTCTGTCATTTAGAAATTCTGACTTGATATGAAGAGCAATGGGGAAAGATTCAATATCCAGAAAGGAGCTCTGTCATGTGACTTGGGATGGCTCAGGTGGCCAACTCAGCAGCTGGCTGTGGCTGTGGGGTGTCACTGGCTGCACAAGGACAAAGCCCCCCAAGTCAGCCTGCTACCTACTCCCCCTTTTGCTCTAGGCTGTTTCTTGGCCACAGAGAGTCAAAAGGCGATGTGGGGGTGGGGTGGGGCCATGGAAAGTATATTTTGAGTCCCCTTTAATACTCCTGCTGGGGTTTCCATTCCAGACTGTTTGCCCCCCAAGAACAACCATGTGTCAGACACAGGCTTCACCAGGCTGACTCATGTGCGGTGGTAGGTAGCTGAGCCCACCTTTGTGTGACTCACACGGACTCTCTGTCCACTACCTGCCTGGCTGGAAGTCCCCAGCGCTCGCCCGCTCTCTCTGTCTCTGTCTGTCTGTCTCTCTCTTCCTTTCTTTTCTTTTCTTTTTCAGTTATGGGGCTTGAACTGTGGGCCTGGACACTGTCCCTCAGCTCTTCAACTCAAGGTGAGTGCTCTACCACTTGAGCCACAGAGCCCCTTCTGGATTTCTCTGCTTATGTGGTGCTGAGGAATCGAACCCTGGGCCTCATACATGCAAGGCAAGTGCTCTACCACTGAGGCACCTGCCCAGCCCCCTCAATCCAGATCTTTGATAATTGTACAAAAAAGAACAACATGAAGTTTGAAGTTTTAGTTTTCAAAAACTATGTATCAAACTAAATGAAAATCCTTTTAAGAGCAAGCATATTTGATTTCTGCTGTTTTACATAGCTCCCACTGAGCCACCCTCCCAGCCCCTTTCTCTTCTTTCTTTCTCTCCCATTCTTTCTCTCTTTATTTCTTTCCCTTCCTTCCTTCCTTCCTTCCTTCCTTCCTTCCTTCCTTCCTTCCTTCCTTCCTTCCTTCCTTCCTTCTTTCCTTCCTTCCTTCCTTCCTTCTTCCTCTTACCAGGATGCTCATTGAAGAAGATGGTGAACCCCGAGGGGGCCTGCCACTGGAGGGAGGCATTCTTCTGGAGAGAAGTGGAGCACTTGAGGGTGAGCGGCTGGCCTTCCTCCACAGTGACGGTGCCCGTGTGGTGAGTCATCAGGGCCTCTGTGGAGAAAGAGCATGGCGGCGGTGGTCAGCCTGCTGGGGCTGAGTCCTGTGGACGAGGTGGCAGGGACTTGCTCTCAACGCAACTTCACTCATTCAACCATTTATTACATATTTCTTCTAGAAATCAGAAAACGCCCCAGTGGGCACTGGTGGTTCATAGCTGTAGTCATCGCTACTCAGGAGACTGAGATCTGAGGACTGCAGTTGGAAGCCAGTCCAGACAGGAAAGGCTATGAAACTATTATCTCCAATTAACCACCAATAGGTCAGAAGTGGAGCTGTGGCCCAAGTGGTAGAATGCCAGCCTTGAGCAGAAAAACTAAGGGACAGAGCCCAGGCCCCAAGTTCAAGTCCCATTACTGGCAGAAAAAAGAAAACAGGAAGGAAGGAAGAACACAGTAAGAATGTTAACATTTTGAAAGCACTTTCACATCTGAAACTTGATCCTTATCATAATCCGGATGTTTGCTTGAGCAAATCATATTTGTTACCATCTTCTTTAAGATACAAAAATTGGTTTTTAGGGGGAACCCCCACACAAATTGTTTAGCTAAGACATACACAGAAAGAAGTTTTAAAAATCTTTTAATTGGTAAATTGGAGCTCTTAATTGGTAAATCCTAACAAGAACCCCTAGGAAACCTTTTACCGTTTGCCACCATAGATCTCTCTCTCTCTCTCACACACACACACACACACACACACTGTTCTTTCCCCTACTGTGTCCTTTAGCAGCTGAACCAGAGGAGACACAAAGGCAGTAACTTCCCTTTGATGCGTGGTCTGGGCATGGTTCTAAGCACATTAGTGAGAAGGGCGACTCCAGCTGTGTGAATGCTGCTGCCTGACCCACAGGTAGATTCAGCTGAGCAAGAAAAACATTGGCTCTGAGCGCTTACCTTGTAAGGGAAACCAAAACAGCGCGCTGAAGACGACCAGCCACATGGTGGGAGGGGAGGGGACGCGGCCAGCTTCCTGTAGACCCTGAAGGAAAGCGAGAGCCCTTCCTTTTGAAGGAGGACCCAGTCGCTCGGTCCCACCACGTGGGATAGCTCCTCCCTCTGCTATGAGAGCCCCCTCTTACTTAGCTGCCCCCCAAACACCTCCTGGTGGAACATTTTGGGGACCACAAGTGTCCCTTTGATCATGGAGAAGTGTGAGCTCTGCGCTGGTGCTGGTGACTGAGCGCAGGGCAGGCAGGGCGGGGGAGGAGAGGTGAGAGGGTTACGGATGTCCTGTGTGGTGCCTGCCAGCTCTATCTTGACTTCTCTAGTGTCTAGGTGCTTGTAAGTTGGTAATGCCTGCCTAGTTTTCACAAGCGTTTTATATTTCCAACTCTGGAAACAGTTCCTGGTGGAGATCAAAATTCAGTCATCCAAGTAGTTATTCATTTTTGAAACTTGTAGCATTATCTATTCATGATGATTATCCGTCCACCTCTCCACCAGTCATCTCCATCTTCTGTCCATCCATCTATCCATCTTCTCATCCATCTATCCATCCACCCAGCCATCTTTTTACCCATCAATCCATCTGCCAACTTACCCATGCACCCATTCATTCATCCATCCAGCTACCCTTCCTTCCATTTTTCATGATTCAGCCATCTTGTATATACCTATCTCCCCAAGACATGATCAGATATGAAACACACATCTATCCCTTCTTTTTAAGAAGAACACGCACTGGTTTATTTCATTCTTGTTAACTGAGCACATTTGAAATGGGTTGTCAATGAGCGAGAGAAGGGGAGAATGAGTGGACTCTCCATTTGAGATGTCTATTTCCCAGGACCACACTGGCTTGTGTAGGAAGACATTTATTTGAAAAGGCTGAGAGGGGTGGACTTAAGGTCAGAGCAAACAAGGGGTTTTCCACATGTGGAAGCCCTGGGGTTTTTCTTGAATTACAGGTATGCCCACACTTGCTTCTAGACCTTTCTGTTGAGAACCATGACCTTTCCCCAGGCCGGGGAAAGAAGTGGACTGGCTTTACTTCCCAGCACAGGTCACTGCGATCTCACACTTAGGGTGCAATTCATTGGGTCCTACGCTAGAAGTTACTGTTATTGTTGTTGTTGTTGGGTTCTAGGAGCGCTCGCGTGTAGTGGAAGACAGATGACTTTGCCAGTGGCAGCTATGGAGCCTGTGGCGCTCAGGACTTGTGTCTTAGAATCCATTTCCTCGTCCGTTATATGGGGAGGATATTTGCAGTCCAAGGTCTGTATTTAACATGATATTCCAAGTGTGCTTTGGCAAAATGGAGTGTTATTTCTTCACATAGAAGATTATGGTTGGTCCTCCATCAACTTTCGAGAGCAGAGGAGCCTGGCTAGGTAATCAGGGCAAAGCCTCCCTCCCCTCCAGCACAGAGGTTCTGTCCTTCACCGTGGCCTTGCGCAGTCCTGGGTGCTGGTCCTGGACACCACATCACCATGGCCCACTGCCCCAGGAACACTTGCGCACGAGCGACCAACTGGTGTGCATCAGATGGGCACTCAGCCAGAGAGGCTAAAGAGGATGCGGGGCTGTGTGCCGGCTGTGCCCAGCCTCTGTCTGATGGTCTGGAGAGTCACAAGTCACCTAGCTCCCTCCTAGAGACCCCCTCCCCCTTACACCACTGCCCCTCCCCCCCAGCAGTGCTTCCCCCCCCCAGTCCTCCCGTCCAGCGGGAGCGCTGCTGACATTTTCCTTCAATAAATCTTGGCAATTTTACTTCATCCTCTGTGTCCATGGCCTCATTCTTCAAGACCTCCCAGACAAAGGGCCAGATCCAGGGGTTGCAACTTCTCAGTGTCACTTACCAAAGCTTCCAAATTAAAATTAAAATTAAATAAAGTCATGCTTAAAAAACATCCCCCAAATTAAAAAAAAAATCAAACCTGTAAAACAAAACAAAACATACAAACAATGCCTCCCCACCCTCACACTGTGTTTTGCCGATTTACACTTCCGTCCAAAGTACTTGGGCTGATTTTCTCTGGATGTGCAGACAGAAGGTGAACTGATCTTGGGATCTGCTGGGTGCTGAAGGCAGCCAGAAGGCTCCGCCAGCAGCCTCCTCCCCGGCAGAGCGCAGAGTACTGCGGCCCTCAGCAGGCAGACCCCAAGGCAGCAGGAGGTGGTCTCAGCGGAAAACTCCTACTCCTGGGCACAAGTTTGTGTATTATTAAGTTTTAAGTCATTGTACAAAAGGGTTTCTTTTCCTTCCTTCCTTCCTTCCTTCCTTCCTTCCTTCCTTCCTTCCTTCCTTCCTTCCTTCCTTCCTTCCTTCCTCCCTCCCTCTCTCTCTCTCTTTCTTTCTGTTCTTTCTTTCTCAGTCCTGGGGCTTGAACTCAGGGCCTGGGCGCTGTCCCTGAGCTTCTTTTGCTCAAGGCTAGCGCTCTACCACTTTAGCCACAGTGCCACTTCCCCGTTTTTCTGTGTTTGTGGTACTGAGGAATCGAACCCAGGGCTTCATGTGTGCTAGGCAAGCACTCTACCACTGAGCCACCTTCCCAGCCCCCCAAGGGTTTCAATCCAACATGTCAGTTTTGGAGTCCAATGCATCTGGACCCATGCCACCCCTTCCATCCCCCCCATCTCCCCCTCCCATCCCCCCATTTTCCCCTTCCATCCCCCCCCTCCCCCCATCTCTCCCAACTCCACACTGGGAGATCCCATGAGCTTCACGTCTTTGTGCTGAGGCTGGCCTCTCTGGGCCCTGGGGGGATGGAATGGGTCCGAGCTGGCTCTGCCCCCTCTTCCTAATGCTGTGCACCCGACCCAGGGCCAGCCAGGTGGGTCTTGGTGGCAGAAGACCACCGGGGGTTCAGGACTTGTGCTCCCAATGCCACTGCCAGGCCACAGTGACCAGGGCAGGCCCCCGCCTCAGTGACCAGGGCAGGCCCCCACCCGCCGCAGTGATCAGCGCAGGCCCCCTCCGCAGTGACCAGGGCAGGCCCCCGCAGTGACCAGGGCAGGCCCCGACACTCCCCGACCCCGCCCTCCTCCAAAGCAGGTCAGGACTCTCACCCGAGAGGTGACCTCCCTAAGCCTGGATGAGAGGGACACTTGTCTCCAAAGACAGGCCCCCGAGTGGACCCCAGTGGGCCTCACTGTCTCCCCACTGCTAACCACCGTTAATCACACTCTTCACTGTTGCAACCCTCCCTGGTTGTCCACCCTTCATCACACTTAGCACCAAAACCTCCAGGCTTAGCCAGGCATCGGTGATCACACCTGTCATCCTAGCTACTCAGGAGACTGAGATCTGAGGATCATGGTTCAAAGCCAGCCTGGGCAGGAAAGTCCGTGAGGCTCTTATCTCCACTAAAGCACTAAAAAACCGGAAATGGAGCTGTGGCTCAAGTGGTAGAGCATTCACCTTGAGCTGAAGAGCTGAGGGACAGCGCCCAGGCCCTCACAACCTAAGCCTCACAACCAACAAAAACCAAACCAAAACAAAGCAAAAAACCCTCTAGGCTTGATCATTTTATTAGGGAGTTTTCCAGGTCACACAAAACTTGACTGTTGGATTTTTCTCTTGTTAATTTCTAATTGCCTGGGAAGAATGGGAGGAAAGATACATTGTATCCATTGTGGCTACATTGTATCCCTTGTGGCTTCATTGCATGATACATTGTGTCCATTCCATTCACTAGTGGCTCCAAGGCTGGATTCCTGATCAGAAAGGATTGGAGACCCAAGGGAGTTTCTGCAACATCTTCTGGCTTCAGTTTGCAGCCACTCTGGCTTTCTGAGAGAAGAACCACAGGCTTAATGGATACTTAGGAAACTGTAATGACCAGAGCAACTTCTGAGAAATAGATTGTGGGAACAGACAGCACTCAAGCGTTGAATAGACCACGGCTCAGGGTGAACTGAGGACAATTTCTCTTTATTAAGTCATTGATGAGTCATTTCAATGGAAGATGCTCCTGGAATGAAATAAACTAATTACAACGGTGCCGGAGCTGCAGGGGGAGGGGCCGGCTCTCAGCCAGAAAAGCACAGTTACAGGGAGTGCACAAGGCATTTGGTAATACAGTTAGGTGTGCTTGCTTGCCTTTTCTTTTCTTTTCTTCTTTTCTTTTCTTTTTTGTAGGTCATGGGGCTTGAACTCTGGGCTTGGGCGCTGTCCCTCAGCTCTTCAGCTGAAGGTGAGTGCTCTACCGCTTGAGCCACAGCGCCACTTCCGGTTTTCTAGTGGTTTATTGGAGATAAGAGTTTCACGGACTTTTCTGCCCAGGCTGGCTTTGAACCACGATCCTCAGATCTCAGCCTCCTCAGTAGCTAGGATTACAGGCGTGAGCCACTGGCATCCGCTGTTTTTCTTTTTTAAAAAATATAATTATAACCCTTTTGTTCCAAATAAATACACCCCCATCATATAAAGATACAGCCATTTAACAAATGAGAAAGAAAACAACATTCCACCCCCAAATAGCAGGTTTCAAATGGCCTTTGCTGAACCAACAGGCTATGGGATGCAGTGTCCATCTCCGTACCAAAGACCAGAGCAGTATGCATTTGTCTTTACACACAGTCTGTGAATAGCTAAAGTCAATCAGCTACAACATTCCCTTAAAAAAAAATAACAGCAATGCTGGGATTTGACCTCAGGACTTTGTACTTGCTAGGCAGGTTCTCTGTCACTTGAGTCATGCATGCCCTTAGCCCTTTTTGCTTTAGTCATTTTTTAGGCAGGGTACTGGCTTTCTGGCCTAGACCTTGCTCCTCTTCCTCCTCCTCCTGTGTAGCTAGAATGACAGCACAGGCCACGGCATGAGGCTGTGGCTGTTGTTGAGATGTGGGTCTTAGAGAAGTTTCTGCCCAGGATGGCCTCCAACAGCATTCCTCCCAGCCTCTGCCTCCCAAGTAGCTAAGGTTACAGGCATGTGATATCATGCTCAGCTTAAAATTCTCATGTTTGTGTAATGGCAGATCCGTGATACTGGGTAAAATATTTGAAAGAATGGGCTACACATTCAGTTGGACTACTCAGCATTGCAGCTTTAAGCCTAGACACATTAAATGGAGTGTTGCACATATTTAAAAATCAAGTTATTTCCTCTGAAGTTAGAGACACTCTTTTCCCTTGAATTTTCATGATAGGCAATCACCTTCCTTGACATGTTGACGTAGGAAAGGGAGGCAGGTCCAATCTTAATTCTATTCTTAAGAATGAAAAACAGCGGCCCTGGATGCTGAATTGCTCCTACCCTGGGCAGCCCCTTCCCCTCCCTCCCAGCACCCAGACCACGTCACCTTTCTCTCACGTGTGCAGGATTACAATTTAAATGCAAATTGCCCTGAGCCTCTTCTAGCTGGTGCAGACCCAGCACGGTGGGCCCCCGCGGCTGCCTGCTCACAGTAAGCAGAGGCTCATCTGTATTCCGCCACACGCATTACTTCAACTCAAAAGAGCGATTCATCACTGCCTAGAGACAAAACCCTGGTGTCGTCCAGTATCCAGGTTGCGGAGGAATGTCTTATTTGACCCCATCGGGAGGCTTTCTGCAAAAGCAACAAGGGCTAGGAGCTTCTGTTCCCGTAACTAGCCAGTCAGGGAGTTTCCCAGAGGCACTAGGTATTGGCAGTAAGAGACTTCATTCTGATTATGAACCCAGTGAGGTGGGGCTCAGAACATCTACGGTCACCTGACACAGACAGGAGAGTCTACATGCATCCCGACACCACCGGCAAGAAGAAAACCAACAGCCACCTGCCAAATGGATGCCAGGTGGCATAGGTTTTATTTTTATTAATTTTTTTTTTTTTGCAAATCTATCTTTTAAATATAAGGTTACTTGAAAATAATTCTTTGGTTATAGTAGAATTAAAATAAAAAGTAGAAAGGCCTCCAAACCTCTTACTACAGGATGAAAAATACCCTTGCTTTCAGCCACAGGATGGCCACCGAACCAGTGATTCAGATTCAATGAATCTAAATGTAACGGGAGGAACACTGGGACCTGAACTCCAGGCAGGGCAGAGCAGGAATGGATTCCTGGCTCTCAGGCATGGTGGCAGAGAAGCCTGGGGAAACGAATGGCCCCAATGCATTAAAATGTGTCCTTCGAGGGAGAGACATGACACTGGAAAGTACAGAAAACCAAGTCCCACTGGGCTATGGCAGGGCACTGGAGCTTGGTGGGGAATACTCAGAGAAGAAGGAAGCAGGTGCAGACTTGGGATCCCAGGTTGAAGCTTCATTTCACCTGGTTTATTTCAAATAGCTTAGGGGGGTGGGGAGGAGAGGGAGAGGGAGGGATAGTGGGAGAGAGAGAAGGAGAGGGGGAGGGAGGGAGGGGGGAGGGGGAGGGAGGGAGAGGGAGAGAGGGAGGGAGAGAATTTCCTCTGTATAAACCATTTGAGCTGCTTTCCTTCCTCCTCCCCTCCCCTTTTTTATCTGTACTTCCCTCTATATATCATTTGATGTAATTAGAGTCGGATCATCTTAAACATCAGGTTGTAATGTCATATAGTTTTTTTGTGATATGAAATCTGTTATCATAGTTGTCTTTTCTTATTACACATTGATTCAACATGATTTCCCAGCTAGAGTGCACATTCAATTTTCTAAGTAAGTGAAAGTGCACGGAGATTGTAAAGTCAGGTCACACCGTGCAGTTGCTCTGATAAGCCATTTGGATAAGTCAAGCAGAGGAGCAAACTTGTTTTTCCTTTCCCGCTTTGTACTCAGGGCTTTCCACCTAAGTGATTCAGGAACTAAAGTCAGATCTTTGCCTCTTTTGGCTCCTATAGCCTAGGGCTCTGTCCTTCTTGCACTAAGGACCCAGGAGTGTAGCCCAGCCAATCGGCTTCGTTTGCCAGGCCATCAGTGGACTGAGACAATGGGGAGGAACAGAGCAGTTAACCTACCCTGAACCTGATTTTGTAGAAGTCTACACACAACACATTCCTACATAGCTTCAAGGAAATCTGTCAAGTGTGCAAGCCCACGACAATGCAGGGGAATCAAACACACACTCTAGATCTGACCAGACAGTGGGTTCACATTGACACCAACACCAGAGGAACGAATGGTGGGGACAATCTCTTGGCTGCACTGTGGTGTCCCTGTGGGTGACTTTCACAGGACTTCCCTCCCAGAGACAGGAGCAAGCCAGCACAGCACATGGTTACTTGTATATCCAGCAGTTGGATGAAGCTTGTGCAATGCTAGAAGTCACAGCTGCTGTCCTAACATGTAAAACTCATGACATGTTTCTGAAAGTGGCTTCAAAAAAAAGACAAGCATCATCTCAGTTGTGCAGATTAGTCTCCGTAGACCTTTAACTTTCTCTTCTTCCTAGAGATCATCAAATTACGATCTCACACACAAGCACACTGTTCTAGCCCATAGGTTTGCCACTTCTGGGTCTTAAAAAATCTTCATGTGGAAAAAAAAAAACCAACAAACCTTCGTGTGGCTCCGACATAAATAGATTTGTTTTACACCAATACTGCCTTGAAAGGGCTGGGTGTCATTGTGCCAATGACATCACAGCAGACCACTGCCGAGGGCCCACACGGCCAGCTAGCCGGACTATTAAATAGACATTGGTAACGGACGTTTTGGTTTGATTGTCATTTATTGTCCTTTTAAATAATCCTCCTTCTAAATACAGGTAGTGGGGACCATGGGTAAGGATAGAATGTGGCCCTCCAGTCCCGTCAAGTGGTCCTACCTCCTATCTACTTTAAATTATCACAGACAAACAAGACAAAAGGAGGACGGCCAAAGTACAGTGTGGTCACAACTGTGGCTGCTGACATTAGCTCCCTGACGTCCCTGGCATCCCTGGAGGAGTAGGTGCTTTCACGGGTACTGCGTGACGGCTCCTGTGCACTGTGTGTGTACCAGAGCCTGACCCGGGTACGCGTTAGAGAAGCATATGTATTGCGTGGAGCGAGCGTCTGGATGATTCCCGCATGGTGCTGTCCCCGCCTCCTCTCAGAGCACACTCATCACCAATCAGGCAGCACTGTGGGCAGTTGAGGGGTCAAAGACCGGCCAATCATGGTGATGCAGAAGTGCTAATGCTCACTGGCTTATAAGGTGGAGAAGTCTAATTCGCAATAGATTTTGCAGATTTTCTGCACCTACCAAGCGAAGATGTCGCCTGTACCTTGCCAGCCTCCTGAGTATCTAAAAACGCCTCTGGGGAGCCAAAGGGCTTTCTCTCTCCATTTCACAGAGAGAAGCAGAAGGACCAGCGGCCCTGGGAAAGGTGTGTTGGTACAGGGTCAATATCGAGTCCTTAGCAGGTGTCTTGAGCCAGCAGGCTGACTCAGGAACATTCTGCTGTCTGGAGTCTACTGCAGGTAGGATTTGATGCACAACCTAAAGACAACGGTGTAGGCTACAAGCATCTCCCAGCTTGGCTTTGCCTAATTTGAAGACAATGGCGATCAGAAGAAAACCCCATCCCCACAGTGTGGATTCTGGACCTGGTCAGCTCCCTCTCCCGCCCTGTGGAGAAGGGGGACAGCTCCCACGGGGAGGGGTGAGACTCCGAAGCCATGCATAGCTGCAGGGAGGAAGGCAGCCTGTGCTGTAACAGGGGCCCCGGTTTAGGAAGACGATTCTCCAAAGGTCTGTTGGCTAGGCAAGCGTCCAGGATTTCCCCCTGAAGCATGTCTTTCTCTCATGTACAGTCTCAGGAGAACCTTAAGCGTGAAAGAGAATATGCTAAATGATTTGGGTGACGGAACACTCCAAACACGCTTTTCCACGGAGTTTCTGCTCTTCCGACCGCGAGTGGCTTTACTCCTGCAGCAAGGTCTCCCTCCAGTTGAACCCGCCAGTCGGTCCATGGGTCAGGGGAAGGATGGGAGGGTCTGTGAGCTGCCATATTCCAGTTTCTCCCAATTCTTCACAAGAACAAAAGCCTAGGTATGGAATCTGAAGGCAGAGCAGTAAGGAAATAAAACACAGAAGACACAAGGTTAATACTTTCCTTTCATCTAGATTCAAAGACACCTGGGTGGCCCAGAGAGGCCAAGAGAAACATCACCTTCCAACCCTTATCAGGAATGAAGAGCGGTCTCTTAGAGACACATCCCCTTCCAAAGTCAGTGACAACTGATAGAACTGATAAATTAGGGGCAAGACGATTTGTCTTCATTAGAAGGAGCCATCCATGTGAGCTCTCCTACTTGAAGTAATTGTCACAGATTGCTGTGTTCAGGGTGGGGAAGAGGGAGTTAACATCTACACAGGGCTCCCCCTATGCAGGGGGGATCCTCAGACTCCCCTGCCCTCGTGGGTGCCTGCAACCTGAGTGAGCACTAAAGCCTCTGGACATTGTCCACCCTGTCTTTACATACCCATGAGCGATCACGTCTAAATTAGGCACAGCAAGAGATGGATAAAAAGGTAGGTAAAAATAGAGCAATTATAATAATGTGTTATGACAAAACATTATGGAGAATGTGGTCCCTCCCTCGATATCTTACTGCATTATGCTGTATTTTCAGATTTTAGTTGACCACAGGCAACCAAGATGACAGAACTCAAAGCCTCAGGAGGAGGAGGGATGGCTGCAATGCTAACACAGCAATTCCATGCCAAGTTCAAAAGGCACCTCAAAGATTTCTGAAATTTTCCTTGGACACAACGGGAAAGATCGATCAATCCATCTTTTAAAATGGTGTCACTCTTACGCTCATTGTAGGCACTGCTGCCCATGGCTGGCTGGCTAGGACTACGCATCAGCCTCAGCTTTCAGCAGTTTCTGACTGACCTCTGCTCCTCCACTCCAATGTCCCTCACGGCTCCTCATTCCTGGCTACTCCCACAAGTCTTGGCCCCTAGAAGCCGGCACGAATGCCAACACACGCCTTTCTCTTACTCCAGGCTTCATGAAGCGCCTCACACAGGGCACCATCCAATAGGTCTTGCTCAAGTCAATCAGTAAATGACGCTCAGCTCAACAGAAATAGCACATCAGAGAAATTAGCTATCTACCATTCACCGAACTGTGTGGAACAGCTAGGAACCATGGCTGAACAAATAGTGAATCACCTTTCGGACCATTTGCACGAAGTCCTTGGAGTTCTGAGGTGACAGGCCCTGCAGCTGGCAGGTGCAGGCTTCGAGGGAAGAGGCGTGGGCCACAATCAGAATGTTATTCCCTGGGGACAAAGGCAGGGATGAGAAGACACAGGCTTGGTAAGTGACGGAAGCTTCGTGCTCCGCCATGGAATACACATTTTCAAAAAGAAGACCATGTGCCCTAGCAATATTCTGGAAACTCTTCCTTATTGTATGGTAGACTCAGCTTTCTTCTTTTTTTCTTTAGAAAAGAAAATCAACCTTTTAGTCTTCGGATAATTATATCCAAAACAAAGAAACAATAAAGGTTTCAGGGAGGGGGAAAACTATCATTCAAATTGGATCACCGTACATTAGGAACATTTATTAAAATACCACACTGAAGCATTGTGTTGATTATTTCATTGTGTTAATAATATGTACAACTATTCTATAACAATTAAATATTCTTAAGGGGTTGGGTTATATCTTTAGTGACAGAGCATTGCCAAACTTACATAATGCCCCATCAATGGAAAGAAAAGAAAAAAGGAAGAAAGGAAAGAAGAAAGAAGGAAGGAAGAAAGAAGGAAAGAAAGAAGGAAGGAAGGAAAAAGAGGGAAGAAAGAAAATAATTATAACTTGCAGGTTTACACACACACACACACACACACACACACACACACCTCTTTAGCTCTTCTCCTGAATGGTAATCTTGCATAACAATAGTGCACCACCAAAACCAAGAACTAGGCTAAGGTAGAATTCACTCAGCATCTTCAGATCTCAGCAGGCTTCATGCATGGCCTCATACACACGCTTGTGTAACTGTCACTAGAGTTAGGACTCAGGAGGCTGAGATCTGAGGTTGGCAGTCTGAAGCCAGCCTAGGCAAGAAAGTCCGTGAGACTCTTAGCACCCATTAAGCAACCAACAGCTAGAAATAGAGAGATGGTTCAAGTGGTGGGGTGCCAGTCTTGAGAGGAAAAACCTAAAGGACAATGTCCAGGCCCGGAGTTCAAGCCCCAGGACAGGCACGCACATACACACAAGACACAGCACGGGTTCCGTATCCAAGGCACTCCCAGGGCTGTGAGCACTGGAGACTCCTGGTGAGTAGAACATATTGGCTCATGGTTTATCTAGATGGTAATAAGCAGGAATTATCCATTCACTGTGGCTCAGTGCCGCCCCAAATCCTAGTCTTTGCTCCTTTGTTTCTCTGACTGGGTTAACTTAACATCTATGGGGACTCATAGGGCCAATGTATCATTCGCTGCTTGAGATTAAATTTTGGAAAATACAACAGCAAACAATATGGATCCCTACCCATCCCTGCTCTTGGCAGCAGGAACTCGGTGTGTGTGAGATGTCCAGGCTTTGGGGTCAACTGTAGGCCATCAGTGCTATCCCAGAGGACTTCTGGGAACTGCCACACGGGCGTGAAGTGACTGTAATGCAACCTGAGGTATTCAGTGGACTAACGAAGTCGACCGAGGTCCCCAGACTACTTGCCATGTTGGGCACCCACCCCGAATATTACAAGCTCGTTGTGAGAAGATGCTGGAGAGAGTCTGGGAATCAAGCTCTATTCTTTTCTTTTCTTTTTTTAAAGCAAGTTTGTCCAAGCATGTTCAAGCATCTCGAATGGCCTCTTCACCAGGATGGAGAAAGGCCCACATGTTTCAAGAGGAACTCCAAAATAATGCCACCTACCTTTGCTTTTACATTCGCTGATGATCTCCTTTGTGACTTGGAAGCTTCTACTAATGTACGTGTCATAGGATTCTGAAACCACTAATTTGCTGATTGGAATATGAGGTCTGCAAGAGACACGAAACAGGAGATGAAGAGACTTCACTCCTGAGGCAAAGCAACGGGCTTTGTCAGAACGCTTCCTGCCAAGGCCTTTCCCCAGCTACCACATTACCTAGTTCCCCATTTTCCTGGAAAGGAGAGGAGGACATGGAGAGTCTCCAGGACTTTTCTGCCTGGGGTGGATTTCAAATCATTAATGGGCACCAGTGGTTCACACCTATAATCCTAGCTACTCAGGAGGCAGTTCAAAGCCAGTCTGGGTGGAAGAATCTGAGAGACTATGACCTCCAGTTAACCTAGCAAAAAGCCAGAAACAGAGGTGTGGTTCAAGTGGTAGAGCACCAGCTTTGAGTGAAAAGGTCAAGCTTGCTAGGCCCCAAGTTTACATTCCAGTACTAGCACCATTAAGAAAAGAAAAGAAGAAGAAGAAAAAAAAGCCTAAGCCTGCAGAGAGCACCCGTAGCCCTCAGCGGGCTCGGTCATCTGGGCCGGGCGACCGTGCTTGCGTGCGTGCGTGCGTGCATGCATGTGTGTGCGTGTGTGTGTGTGCGTGTGTGTGTGCATGTGTGCATGTGTGTGTGTGTGTGTGTGTGTGTGTGTATACAGTGTTCCTCGCTGGCTTCATGTGGCCATTACCTGTAGGTTGTATCAACGCTTAGACTGGCGGCAGCTAGCTCTGAGGGAGGAATCCACGCAGGCAAGCTGTTCCCAGGAACCCACTTGGTCCACTCGAACAAGCCAGGCTCAACCCGGATCTTCAAGTGATTGTCTTGCTGTAAACCTTAGAAGCAAAATGAAACGAAGAGAACGGAACTATCTTATAAATCCCAGTCAGTTTTTCTCTTCCCATTAGATTCTCTATACAGCTGTCCAAGTGCAGACATGTGGGTTTGGACAAGGGGCATCTTTTCTATGTTTGCCCACACATGAGCTTAACGCCCTGGCCACACCTCTGCAAGGGATGCTGGTGACAAATGGGAGAAATCCTGCAAGTCAGCACACACACACACTTCGTCCACTGCTGGGGTGGCTCTGCGTCTTGTGGGGCTCACCGACTTAGGCATTTGTTCCCTGAGCCTTCGCTACTGTCCCATCACTTCCATTGGACTGGAATGTCATGTAAATCATTCATTTCATCAGAAATCCTAATGCTGAGTATTTCTAAGCTCTTCTTTTTTAATGTAGTGTGACCACACAGGTAGGATCTGGCAGCAAAGGGGCGGTTTGCTTAAGGCTACAGAACTGAGTCAAGTGCAGTGTCAAATTATTTATGGGTTTATCTACAGCTGGCTCATTTGTTTGGCTCAAGTACATAGCCCATCTCTCTCTCTCTCTCTCTCTTACAATTTTCTTCTCAGCAAAGTGCTCATGGATCCCTGCTGTGCAAACCTGCGGGGAATTTAGGGTTAACGTGGGATATCTTTAGAGCCTTGGTGCTTTTCAAGTCTTTTCAATTCACTAAGGAGACTGGAATGAGGAAGGCTGTAGATTCACAGGGGCCCTGTGGCTGCCGTGAGCCAGTGAATCTATGCAGATAAGGGATGGGTCATGGCTCTCTAAGATGTAGGTATTCTGCAATCCCACAACTCATCCACGATGGCTTCAACTCCTCAGGGAGAAAGATGATTAGTCATACTTCCTTTTATCTGTCATGTTGACAGAGTATGATTGTGTCATCTGTGTAAGTAAGGTCATCTTGTAAAAGAAATCTTGCTTAGTAATTCCAGATTCAGAGCTCTCCCTGGTGACTACCCCCCCGCCCCTGCTCCCCCCCCCATGAGCACTCAGTGCCCAGAGAGGGAGGCTGAGCTGCTGACTTGCATCACCTTTCAGGATGTTGTAGGCAGTCTGGACACAGCGCAGGGAAGGGGAGCAGTACACGTGATCGATCACTGTGTTGCTTTCCAGCAAGGCTTCACCTGCCAAGGAAAGTCAGAGGGAAATCAGCCGGACAGATTCGCAAAGGGAAATCAGCCGGACAGACTCGCAAAGGGAAATCAGCCGGACGGACTCGCAAAGGGAAATCAGTAGACAGACTTGTGCGGCCTCTGTGGGCATTCAGGCAGACTTCTTACTGCAGGTCCCACCTCACCTCTCTTTGCTTGTCTCTCTGGTCTTGCACAGTGCTGTGTGTGTGTGTGTGTGTACGCGCGCATGTGTGCACATGCACACGCTCCCCAAACTGTTTTTAATGGGTGAGGGCTTATGCTTGTACCTCCAGCACCTAATGAAATAGCTTGCACAAAGTAAGTGATTTGAGTATCTTTCAGTGGCTAAGCAGCAAAACGCCTCATCTCTGCATGGCCGGATGGAACCGGTCTGCGAGGAACGGAACCTCTGGGGCAGCTTTTGTGAACTCAGCGCTCGTGAGGCCTCTTCCTCCTTACCCTGGCGGATGCCGCTGTCTTGATCTGCTAGAAGCTGACCTGTGTGCCGCCCCAGAGACATAAGCCAACCAGGCCTGAGCTTGCCGGTCACATTCACCACCAAGTGTGCTAACTACTGACTGCAGCCCACCTCCAGCGGCTGCGGGATTGATATCCTCCATCTAGAACAGTTACAGAAGGCCCGGGAAGTATGAAGGCATGACCGGGGCACCAGTCTCTCCACATAGGGGTCAGGAAACGCCGGCAGTCACTCCAGAGTGCTTACCTACGAGTCGGGCTTGCATGCATCCAAACACAGTGATCGGGGCGTCCTTCTCATAGTCCCGGAAACCTCCGCTGCGCTGCGGTAAGCTGTGAGGCATGTTCAGGTTGGTGCGAATGTAGCGGCCTAGAAAAATAAGGTCACACAAAGCTCCCACGAGTCCCTCACCCCCCCCCCCCCTTATTGGTCTGGACTCCTCCCCCTCCTTCCCAGCCAGAGAGACTGAATTTGGGCTCCCTGGAGCAGATGGAAAATGCTGCATCTGACATTCTTTCTTCAATCGATGGACTCAGAATCTGCTCTTCCTTCTGTGCATGGAAGTGTCTGGTGATAGTTTCTAAGTGAAACGGCAGCCAGCCACTCTGAAGGAGGTGGGGTTTTCTGACAGGCAAAGCCTCCTTGTGTTAAGATGACACTCCAATGAAAATGGAGCCTCTTTGGTCTCTCGTGCCCTCAGGTTACAGAGTGTGGACAAAAATACTCATCTCTTCCCTAAAACTCAAGACAAACAAGGACTTAAAAACTACAGGCAGGGTTGGGAAGGTGGCTCAGTGGTAGAGTGCTTGCCTAGCATGCATGAAACCCTGAGTTTGATTCCTCAGTGCCACATACACAGAAAAAGCCGGAAGTGGCGCTGTGGCTCAAGTGGTAGAGTGCTAGCCTTGAGCTGAGGAGCTGAGGGACAGCGCCCAGGCCCTGAGTTCAAGCCCCACAACTGACCAAACAAAAACAAAAACAAAAAAACTATAGGCACTAGCCAGGTGTTGATGGATCACACTGGTAATCCTAGCTGCTCAGGAGGCTGAGATCTGAGGATCGCAGTTTGAAGCTGGCCTGGACAGGAAAGTCCCCAAGACTCTTACTTCCAATAAACTACTGAAAACAGCTGAATGTGGCACTGTGGCCCAAGTGACAGAGTGCTAGCCTTGAGCCAAAGAAGCTCAGGGACAGAGCCTCAGCCCTGAGTTCAAGTCCAGGACTGGCAAAAAAAAAAAAAGAAAAAGAAAAAGGAAGGAAGGAAGGATGGGAGGGAGGGAGGGAGAGAGAGAAAAAAGAAATCACTGGCATTTTCTAATAGTCTCCCAAACCCATAAATGACTGGATGTAGGTAAATGTAGCTTGACTCTGCCCCCTAGCGGCCGTAGCGAGCCATGGGGCAGAGCAGGGAAGCCAGCGACAGGGCTGACTAGGGCAGTCCTCTCACAGAAGCAGGAGCTGGGCTCCCCCTTCCCCACCCCCTGCCCCAGTGGATGTTGGAAACCACACACAGAACCAGCCCTGTACGTACAGGGCTCTCACCCTGTGCAAATGTACCTAATGCGAAGCTGAACTCAGCAGTCAGGCATAGTAAGAGCTCAACAGCAGCAAGACGAGCACAACAGGATGACAAGACATTCTGTAGTGACACACCGTCACGTGCTGTCTCAAACAAGGCGTCTTACTTAGACTTTTTGCGAGGACATGAAGTGCTACAGAGCCTGTGCTGAGGAAGAGCCACAGAGGTGTGGCCGTGGACCTGTCCAGCCACCATGTTCCTTGAGTCCCATGCATGTGGGACACTGTGACAGAAGACTTGACGACCAACGTGGCCGTGGCGATGAGCAGGTGTGAGGTGCGCCGTGTGGGTAACACCGGACGTGGCCGGACAGCGTGGCCTTTCATGACTCAGAATGGTTCCTATAAGGCCCGAAGGGTTTACTTCTGCGATTTCTTCCCCAAGATGCTTAGGCTGTGGTTGACTGTGGGCCACGGAAGGCCCAGGGACTGAAATCGTGACTGAGGGAGGGGTAGGGGCAGGGCCTGGCTAAGGGTGGGCCTGGCTGGGTTCCCACCTTTGGCATCAAAGCACTGGGACAGCCAGTACTTCCCAAACACCACATCCATCCGCTCCCCGTGCCGACACACGAAGAGGCATCGCTTCTGGGGGCCGGGCTGGCTGTTCACTCTCAGAGGCTGCGGAGAAAGAAAAAGACGTGGTTAGGAAACATGGCCCAGTGAGACACCTCCGGACCGGGAGGGGAGTTCAGAGAGAAAGGTTCCTGCCAACAAGACCCCGGCCTGTCTTGAATTTGGGTGGTCCATGTATAAAACGGGAAGAAGACATCCCATAGACCTCGCGGGTGATTTGGAGGCTCTAACGAGATTCGTGACAGGTGCTCTGTGGAAGCCCCACGGTCATCATCGAGGTGCTGCCTTCCGTGGTAGCAGCCACGAATGCAACCGGGGTGGTGGTTCAGAGGTCAGCTTGCTGCGGTGAGTTGAGACAGTTATCTGGTGAGACAACTTTCTCCAGCAGGGCATGGTGGCTTCTATGGTCACTTCTGCCACCTGCCCATTTCTAACATCTGCTGGTGGCCACAGGGTCTTTTGGAAAGAAAAAGTCGTAACTGAATGGCTGTTTTATATTCCACACCGCCTGCAATAGCAGCGCAGCTCTGATTTGCATATGCTAATCGCCACTCGGTCTGGCCTCTGACTCTGTACACAATGGTTGTTTCTAGAAAGGGTTCAGGGAGGACAGAGGCTGCCTGGGCGAGGAAGTAAGCAGGTGGGGAGCCTAAGGATTATGGTTTCTGCAGCTGCTGGTGGAACCCGGTAGTTGTTTCTACAGCCTTCTTTCTGGCAACGTTGTCAATACCATTGTCTTGGCTGCCAAGTCCTTGCTGGCCGCGCTCTCCGTGGGCTGCTAACTGCTCGGCCACAGCTAGCGGTGGACTGGTGTTGTGTTCTTTCTCCCTAGTCCCGGACTCAAACCCTGGGGCCCAGCCCAAGTGCTCCTCGCTCCATCCTCCACCCGCCGCTTCTCTCTGCTCCGCTCAACCCCGCCCTCCTCCCTTCTCCAGCCTTTCCAGCCAGCTGCCACACACAGACTAATTCAACGCTCACCACCCACCACGAGTGGAGCTGCCGCTGTTCTCTTTCATCTTTACAACACGGATGCAGGAAGCAGATAAAACAGGAGGTATCTATCTGTCCTGCTTTAGCAGGAAACCCTCTTCTTTCCTCCCTGCTGTGGCCCTCTCTCCCGGTCTGAACTGCAAGGCTTGCGGGACTCCAGCCTCCACTGGCTGTGCGTGCTCTGTGGTGCTGTGTGCGTCCCCCCTCGCGGAGAGCGTGGCCATGCTGAGACTCAAGAACAGAAACCCACCCCCTCCCCGCCCCCCAGCATCCTGCCCGGACGTGAGGGCCGCCCCGGGACCAGCCTTACCTGCATGGGCTGGCAGATGATGGTAAGAGGCGTGGTCTCCCCCAGGCTTTGGTCCTCATACTGCCTCCTGTCTAAGAGTCCATCGCCAAATGTGAGCGAGTTGGATGAGGCTGTGTTTAAGATTGAGTAAGAGCTGTAGAGGAAGAAGAGGAAGATGTTAACCGCTGTGGCTGGAGGGGGTCACGGCGTCGAGTGCTGTGATCAGTGGGATGTGACCTGTCAGGAACCCATCTCTGGTTTAGCGGAGGATGGGAGGCTGACGTGGAGCGCGCCCTCCCTGGGAAGGCCCTTCTTGGTTTATGCTGAGGTCTTACGGCTAGTCAAGGAGCAGAGGATGGACCTTGGTGCCGGGAACAGATACAAGCATCCCTCTGTGCAGGAAGGAGGCCGGTGCCCTGGCATGGCTGGTACCAAAGGCATGTTAGGGCCGATGAGGCATCAATTATGTGCCACCATTTCAGCTGTTTTCAGGGCTCCAATCAACTAAACAATGTCTCTGGGGCCTTTACTCTTTTCCATCTGAGGAGTAAGAGGGAGTTTTGTTTTGTTTTTAAATACTATCTCCACCACTTTCCTAAGGGTCTAAGAAACCTCATGGCCAATATCCCTGTTCAGTTCCTTCTGTCTCCAGCCCTAGGCTTGCCCCAATGATACCTACAACAGGATGATTAAAGGTAGAATTATTAGCACAGTGCTGGTGGCTTATGCCTATGATCCTAGCTACTCAGGAGGAGATCTGAGGATCGCAGTTCAAAGCCAGCCCAAGCAGCCAAGTCCGTAAGACTTAAATCTCTAATGAATCACCAAAATGCCGAAGTGGAGCCGTGGCTCCAAGTGGCAGAGTTGTAGCCTTGAGCAAAAAAACTCAGGGACAGAGCCTGGGCCTGAGTTCAAGCCCCAGGACTGGTGTACACACACACACACACACACACACACACACACACACACACAATTATTTCAGAGGATGACCCTCACAGATGGGTAGAGGCATGAGCCAGGTGCTCTCGTGTTTTGGGTACCTAGCTGACCAGAGAAGCTCCAAACAGATCCAGCAGAGAGGAGAACTGAGAAAACACGCCACGTTCAAGTCGCTGGGCACAGACATTGAGAACTTTCATCTCACAACAGTGCTATTTAAACACAGTTGTTAGGCAGATTCAGCAAACACCTTCCTCTCCATCACGGGTCATGTGGATGGAGACTATTTAAACTTCAGGTTTCTCGCTTCTTGATAATTTAGGTGGACATACATATATGTCCCAGGTGCTCAGCAGAGCCTGGTTTGTGTCTACTGATTCAGCATCTTTTCTGGATTCTTTTTTTTTTTTTTTTTGTTGGTCATGGGGCCTGAACTCTGGGCCTGGGCGCTGTCCCTCAGCTCCTCAGCTCAAGGTTAGCGCTCTACCACTTAAGCCACAGTGCCACTTTTGGCTTTTTCTGCTTGTGGTGCTGAGGAATCGAACCCAGGGCCTCATTCATGCAAGGCAAGCACTCTACCACTGAGCCACCTTCCCAGCCCTGGATTATTCATTTTTAACACAGTCTTACTATTAGAATCTTTGTTGTGGAAAGAACTCTGTAAGCTCATTTCGAAAGCTCAGCATGACAGTGCACGCCTATCAATCTCAGCACGGGCGGGCTGAGGCAGAAGGCTCTGCAGCCACCATAGCCACACACAGAGACCATCTCAGGTCAGCGAGAACGAGAAGACTCCTCATATTTGCAAGCCAAGACCTCCAGAGATCTCAGTTTCTGAGAGGGATCTTCCGCTCTCGTGCAGCTCTGCATCCCGGACCTTCCCTGTGGGGGGAGACTCAGTGGGTTGGGGCTACGATCCCAGAACGTAGGAGGCCTTGTTGCAGAAGGCAGATGCACAGCCAAATTAAGCCTGGTCGCAGCAACTTTAAGTAGTGGCAGCTCTTACCACCGGCACAGGCCGGATAGTCTCCTTTATTTTACATCAAGACCCTCCCCAACGCCAGAGAGCTGACACACACCCACTCTGCGAGGTGGAGGGCTGGTGTCTGCCCCTGGAGCTATGCTCCCACGCCTCTCATTGCCTCGCGTTGCAGCCTAGGCTCCCCCTCTCTCTGCAGCTCCTCTGATGACAAGAGAGCCAGCTGTTTCTTTCCTATTGTCTCTGGAACCCAAGGTCCTATGTGGTGGCCTGGGGCTGTCTGCTCAAGAAAAAAAAAAAAATAAGATTGCTAGCTGCTGAAAGCGGGTGAGGGCGATGGCGCCCGGAGCCTCTCCTCGGGGCCAGCAGGGCACGGGCGCTGCCTGGAACACGCTGGCCTGTCCTGGGCCCGCGAGGGCTGGACGAGGATGCACGGGCACCTCATCAAGGGGGGAGGATGCCAGGCCCAGGCCCCGAGGGCGGCGGGAGCCACGGGGCCATCGCCGCATCTACCCAACCCCCTCTGTGGCCTCAGGTCCAGCCGCCAGGACACAGGGGAGCACTGCCCTGTGCTCTTCCCCACCAGGCCATCTCCGCTTGGCTCTGGAAGGTGGGCCACCCTGAATAATCAGAGCAGGTCAAGGTGGAAGGATGGTACCACAGAGCAGATTGACAGCGAGCCAGGGAGCGGCCCTTCTGGACTCATAGCCTCCGGAAGCCTTGGATTCAACTCCCACCAGGAGCTCAGACACACAGAGCTGAATGTGGACAGAGGGCGGGCAGAGCCGTGCACTTCCCCTGCCTGCCAGGCCTCAAGCCGGCCCATTTCCTGGCAATCTGGAACCAATAAGGCCTGGCTCTCTTCCCCACCGACCAGCTCCTTTACTGTTCCAGCCGCCTCCTGCCTCCTGAGTCTGCCACAGCAACGCACTTCTCCAGGCCGCAGCCGGCCGGCTGGCATCCACTCACCCGTGGAAAATCCAGGTGCTGCACTCGTCCGCCTTGGTGATGTAGTTCTCAGGCAGGAGGCCGGAGCAGCCGGTGGTCAGGGAGGTGCCGTAGATCCAGCCCTCGCTGGTGCTGGTCTGCTCCATCGGGGACATGAAGATGAAGTCCCCGGGGACCAGCTCGAGCTCGTCATCGTTCTGAGGGGTGTAGGGGTAGATCACCTGTAATGTCTGCAAAGGGAGGCGAAGGTGTGAGCCCCAGCGGGGGCTGGGTGTTCTGTGCAGCACGCAGCCTCCCCTCAGCAGGCCCTGGGGTTCTCAAGCTCCAGAAATTCCACCTAGAATTCTGATGAAAAAGTACTTCTTACTGAACACCACGCCTGTCATCGCAGCTACTCAGGAGGCTGAGATCTGAGGATCACGGTTCAAAGCCAGCCTGGGCAGGGAAGTATGTGAGACTCTTATCTCCAGTGAACCATCAAAAAGCCAAAAGGAGAGGTGTGTGGCTCAAGTGTGTGTGCGTGCATACACATGCATGCGCACATGCACACCCGTGCACACACACAGAGCACGCCTCTTGCCAGATCTGGTGGCTGTGCCTGCTACTCGGGGATGTTCCTTCCTTCCCCTCCTATCAAGATTCAGGGATGAGGAGTTTTTTTGGAGGCTCACCCCAAAGTACAAAGCTCTGCTGTCCGTGGGAGAACTGGGACCCATCCCCTGCTCTGTCTGCAGTGCCACACACAGGGAAGACATGGGAGACCCAGGGTGTGGGCCGTGTGTCTCCAGCGTGGGGCCCCAGAGGGGCTGATGGGGAGCTGCAGCTACAGGACGCACTTGGGAGTGAAGACCCGCCCTTGCCTGTAACTTGGCTGTCTAAGCAACACGCGGTCCCTGCCTTCAAGGAGCTTGCTCCAAACCTGCCACTCCCCCAGGGCCTCTGCAAGAAAACTGCCCTTCTTAGACTATAGTGAGCAGGAGGAGACCCGTTCCCCAGGGAGCCAAGGAACCCCCTCCCCTCACCCCTGTTCTTTCTTAGAGCTCAGAAGAAGCCTCCAGGGATGGCCACAGGGCCACACCACTGGATTGACTCCACTTTGGGGGACCTTCCTGTCCTGTTCTACATGACCATCACAGGGTCACTAGAGGCTTGGGCCTTCTCTTCCACTTCCCACGGGGACAGGAAGGTTGGAGACCGTATCTACAAAGCACACAGCAGTTCGACACTAAGTAGCTTTGATCTATCAATGAGCCGCATGAGAATGAAGGTACTGCAGCAAATCTAAAACTAATGGGGAGATGGAGGAGCAGTTTAGTGGCAGTATTTGCTTGTTAGCATGCTTCGGACCCTAGTTTGTAAAAGCTCCAGCACTGAAAAATAACAATTGGGACTCAAGTGTCCTCTGTCCATCTGTCTGTCTATCCTTTTTCTTCCTTCTTCTTTCCTTTTTTCTTTCTTTGGTGTCCATACTGGGACTTTAAATCAGGGCCCGGGTGCTATTCTCTAGTTTTTTCTGTCAAGGTTGACAGTCCATCACTGGAACCACAGCTCCATGTCTGGCTTTGGAGTAGTTGACTGGAGAGGAAGCCTCAGGGCTTTGAATGGAGGTTCTCTGATAGAGCTGGGCTCGCAGGCATGAGCTACTAGTGCCTGAGCCTCCATGTCATTTTCTACTTCCCAAAGCCAGCTTAGGAGAAAACCAACACCTCAGCCTGAGACCGAGACAGTCAGGACACAAGCCTTGTTTGTGCTGTCACGCACGGATTCTTTTTTACATGTAGCTTCTGCCTGTCACAATTCCGGAGTCAACCCAGGTACGTTTCCCTCTATGACCACACGGACGCCACCCTCAGGTGGCAGTGTGATACTGTGTCCCCTCTGAGGTAGCAACGATGCTGCTCTGACAAACAGGGAGGCCCGCGGGGCTCTGTGTCAGGCGTTAGGAGAGAGGCTCTCCTCCTCCATGTACCATTTCCCAGGTTCAGGGAGCATGATGGCTGTTTCACAGCTGAGCAAACTGGAGATTACGTAAGTCATTACGCGTCAGTCCAAACTCCAGCTAAAGTGAAGAGGCCAGGCTTTAAAGCTAAGTGTGCTAGACTCCAAAATAAGTGCATTTTGAAGAACTCGATCCTTCCTTGAGGTTTTGGTGGCTAGGCATATAAATGGCGCGACCTCACCTCACGGCTAATGGGCAAGAGTCCAGGAGAGGCACAAACAGGCGTCTGCCAGCTCAAACGCCCCCAGGTTATCCCCAGGATCCCCGTGCTTTGCCCACGTCCTTGCCTGAAACTTTCTTCTCTGGACATCGGTGCCCTGATTGGAACACTGGCTCCCGCCTGCTCCGTGGGGACAGAGGAGGGAAGGAGAAGGGGAGGGACCCGGTGGGACCAAAAGACCCCTCGGGAGTCTAAGGGGGCCAAGGAGCGCTTTATCAGGTGGAGCCGTAGTGCGGGAGCCTTTCCAAGTCAGAGATAAAAGAGGGCAGGTTATTTTTAGAAAATAATTCATGGGGCGCTGGCTCCTCCTTCCTTCTGTGCCAGCTGAGAATGTGGGTCAGGCGGAAAGCAATTACCTCTGAGTTAACTGGAGGGCCGCGCAGATTAGAGGACAGACCAGGTAAAATTCCACAGCCAACCGCTCCTCTCAGGAAGGTGACCTCTCTGAGGCCCTGTGCGGGCAGCCGTGACTTGTTGCTTTGCCAGGGCCCTCAGAGTGCGACCAGCCTCACCGCTCTCCTTCTCCTTAGGGCTCATCCTGACTCCAGGAGATGCCAGAGTCTCAAGTAAGATCAGACCCAGTCTGCTTCATCGACCTTTGGGGAACCCTGCCATCAGCCGGCCGGCCAGGGAGGACAGGCCACAGCACCTCACAGGTCAGGCCACACTGACACCTAGACCGGAAGCGGGCATTCACGCTCGGCCCTTCCCAGCCCTTCCAGAACAGAGACTGCCCAGCACACACTGCAGGCTCCCGCTGCCTTTTGAATTCAGAGTCCGAAAGACAGATTAAAAGTCCACGCAACAGGTAAAGGGTGAAAAGGGGCAGCAGCGGAGCTCACTGGACACTGATGAACGTAAACTACGCAACTCTTGGGTGGAGACGGGAGGGAGGGAGGGACCGGAGAGGGTGAATGAAAGGAAAGGCACTCAGCACCGGACTCATTAAACCGCAAGGCCTTTGGACATCACCGGTATAATAACAATGAAGTAAATTAGCTTAAATTTTTGTTTAAAAAAAGTACGTAATACCAGATGCTGTGGCTCATGCTTGTAATCTTCACTACTCAGGAGGCTGAGATATGAG
Organism: Dipodomys spectabilis; assembly: GCF_019054845.1. NCBI lineage: Eukaryota > Metazoa > Chordata > Mammalia > Rodentia > Heteromyidae > Dipodomys > Dipodomys spectabilis. The sequence continues at coordinate 9,096,955 of NW_024870753.1, read as the reverse complement.
GATTGGGGTTCAAAGCCAGCCTAATAAAACACTCAGAAAACTGGAAGTGGCACTGTGGCTCAAGTGGTAGAGCGCTAGCCTTGAGCTGAAGAGCTGAGGGACAGCACCCAGAACTGGAGTTCAAGCCCCATGAGCTGAAGAGCTGAGGGACAGCGCCCAGACCTGGAGTTCAAGTCCTATGACCAGCCAAAAAAAAAAAATATCCAAAACTTATGAATTATTTCCGGAACTTTCTATGTAATATCATTGAACTATCACAGACTGGAAGGTCTGACTCTCATTGACTGGAAGGTCAATGAGGAGACTGCGGGACTGATAGGGTCTGTCTTAGATGGAGGCGCCCATCTTTATTGGTCAAAAAACGTGGGCTCCGACTTCAGCTCTGATTCTCACTTTGCTCTGTGTCTTTGGCCCACACACTTTCTCTCCGTGTTTCAGAATCCCCTTCTGGTCAAAACGGACAAGACAGCCCTGTTTCACGATGGCCCGGGCCAGGCTGGGAAGGACGCTTCATCTCTCAGGAGGATGCGGGTCGGGTCCTTCTTCCATGCTGGGCTCAGTGGCCCTCCCACGCTTCCCGCAGCCACGCACACCGCCCTCCTTTTCCTATCTGTCCGTCCTCTCTCCTCAACGACATTCAAAAGTCCAGAAGGCAGGACCACATGCTAACCATCCCAGACAGGCCTGGGGCTACCCGACCGACTGGCTGGCGGTGGCTGGGCCGCTTCTCTCTGCAGGGCCAGCAGCGGGCGCCCCTGCCTCTGGCGCTGGCCCTCTGCCCACGGTGTGGGCAGCGGTGGGAGGGCTCACCTCATGGTTGGCGAATCGGATATCCCGAGAGAATATGGTGGCCACCCAGTCACAGCCCAGCTTGACGTCGATGTTCTGGGCCAGCTTCTCCAGGGTGGGCAAGTGGCTAGCTTGAAAGTGGTAGGCCAGGGTCACGTGCAGCTGCTTCTTGTGGGGCTCCACACGGACTTCTAGAGAAAAGGAGAAGGAGGGGGGAGAACGGGGCGATGGCCACCATGGTGCAGGTCAACGCGCAGTGGTCAGACCCAAGATCTCTCTCTTTCACTGGAGCAGAATCAGGGCGTGGTCCTCACCCCCAAACACCCCCCCCCCCCACTCAAGAGGCAAAGAGCCGCACACATTGCTGGGCTCTGTGGCACAGGCCTGTAATCCTAGCAACTCAGGAGTTGAGGCCTGAGGACTGCATTTTGAAACCAGGTGGGAAGAAAAGTCCAGGAGACTCTTATCTCCAATGAGCTGCTAAAACAGCCATGCCACCGGCAGAGCACTAGCCTTGAGTGTAAAAGAGGCTCAGGGACAGTGCTGAGGCCCCAAGGACTGCCACAAAAGATGATGAAGAAGAAGAAGAAGTAGAAGGAGAAGGAAAAGGAGAAGGAGAAGGAGAAGGGGAAGGAGGGGGAGGAGGGGGAGGAGAAGGAGAAGGAGAAGGGGAAGGAGAAGGAGAAGGGGAAGGAGGGGGAGGAGGGGGAGGACGGGGAGGAGGGGGAGGAGGAAGGGGGGAGGAGGAGGAGGAGCCCAGCATGTGTAAGGAGTTAATCCCCTTGCTGGCCTTTCCTCTCAACTCTAGTCGGCCATCAAGATAAGGAAGCTGCAGCCTAAAGGGGGATATAAATTAAGGGGAAAATTCTATGAAGTGAAGTAAGCCAGGCCCAGAGAAACACAGGCCCCGTGGTTTCCCTTATTTGCAATAACTAGTATATGTCTGAGACAAGCAGAAAAGGCCAGGTAAGTTGATGTTAGGCGAAATGAACCCCAAGATAAGGACTCAAATGTTTTTTTCTTTCTTGTGTTTGTTTCTAACATATTTATAAGATGATTTCTTTGTTGTTTTATATGTCTCTCCCCCATGGTATAACCCCTGCTTTCACTGTATTTGATGTCGGTATACTTTGTGGAGGGGAAGGGAAAAAAAAATTTGTTTAAAAAGGGATACAGGTGGACCCATTGCAACAATGAGATGTATAAGACGTTATGTCGAAAAACAAACTTTACAACTTTGCCTCGGGGGTGGGGGGTGGACGGTGTGTGTGTGGGGGGGGGAGAAATGGGAAAGGATGGTAAGGGGAAAAAAAAAAAGAAAAAAAAAGCAACACAGAGCACACTTTGTAATCAGATGACTTTCCAAGGCTACACTGCCTTCATTTGGGAGACAAGTCTATTTCCAAAGTCTACAGGCTAGAGATTTCCTTCTAAAATCATTTTGGCTTCACTAATTAATTATTCCTTGTAGGAAGCTGTCCTGTGCATTACAAGGTGTTTATCAGCATCTCTGGTCTCTAACCAGTAGGTGCCCTAAGTGCTCCAAATGACTCTACATATTTCTACCCTGGAAGATCAAGTCAGCCTGGCTGCACACCACTGATTTAAACATCAACTGCCATTCTAAGACATTCTAAAATGAGAACAAAGTCCTCTACGTGAGAAAATGGCTTTTGCTTATCTTTTGTACAAAAGACGAGGGAAGATCTGTCTGTCTCCCAGGCTAGAAGAACGATGAAGATGCAACTAGAAAGAAAAATCAGGGAATCTAAGAAATCAGGGATTTCTGCTAATCTAGAATGAGGCGCCGAGGCCTTCCACCTGCAGTTCTTTCCCTTTCCTGACACACGGCGCTGCTGAGGGATGTTCTCCAGGAGGAGGGTGCCTGTCTGTCTCTTGCTCACAAGTAAAGCTACTCAGTGTATCAGCGAGGTTTTCAGAACTTGCTGAAGGAATGGATGCACACCGATGAGTCTTCCGAAATTTACTCAGTGAAGGAATGTCGGGTAATAAAGAACTGGACCAGACAGATCTGCTGCACCCAGCAGGGATCATGAAGTTTCCCAAGTCACCACCAGGGGGCTGCACAGGGCAGTAATGCCAAGCAGATTCTTGGAGAGGGCCTGGCTGGCCTCTATTCCCAGGCTCAATCAGGTGAGGGCCTTGTCTGCCTTACTCCATATGCACTCCAAGAATCTGCCCGGGTCCTGGCTGAGCCCCGCTTTTCTGATGTGAGGATCTGAGTTTTGTGATGACAATGTGGGTGTTGACTCATTCAGTGGTTCTGATGAGGGCTACTTTAGCCCTTTTAAAGAACAAAGCCATTTCCTTAAGGTCAAGGGAGAAAGACAGGAAGTAATCTCCTTCTCCATTGTGCTGTCTCTGAAATACCCAGTTCCTGGGGGATGTCAGCAGCTACTGAATGGAGAGACAGACTCAAGGCTGGGCTCCAGGAGCGAAGGGGTGCCTGGCTGGAGGCTTGCTCCCCAAATTCATGTCTTTCCCTCTCTGGCCCTCCACAAAATGAGGGGTTGGCCAGCTGTGGGCATCAGCCCTGGCACTGACGCACACAGCTCACACCTGCATGCTCTACCACCGGCTTCTGCCATCACGTTCTACCTTGTCAAAGGTTTTTGAGCCTTTGACCATGGACATGAGCCACAATGAAGCTTTTCCCCTGCTGGGCGCTGGTGACTCACGCCTGAAACCCTAGCTGCTCGGGAGTCTGAGGTCTGAGGATCGTGGTTCAAATTGGGCAGCAAAGTCCCTGTGAGACTCTTCTCTCCAATTACCACTCAAACCGGAAGTGGCTCCGTGGCTCCAAGAGGTAGAGCCTTGAACACAGAGAGGCTCAGGGACAGCGCCCAGGCTCTAAGTTCAAGCCCCATGACTGACCCAAAAAACCCAAACCCAAACCATCCTGCCCCTTTAGAGGGGGATGATCCTAGGTATTTTGTCACTGCCAGTGCAGCAGCCCCATTTCTCGTCCCTCTACTGCCCAGGGTGCTGGCCCGCGGGCAGATGCGCGCGCTCACCAGTTTTGGATGCGGCTTCGGCAGCAAAGTCGGCGGCGAATTTCTTGAGGACCTCCGCGCTGTCTTCCTTCACGAAGAGGCCGATGAAGTTGGAGGAGGTGTAGAGCTCCAGGGGCAGCGGGGCAGAGAACTTGCACTTCCAGCGGCTGACCGTGGCCTGCAGCGCCTCCCCGAGGGCGTCTACCTTGCTGTCCTCACACTGGCAGGGGCGAAAGCGGATTTCATCAGCACGGTGGGGACAGGGAGGCCGGGGGACAGGGAGGCCGGGGGACAGGGAGGCCGGGGACAGGGAGGCCGGGGACAGGGAGGCCGGGGACAGGGAGGCTGGGGGACAGGGAGGCCGGGGACAGGGAGGCTGGGGACAGGGAGGCGGGGGGACAGGGAGGCTGGGGGACAGGGAGGCCGGGGACAGGGAGGCCGGGGGACAGGGAGGCCGGGGACAGGGAGGCCGGGGACAGGGAGGCCCGGGACAGGGAGGCTGGGGACAGGGAGGCCGGGGACAGGGAGGCTGGGGGACAGGGAGGCCGGGGACGGGAGGCCCGGGACAGGGAGGCCGGGGACAGGAAGCCCCACCGTTGTCACACAGCACTGGGTTTGCTGTCCCCAGGGCTGGGGGCCAATCACACAGTCATTCAACCACCACTGCTGTCTGCTCAGCAGGGGAAGAACTTCCGGGTCCCCACCGTCAGGGCAGTGACTGACCTCTTCCCACCCCCTTTGCCCTGCGGTGCCCCCTGGACCCCACCAAAGTGCCACAGGACTGGTCCGACAGGAAGCAAGAACAGGAGTTAGGATTGAAGTGATGTTGGTCAAATGATGGAAAACTGCCCTGGGATGGATGGAGTAAATTCAAGAGTGACCACAACGCGCAACAATGTAGTGGCTACCTGAAAATTGCTAATAATGTAGATTTCAGTGGTAGAGCCTAGAAGTCGGGTCTAGCACGCACGGGGCCCTGGGATTGATATACAACCCTGAAAAAAGACTTAAAAGATTTGAAGTGCTCACACAATACAGGATAAGTATGTGAGTTAATGCATAGATTACTTGGTTTGATTCAACAATGCCGCCATCAACATACATGTCAAACTGTCACACTATACCTCACAAATATACACAACTTTTCTGTCATTAAAAAAAAATAAGTTGGACACTGATGGCTCACATTTGTAATCCTAGCTACTCAAGAGGCTGAGATTGGAGGATCATGGTTTGCATCCAACCCTGGGCAAACAAATCCAAGAGCCTTATCTCCAATTAACCACCAAAAAGCCAGAAGTAGAGATATGGTTCAAGTGGTAGAGCACCAGCCGTAAGCAAAAAAGCCAAGCAAGAATGGGAGGTTCAGAGTTCAAGTCCCAGAACTGGCACATTGAAAGAAGTAAAGTTTTAGAAAAGAAGAAGAGGAGGGGTAGGAAGAGGAGGAGGAGAGGAAGAGAAAGAAGAGGAGGAAAAGGAAGAGGAGGGGGAAGAGGAAGCGAGAGAGGAAGAGGAAGAGGAGGAGAAAACAGGAGGTTGGACAGGACAGGCGCGGCACAGCGCAGGATAAATTACTATGTTCTCAGCCATCCTGCGTCACGCCGCCTTTCCTGTTCCCCCGGGAGAGGGGCGTCTGCTCCCACCTCCACCGTCACTGGGAAACGTGGATCTGGGCCCTGACGTCACCCTCCTGTCTCGGAGGAGCTCCGGGGCTGGGGTGGGAGCGTGGAGCATGACTATCTCCAACTCTGGGATGACTAAGAGGAAGTGAAAATCACTTTAATTTGCAGAGTGAATGGCAAAAGAGAAGGAATTAGGAACATTCTTTTTTGTTTTGTTTAAACCTGAGAGAGTCTATCTGAGGGGGGAAAAAGCCAAATGTTGTCTTAGTATAGGGAGGAAGATTTCAGATTTAATGTGGTTGCCGAATAAGCTTCCTGATAGTTAGAACTGTGGACCAGGAGGTGTGGCTGTTTCTAGAAACCTCTAGGACCTTGTGGGCAGCTTACATAAAGTGGGTATGGCCTTCTCTGTCCACAGAGCACGTTTCTTGTTCTCCAGGCTCCAGCTCCTCTCCTTCAGAGTTTCAGGAGTGGAGAGGACACACTGGAACCAGCCCTGAAAGCCGGGGCGGCCCACGAGGGCCCTGCTTGTTCCACGGAGTGTTGGGCGCACGGGATGCTGCACCTAACCCGGGCACTACTGGGCCTCACGCGTGTAAGGACAGGAACGGGGGCTAGCCAGAAGCCCCCCGATGTCTGCCACGGCCTCGGAGCGGCCCCCACTCCCTCTCCAGCTCCCGGGACCTGGCAGTGGCAGCCGGGCCCGCAGCTCACCATGAAGAACTGGCAGAGGGTGATGTGCGGGAAGATGTTGTGGGCCTTGTTCTTCCCGCAGATCTGCTTCGACTGCTGCCAGAAGTCTGAGAGCTTCTGCGCCAAGGGGCCAGTGGGGCGAAGGTAGAGGACGTACTCGCGGGGCAGGGGGTCATCCAGGAAGGGATCCCCAACGTGGGAGAAGAGCCTGCAAGACAGACACGGGCCCGGAGGGCCTTCCTGGAGGACCGCGGGGGAGACCGGGCGACAGCGCAGAGCACAGACAAGGACGCTGCGTTTCTCCGGGTCGCCTTGCGCCCTCCTCCCCCAGCTCCCTAGCATTCCCAGAGGTGCTCCCCAGGAAGAGTTGGCAGGCTAGGCTGGGTGCTGGTGGCTCACACCCGCAGCCCGAGCGATTCAGGAGGCTGAGATCTGAGGATCCCTGGCCAAAGTCAGCCCAGGCAGATGATTCCACCAGACTCTTATCTTCAATTAACTGGCAAAAAGCTGGAAGGGGAGGTGTGGCCACCCTGTGTGGTACTCAAGGGATGACATCTAAGTTCACCTGCCCAGCACCCAGACACCTGGGGAGGACCACAGTGTGAGAGGTTCTATATTGGAAAGACTGGGAAAAAAAACACATTTTTTTTTTTTTAGGTCAGTCGTGGGGCTTGAACACAGGGCCTGGGTGATGTCCCTCCCTGAGCTTTTCTGTTCAGGGTGAGCGCTCTACCACTTTGAGCCACAGCACCACTTCCAGTTTTCTAGTGGTTTATTGGAGGTAAGAGTCTCACAGACTTTCCTGCCCAGGCTGGCTTTGAACCACGATCCTGAGATCTCAGCCTCCTGAGTAGCTAGGATGACAGGCGTGAGCCACCGGCGCCCGGCTTGGAATGCCTTTAAACAATCCCAGTGAGAAGCACCAGCTGGGGTCCAGGCCGAGGAGACCACAGACTTGACAAGTGGGCTGCCATCCAGGCTGTGCCCCCCCCCCCCCCCCCGCGGAAGGGTCTATTAGCGTCCAATGAACGCAGCATAATTACATGCTATTTTCTCCATTTGTTTATTTCATACCAACCAGTCACATGCTGCCTGAACGCTTCTTCCCCCCGTGGATGCCAAGGCTTTTTGTCTAGAAGAAGAAATCAAGTATCTATTGTTAGTATTTTTAGCCTCCTCTCAGCTTTCCACGCTGTAGCGAAGCTGTAGTGACAAGACTTGAGCATGCAGACGACGTGCTGTGTGGATGGGGAGGGAGGGTTGGCGGGGGAGGGGAGACACCTGCAGCAGGTTTGGCGGGGGGGGGGGGGGGGGGGGGTCCACACCCAGACACAGGCATGGCAGGACTTGTCAGTAATTCCCATGTAATTAGCATCTGATTTGCATGCGGCCCATGAGCTCTATTTTCAGTCTTTTCCACATTACGGTTTTATTTTTGCTTCTCTCCAAGTTGTCACGTCTTGCTTCTTCCCTCCTCCCTTGCCACCCACTGATTTTCGCTGACCCAGATCCCCTCCCGAGAGGCTCTTGTTGGCAGCCCCAGAAGGCACAGGTGGGCTGGATGGCCGTGAAGACACAGGGCCGCACGTCCCCAAGGACAACTGGGTTTGGATAAACCTATAGGCCTCTCTTGTCCCCTCCAACCACGACTGCCACAGCACCGGGTCAGATCCGTCATCTCTAACTCTTCTACAGGCATCTGGGGACACACGGGGCTGCCTTAGAGTGTGGGCAGGGCCGTGAGACCAGACTCACTGGTATGGGAACCACTCAAAGCTCGGCCGGTGGGGGAGGCCAGGGGCCGTGAATGGGTTCAAGCCGTGTGCCCAGTGCTCAGGACCCTCTGCCCGTCCACACCGGCGCTGACGGCCCCCCGTCACACAGACCCTGGCCTCCCCCACCGGCTGAGCTTTCAGGGAGATTTCAGTTCATAGACCCAGACCCAGCTAATTCATTTTATTATTCATGTGGCAACTGCAATGGAGGGAAGGCATAGAAAGCCTCCAGGCTTCTGCCTGTTGAATGGAGGTAAGAGTCTCTCAGATGTATCTGTCCAGGCTGGCTTTGAACCATGATCCTCAGATCTCAGCCTCTCTAGTAGCTAAGGTTACAGGTATGAACCATCGATGCCAGAAAAACTCTTTTTTTTTGGTGGAGAAGCCATGTACCCAGGAAAGCACAGCCACGGAGATCTGTTAGAGGTTAGACTCTCTGAGGCACTGAATACACCAAAAAAAGAGGCCATTGTTTCACAAACAATGGCAAAAGGGGAAACTCACTGGTGGTCAGACAATGTACTGTTTATAAAAAGCATCCGATTCCTTCTCCCCACACCCTTCCCCCAGAGCCCACGGAATATATCTGACTGAAATTTAATTTATTTCATCTGAGAAGCTAAAGAGAATCCTCTGGAAATGAAAGATCTAATTAAGTTATGGTCTCCGTAACTCAAAAGACACATTTTGGAGAGGGTTTATATAAAAATAAGTAACCGCGAAAGATAATGAAAGGTTTGTGTGTTATAAGACGGGGATAAAAGGTTAAGGAAAACCAAATTCGTTCTAAAAAAGAAAAGTCTGAGAGGGTTTTAATTTTGAGGAAGATCATTGTGCCTTTCTAGTGAGAGTCAACTGAACGAAAATAAATGTTGGCTGTAACACAAAGGACTCAAGATAGTTCCCAGAAAGAACTTTCTGCAAGTAACAGGATATATACGTATATGCATATATATATAAGTACATATGTATATATATACACATACATATGTAGATATATAATTTCTAGAAAGCATTTCCCTATCTAAAACAGGGGAGTGAAATTCCCAGAGCGTGAGTCTTCCGGAAGAGGCGCGTCCTCCTCCCAGCAGCCTCGGCGCTCCGGTGGCCCCTCCCCTTCACCCACCACCAGGCTGGCCGCGATCTGGGTTGATCTCGTTCCCAGAACTCTGCCCACAGAACAGACGGAACATGACCAGCGTTCCTACGAGTCTCCCCAGCCCTGCTCTGTGGAAGAGAGGCTGTTTGCACAGAACTCCACTTTTGTGGCACGGCCCAGGGCCTGGGCCGTTGCCAAGGGTGTGTGGGAGGGAGTTGGTAGGGTGGGCCCTAAACCCCACGCTGGCCCGGACACCTGCTACCTCAGGGAGTGCCGAGGGCAGCACCCTGGGCAGTGCCCGCAGCCTTGGCCCCACAGCAGGACCAAGCCGTGAGGGACATGCCCATTGGCCCTGCACCAGGCACACGCGTGCATGTGGCAGGAAAAACATCCCAGCTCTATCAAGCTGGGGTGGCAGCCAGTACTGTAAGAAGAAGCAAGCAGCCAACAAAATGCAGAGGTGGCAGAGGTCTGAGCAGTGTTCTAGCAGACACACAGGGGCTGCCGCTAAGTAGTGGAGACCCGACCACATTTCCTGGTGGCCTAATGGCTCCTATGCCCAGAAAGTTCTTCCTCCTGTCCCAACAGTGGCCCACATGACCCAGATGGCTGGCAGCTCCTTCCCTAGGCCTGGCTGGGCTGGCTACATCTTCCTTACCTCATAAAACAATTCGGTCTATCACAGCCAGCCAGGCAATTCCAGCTACCTTTTCTCCCCAAGGCTAGTGAAGCAGACCTGCTAAAAGCCTGGGTGGTTTGGCTGCACAATTTTATCTCCAAACTTGTGCCCCTTTGTGAGGCTGTAGGAGGCAGGAGAGAGGCCTGTCAATCCACATCAACCACAATGACCCTACCATTTCCGTCAGAGGAAATGAACCTAATGGAGAAAGGCATATTGATCCTCAAGGTCTAGTTTCAGGGCCAGTCTTCCTGGCAGCCAACCTTTTCAGTTGGCTGGTTATAATGGCCTCTGGTCTCGGCCCGTAGCTGGTGTGAGGGCTGTTCATCTAACGATCAATTGGACGGCAGGCTTGTCTGGCTCGTCTGGCTGGCTGGTCAACGAAGGAAAATTCACTGGGCTCTTTAATAAAGCAAATCAGTACCGCCCCTCCCCCGTTCTTTTCACCAAGACTCTCTTTTTTTTGGTGGCGGTGGTGGGGCTGAACTCTGGGCCTGGGTGCTGTCCCTCAGCTCTTTTTTTTTTTTTTTAATTGTGAAAATACTGTACAGAGGGGTTACAATTACATGGGCAAGATAATGAGTACATTTCTTATCAAGCATTGTAGCCTCCTCCTTTGTTTCCCCTTCCCATCCCAACCTTCCCCCACACCCCCACCCAACCCTCCTCCCCCCCCACCAAAGTTGTAAAGTTCGTTTTCGACATAACGACTGTACGTCTCATTGTTGCAATGGGTCCACCTGTATCCCTATTTAAACGATTTGCTTTTTCCCTTCCCCTCCACAAATTATAACAATATCAAATACAGTGAAAGCAGGGGTTATACTATGGGGGAGGGACATACAAAGCAACAAAGAAATCATCTTATAAATGTGTTAGAAACAATCGCATGAAAGAAAAAAAAAAACATTTGGATACATATCTTAGGGTTCATTTCCCTACCATCAACTTAACTGACCTTTTCTGCTTGACTCAGACATACACTAGTTATTGCAAATAAGGGAAACCATGGGATCTATGTTTCTTTGGGCCTGGCTTACTTCACTTAATATAATATTTTCCAAGTCTTTCCATTTCCTAACAAATGGGGCAATGTCATTCTTTCTGATAGAGGCATAGAATTCCATTGTGTATATATACCACATTTTCTTGATCCATTCATCTACTGAGGGGCGTCTGGGTTGGTTCCATATCTTAGCTATGGTAAATAAGGCTGCAATAAACATAGTCGTGCTGGTAGCTTTAGTGTGGTCTTGTTTGTGAACATTTGGGTAAATGCCCAAAAGTGGGATTGCTGGATCATAGGGGAGCTCTTTGTGGAGGAACCTCCATACTGCTTTCCAAAGTGGTTGAACAAGTTTACACTCCCACCAACAATGCAGTAGGGTTCCCTTCTGTCCACATCCCCTCCAGCATCTGTTGTTATTAGAGTTCTTGATTTTAGCCATTCTAACTGGGGTGAGGTGGTATCTCAATGTTGTTTTGATCTGCATTTCTTTATGGCTAGAGAGGTTGAGCATTTCTTCATGTGTCAATTGGCCATCCTTCTTTCCTCTTCTTTTCTCATTAAGTCTTTAGCCCACTTATTTATTGGGCAGTTGTTTCTTTGGAGATTTGTTGTTGGAGGGCTTAATTTTTAGATATGAGACCCTTGTCAGTTATATGGCTAGTGAAGATCTTCTCCCAATCCGTGGGCTTTCTATTGATCTTGCTAGCTATGTCCTTTGCCATGCAGAAGCTCTGCAATTTCATGCAATCCCATTTGTCCAACCTTTCTTTGATTTGTTGTGTTTCTGGGTCTCTATTAAGAAAATTTCGGCCTGTGCCAAGAAGACCTAGGGTTTCTCCTATTCTATCCTGTAATGTTTTCAGAGTGTCTGCTTTGACTCCGAGGTCTTTGATCCATTTGGAGTTGATTCTGGTGCAGGGTGATATATAAGGATCTAGCTTTAGTTTTCTACAAGTAGTTAACTAATTTTGCCAGCACCATTTACTGAAGAGGCTGTCTTTCTTCCATTCTATTTTTTTTAGCTCCCTTATCGAAGATTAGATGACTATAGGTCTGTAGGTTCATTTATGGGTTTTCAATTCTATTCCATTGGTCCTGAGGTCTGTTCTTGTGCCAGTACCAAGCTGTTTTGATTACTATGGCTTTATAGTAGAGTTTGAAATTTGGTATTGATATTCCTCCAGCACTGTTCTTTCTGTTGAGAATCGTTTTTGCTATTCGGGGTCTTTTATTGTTCCATATGAATTTTTGGATTGCCTCTTCTATTTCCTTAAAGAATGAGGTTGGAATATTGATAGGTATTGCATTGAATTTGTAGATAGCCTTGGGAAGTATTGTCATTTTCATGATGTTGATCTTTCCAATCCAGGAGCATGGGAGTTTTTGCCACTTTCTAAGTTCTGTTTTGATTTCCTTTTTCAAGTTTTTAAAGTTTTCATCATAGAGGTCCTTCACTTCTTTGGTTAAGTTAATTCCTAGGTATTTTATTTTTTTGTGGTGTCCCTCAGCTCTTTAACTCAAGGCTAGCGCTCTACCACTTGAGCTACAGTGCCACTTCTGTTTTTTTTTTTTTTTTTTTTTCTGCTTATGTGGTACTGAGGAATCAAACCCAGGGCCTCATGCATGCAAGGCAAGCACTCTACCACTGAGCCACCTTCTCTGAGCCACCAAGACTCTTTTCTAACCCATAAAGAACCGAATAAGCCGCCTAACCCTCCGTGTGTGTGGGGGGGGGGGGCAGGGAGTAGTAGGTCAACTGTGCTTTGGGTTTAATGATGGTGGCATGTGTTTGTGAAGCAGGCCCAGCAATGCTTATGAGGTGCTTTGTTTTGTTCTTGCTGTCCAGGGGCTGCAGCTCTGGCCTCTGGTGTGAAGAGGAAGCCGTTTGGGAAATCAGCCATTAGACCACAGGCTGCAAAGGGAGAGAACAGGCCTCTCCAACATCTAGAGCAATGCCTTTGCTCCCTCCAGACCAATGAGTTCTGTTTCCTTTCCTTCTTTTTTCCTTCCTTCCTTCCCCCCCTCCTTCTTCATGGAGGCCCCGGTGGGAGTGTGTGCAATGGAAGAGAAGCATATTTTTTATTACCTATTAAAATTCTTATTTGTTTACTTGTTTAGTGCCAGTGCTAGGGCTCGGACTCAGAGCCTGCGTACTGTCCCGAGCATGTTTGTGCTCCAGGCTAGCACAGGCCATGTTCCTGTGGGACATGGGACATGGCGGGTGAGTCCAGGCCTCAGGTGTCTGTCAGGGTGGGAGACCCCGGGGAAGTGCAGGGAGAGGAGGAAACCATGTGGCAGGGGCCGCCTAGAGCAGGAAGAGGGCCAGCTTTCTGGAGCTCACTTGTGAGCGTGTGCTGTGCCAGCGTCCGGGAAGCACCGCCAATGACCGGTGTACTAACCGGTGGACCTGCAGAATGCTCTCACGGGGTGGAAGAAGGGAGGCAGGCCACGTCCAGCTGTGCCTTAGCGTGGCCAACGCTGCTCCTCATGTACCAGGTCTGAAGTTTGTCTAGATCAGGAAGTGGAAGGGTCAGGGTGTGTGTGTGTGTGTGAACATCCCCTGTAACAAATGACAAGAAGGACGGAAAGCAACAAGCGAGAGGAGCCCCTGCCTCGCTCCACACCACTAAACTGGGGGAGAGGAGGGCGGGGCAGGGAAGCAGATGAAAGTGAGGAGTCATTTCGGGCTGCTGATGACAAGAGACCAATTTCTTTCCCAATCCCTTCATTACCCCCCTCCCCCACTGTCTACGCCACTAAGTGGCACCAGCTACAAATAACTCCAGTATGGGCGAGTCTGGACCTCCTGACATGCCTGTGTCTCAGCCTTGGTGGGTCGGAGAGAGGAAAGCACCCAGAGCGGAGGAGCCTGCGCGGACGTCTTGGCACGTCTTGGTAACTTGTTGACAGCTAACGTTTACCGAGCCGACTGGGTGCTGCGAGTGCGGAACACTCCACGCCAGCAGTCTAACCACACCCCTCTGGTGCCCTCAAATTCTCCTCACTGCACGGTGAGAAGAGTGAGGATTAGGGTACCGTCCTCAGATTGTTGGGGGTACACCGTAACGAAAAACCATTCCCTGCCGCCCGACACTCTGGCTTCTGAACCAAGCTACCTCCCCAACCCTCCCCTATTCTACCGAAGAGAGTACTGTCATGGTGTAATCAGAACCCATTCTGCCATTCACTGGTTCCAAGGGTATCAACCGTGTGCCGGGCAGACCCTTAGGGGGCGCTGTGGCCATCCTGCCTCTGGCTGTCAACACCTTTGGCTGTGACTTAACTTCTCTCCAGTAGAATGGAGAGAGGGGTCATGACATCTGTGATTTCATGGGATCCACACGCAAGACTCACCCTGGGGGCAGCCTTGAAGCAGCAGGAGGCTGTGGGCAGCCTGTGGAGAGCCACGTGGAAGTGGATTCCAGTCCTGCTTCTAGGAGGGGGCACTGGGCTGGGGTCCCCGTGAGCCAGGGCCAGGCTCCTGGCCTAAACAAACTGAAATAACAAATGTGCGTGCACGTGTGTGTGTGTGTATGGGTGGGTGGTGTAAGCCCTTGTTTCTAGTGCCAAGTAGTAGAAAACAAATACACTCAACTTTTCAAGGGGGGGAGGGAGAGGCTGGAGAGAATGCACATCGACTTCCCCTTGGCCGGTCTGTGCGCACGTGACCTAGCCCAGCTTCAGGGGGAGCTAGGCGTTTAATGCAAGAAGTGCAAAGCTCCAGACTAGAAGCAACTGGGCCGATTCCTTTCTCTCCTCTCTTTCCTGTTGCTTAAGTCATTCTAGGCCAAGAGTTACAGCTTGGTGCGGGAAGAGGAAGGGCGTGGACTCCAGACGCTCACAGACTGTCCTCTCTACGCTCAGTCCCCTGGGTGGGCGCTGGGACTGATGGACCCCAATCCCGGTCATCAGAATGTAGTAGGGAGGTGCTGGCTCAGACGGACCCTCCAGCCCTGTCCCCTCCGTCCCCACCACTGACTGACTCCTTAGTCCCTCCCACCCACCCATGAGGTTACGTCTGCTTCCAATCCTCCCCGATGGAATCCTTTGGCAACATGGTTCTTGGCAGATGCTTGGGAGTTCCACCGGGCAGCTGAAATCCCAGGAAATTCCACCTCCCCATCCTCTACGACCCTTCTTACACTAAGTTACACCGCTAAGCTGCTAAGAAGGTCAGCAATGGCTGCTTTCCCTTCCCCAGGGCGGCCTGGTATGCACAAAAGGGACCTCACCAAATAGGAAGCAGAGGCCCCCAGCCCTCGGCACACACACTCTACTTTGTTCTTTCTTCTGCACCTCAGCTCTCAGAGCTCAGGGTCCTGCCTTGAACTCTGGGGTGTGTTTCTCACCCCAGCACCTTCCCCAGGCTGCAGCCCTCAGGGAGCGCTGAGGAAGGAGTGGAGGAACTCCCTTCTGACAGGCTAGAGCCTCCCACCACACTAGCCACACACACACACACACACACACACACACACACACACACACACCCCGCCCCCAGCACCTGATCAAGGGCAGGAGAGAGGGACCAGGCAGCAATTAGGAATATTAAATTATAGAGAGAGCAAACAGAGCCTGTCTGCCTTCCACTCCACAGCCTGGATTACCTAGATTGAGCAGATAGGAACTGTCTCCATTCAGGCTGCCGTTAATGAAGGACCACAGACCCAGGTGGCTTTGCAACATCAGGGATTTCTCTCCAGTTTTAGCGCCTGAGCGAGAACAGGGAATGGAGTGGTTGGGGCTGGCATGGCCCCTTCCTGGTGGCAGCCTGCCGACTCCTCCTTGTGTCCTGACACAGAGGGCAGTGGACAGGAGGGTCCTCTAAAGATTCTCTTCATTTCTAACCCTCCTTCTTCCCTCCTCCCCTCACCCCAGTGCTGGAGATCAAACCCAGAACCTTGCCCGTGCTGGGAAAGTGCTCTACCACTGAGCTACCGGCCCTGGGATGTTTCAAAAGGCACTTATCCCATTTATTAGGGAGTCTGATGGCTCCTCAAGTCCACCGCACCCACAAAGGCCCAGGATAGCATGGAACATCCTAGAATGTGCGCATGCGCACACGCACACACGCACGCGCACACACCTATCTGTCCGTGGAGGTAAAAATACCTGCAGTCTGATTTTAACACCTGAGAAGGGCATGCATGTTGTGATACGAGAGCTAGGCTACAATGAACACACCATTCCAGGCCTCAGCGCCAAGGTCCCCGAGTTCAGTCTTCTCACATGACCAATGACGCCGTGTGCTCTTTGCACATAAATGTGGTCACTGTCTCTGTTTGGCTGCTGTTGCTTTAGGTCCTGTGCCAGATTGCAATCTCTCACGCCCCGGCAAGTGCTGGTTTACTGAGTACTTAGACCCTTTCACAGAAAGCAGCAAGTGGGGACCCCTTCAGTCACGGGGTGCGGTCGGGCTGGGCCCTCCGCCCTGGTATAACTTCCTCCTCTGACTTCCTCTGCCCTGCAGACCCTACCACAGCCTTCCACAGTGGGGCCCACGGCCTCTGGCAGCAGCCAGAGCCGCCTGGGCTGTACAGCGACACAGGGATGGGGTAAACGGCTCTCTCTGTGGGATTTAGGACAAGACACTGGGAAGGTTGGGGTACAGAGGGGAAGAGCTAGGTTAAGGAAACAGGCCAGCTTCCTTGGAGGAGGGGGAAGACGAGAGAAGGCAGCGTACAGAGAAACACAAGGCCGTGAGGCCTGGAGGGGCCTCGGCGGTGTGTGTGAGCCCTTCCCACTTCCCGTCACCCGTGGAAGCCAGGGGGAGACTGTACTGCTCATCACAATGTCTTCCACAGTCCTCCTGGCACGGCTCTGGGGCCACCTGTCAAGAGGAGGAACTAGGCAGGGGAAGGGGAGGAGAAAGAGAGAGGAGAGAGGAGAGGGCAGGGAGAGGAAGGGAGAGGAGAGAGAGATTAGGCTTCAGTTTACCCTGCTTAGGAATCTAGGTTAGCCACCGCACTCATTACGGAGAAGATTGGGCCTGTGTTTCTGGAGGACAAAGAGGACCTGAGTCAGCTCTAGGTGGCTTTGCGTGGGTTCTTAAGGCCAGATGCTCTGGAGAATTTTCTGCACAGCGCATTCTTACGGCTGCATGCAAAAGCCACCCACGAATGTGGTGAGGCCACAGGCGGCGTGCCTGCCAGCAGAGCGCCTCCACCTCGCTACTGACCCTCTTCCTCATCCGTGCCCAAACTGCCCGGGACTGCCAGGGCCCAGGGCCACTGTGAGGATGCGCACCTGCCGTGCTGAGCTGGGCTTCAAGAAGCAGGAAACGCCTGACCCACCAAATGACCAAAGCAGCCACCCACCAGGGGCCTGGCCTCGGCCAGGTCCTTCTTTAGTCATGAGATTTTCTTAGGCGTACATTCTTATTTCTTTCCCCCTTCCCTCTTTTCCTTCCTTCTTTTTCCTTCTTCTTCTTTCTTTTCTCCCTCCCTCCCTCTCTGCCTAGTCTTAAAAATGACAGGCCCTTCCAGCTAACTTGAGGAAGTAGACTCCTCAGTTCAGAGGACGGCCGTGAGTCACTTCCCCTCCTTACTTCCTCCTGGCTGATGACCCCCTCCCCCCCCCCCCCCCCCGGGGTTTGGGGAGAGATCACCAGTTGGGGCTAGAACTGCTGGGGGGGGGGGGGATGGGTGGTATGCAGGAGCACAGGCAGAGCTGGCTTCCTCTGGAGGTTGGACAACCGGGGCTGGGAGCTCTCATTTTTCAGAGCTGTGGGCCCTAGGAATGCTCCCTTCCAATGCAGAAGCGAGGATTCAGAAATCCAACTTCCGAACCAGGAAGATGACACCTGGGCCGCAGGGGGTCGGTGCGGTTTGCCTGAGACACCCGGAATTGCAGATCTTGGACAAGAGCCCCTCCCACTACTGTGTGGGCCGGGTCATCTTCCCTGTCCCCCACTGGCTCCTGGGCAGGGAGGGAGGGGTCAGGGAGAACCCCAAGTGGGAGTGGAGGCTACTGGCCTCAGCAGGGTCCTACTTCCCAGCCCCAGTGCCTGGCGAAGCAGCCATCCCTCCAACTCCAGCCCCTCTAGGGGGAGGGAGGCAGCCTGCAGCCTCCCCCAGCTCCTCCCAGGTGGAAGGGCCCTTGCGCATTCTCAGCAAGCTCATCATCATACACACCCTGGCCCTGCCACAGCCTGGCCTCGTAATGCAGATTGCCCGTTATCTCTCAGTACCCTCAGGGGATCACTATGAAAATCTACAGAAAATGGCATGGCCAACTACTCTAAATCATCCTTAAATTGTGGTTATATGGTATTGTTGGGGGACAATGCAGTTTTGCATGGGTTTTATTTGGGGAGAGGAAATAGCAAGAAAAGAGTTTATACATGTTCAGTCCTTATGTAGTTTCTTGTCTTTTCTCTTTCTCCTCTCTTCTCTCTCCTTCTCCCTCTCCCCCTGCCCTTTTGGTGGGGCTGGAACTCGGGGTCTGAGAGCTGTCCCTTAGCTTATTCATTCAAGGCTGGTGTTTCTCTACTTGACTCCCAGCCCCACTTTAATTGGAGATAAGAGTCTTACAGCTTTTCCTGCCTTGGCTGGCTTTGAACCTCGTTCCTCAGACTTCAGGCTCTTTAGTAGCAAGGCTTACAGGCATGAGTCACCAGCACCTAGCTTACTTGTGGGTTTAATTTTTAAGTTAGAAAGCTGGCTCCTGGTGTAGCAATTGGTGTCACCCTGGCTGGGACCTCTGTGATTGGGTGTAGCTTAGCGCTCGCCCAGCATGCACAACTCCCGGGTCTGCCTCCCCAGACAGCAAAACAACACAACAAAACAACAAAACACCTCTGCGACCCTCTGTTCATCTAAAGGCCTCTCCTGCCGGAGAAGGTGAATGGGTAGATCTAAAATGAGGTACAGTGGTGATAGTGGGATATGGAGATGGGTACCTTACATTGTGGAGCTCGGCTCCCGACCAAGACCATCTGGGAAGAGCTTACGCTCCCATCCCAGCAGCAGCCTGGGGGTGGAGCTGGCCTCCATCCTCAGTAATGGATGCCACCTTCCCGGGCAGCACCCCCAGCAGCATGCCAACTCTGAGGGCCAAGTATAAACGGATCACCCAACCAAAATATCTAATTGGCAGGCAGCTGGGTGCTAGGAGGTGGTCCCCAAGCAGGGCCACCAGCATCTCCCAGACCTGCCACAACCGGTCCCAGACAGGGCAGAGCCTTATGAGCTCGGATGCTCAAGGCTCAGGAAGGCAGAGCGGGCCGGGCCCCCGTCCACTGCTTTGGAGCTCCTGGGTCTGCAGAAAGCGTTACCCAGTCTGGGGATGGATGGATGCCCTTGGTGTGAGGGTTAGATCTCATTTTGGGACCTAGCTACTGACCTCGAGAGCAACATGACATCTAGCTTGCCGGCCTATGAGCAGAGGAGGCCTGCTGGGCTCTGCCCTCGGCCCAGCCCTGACATGGACGGTGTGCCTTCCTGTCCAGCCAGCCAGGCTCAGAGAGTGCTGTGAGCACCAGGGCCTCAAACCCTCGCTCAGTTCTTCATCTCGCTGGCCAGGCAGGAATGCGGCAATGCCAACTCAACTCAACTCCACCCCCCACCATCAGCGATCCTGTATCAGCTCCAGGGACACGGGCAAGAACTTGACTTCCTGAGTCTCACCAGGAGAGCCTGGGCTGTGTGTTCCACTGACTTGACCTCGGCTGCCTGGAAATGACAGAGCAAGGGCCGGGATAGGAAATGCAAGCCCTTAGGGTCATCTTCCCGAAGCCCACTGTGTGAGTCTCCAGGCTCTGCAGAGAGAGAACATTCTAGAAATGCAGAAGTAGGCAACACGCTCCAACATTTACCCGAGTCTAGATTCTCGGCGTTTCCAGTCACTTTGCAAGACTCCTTGGGGAAGAAGGCTGTAACCGGATGGATGTGTTTGGTCCTTACTCATTCATCGTTCCCTGGCAGCATGTAGCCGGCTGGGTCTAGGCGTGTGTCACTTCAGGGTCTTAGATGCCATTTCATGGGCATACGGTACCCTCGAGTCCTCTCAACCAGCCTGAGTAATATGCTAGAAGGAAAGGGGAAAGGCAGGCACCCTGCCCTCCCACCGCATCTCAGTAAAGGGCACCCAGCCAGGGGCAGCCAGCTTCTTTCATGAAGACATGACTGAGTGTCAGGCATTCACTAACAAACACACGTACTGTGGGATTGTGGAGCAAACTTTGAGCCCTGGCTCTGCTATTTACTACCAGCTGAAGTAGAAGAATACAGCTGAGCTGCATAGCAAGTTCAAGGCTAGCCTGTGGAGCCAGCCCTTTCTCATCTCCCAAAGAATACAGAATAACATCGATTAGCTCCTTGGCTATTATTAGAGTTAAAAGACCGTGGAATGGCGTAGTCAAACCCACAGAAACTCCAGGTGCCAGGGGCTCACACCTGCAATCCTAGCTACTCAGGAAGCCGAGATCTGAGGGTCACGTTTCAGCGCCAGCTGCGTCTTGAAAGTCTGTCACCATTTTCTCAGATTAGCCAGCAAATATCTGGAAGTGGAGCTGTGGCTCAAGTGGTAGAATGCCAACCTTGATGGGAAAAGCCAAGGGATAGGTCCCAGGTCCTGAGTTCAAGCCCTAGGACTGATGTGTGTACATGCACGTGCACACACACACACACACACACACACACACACCCTTGGAACTGGAATTGAATGTTGTTCCACAGCTCACTAGTTGTTCTACAGCTCCCCTCAGTCTCCCATGTGACAGTACAGGGTAGTAATAATACACAGTGCTGTTTGGAGGTTTGACTGACATGGCATGCTGGGCACACGGGCATTCAATGAAGTTGCTCTGTTAACATTCTAGATGTACAAAGCGAAGTACAATGGTAAATGCAAACAGTTGTGATTATTTTTCTGGGCTTTGGGCAAATAAGGGATGGCAGTATGCAGAGTACTTTGCATATAGCCAATGCATAATAATTACCCACCGCGCAGATAATTATGGCATGCACAGAAGCAGTTCCACTGTGGAATTCAGCCCGGAGATTAGTATCATTTGCAATAACTACATTCCAGGCTGCCAGCCCTACAAATCAGACCCAACTAAAGAGCAGCACACAGGCCACAATGCAGCTGCGACTCAGAGGGGGGGCGCTGGTGACAGCACAGAGCCACCAGGGACCGCAGCTAAGTACTTCCGCGTGTCAGCCGAGGGCTCTTCCTTCCCCAGCACCAATATTCGCACTGCCATGTGTGGTCTGGCTGCCGGTGTGACCGGAGCAGGACACCGGGGAGCCAAGGGAACACAGCCATCCGCTGTCACAGCCACGAACAGACCCCTCCACGAGAGCACCCACACTTGAGGGCCCTCTCTCTCCCCTTCCTCCTTCCTGCCTTCCCTTCCATATCCTCGCTCCCTCCCTGACAGTCAAGGGACTGTGGCCAGCCAGCATCCAACACAACTAGCATGCACAAAGAACCTGGGTGCTAGGACACAGCACAGGGGACTGAGAAGAGATTATAGTTGAGTGCGGACCGGGCCTTAAATGTGGCCTTACGTCTCTGTGATCCTCAGGCTGATCTTTTACGAGGCTTTGGGTAGTGTCCAAAACCTACCATGGGGAAGGGAGGGAATGGAAATATTCAGAGAAGACTCAAGGAGAAGATAAACATAAAATAGTTGCATAGATCTATTTAGCCTACATGTAAAGTGATCTAATGCTGGGCACCAGTGGCTCACGCCTGTGATCCTAGCTACTCAGAAGGCTGAGTCTCAGGATTGAGGTTCGAAGCCAACCTAAGCAGAAAAGTCCAAGAGACTCTTACTTTCAATGAACCTGCGAAAGGCCAACAGTAGAGGTATGAGAGAAAAGCAAAATCAGAGTGTGAGGCCCTGAGTTCAAGCCCCAGGACTGCCACCACCAACAGCAAAAAACGCTAAAGTGAGTTCACTTCCCAGGCCATTGTCCATTTTTGCTCAGAGATGGGCTCCCGGGGGGTTGGGGCTGGGTGAGTGATGGCCAGGCTTGGCTGGGTCCGGCCATGTGTTGATCATTACGGATGCTGGATGAAGATCTGCAGGGCTCATTATTCTATTCTCTCCACTTCTGTGAACGTTTGATCGTTTCCACAATAAAAAGTTAAAACAATGGAAGAAACAGGGCAGCTGCTACCCAGCTCCCACCCACTGCTGGCATCTGGGATGAGCCCGAGGTGCCCACGCTGAGGCTTCCGTAGTGCCAGATTTCATCAAACCACAGTGTGGCGTGGCTCCACTTTTCAGGGGCCACCCTGTATTTCTTCGAGCACCAAGGGGGGTCTTCTTGCCCCAGTTTCACAGGATCGAGGAGCTAAGTGTGGGGTTTTCCCCAGTAATTATTTCCTAGGTGATGGTTAAGTGTTTATTCTGTGTCACCATTTATACTATGCTCTTAACCTGCATTTAATCCTGGCAACAGATTAGATCTCTATGCTACCAGCTAATCTATACCACAATTGCTCTTTTTTTTTGGGGGGGGGTGGAATGGAGGGTTGGTTTTCTAGTGGTTAAATGGAGATAAGAGTCTCTCGGACTTTCTTGTCTGGGGATGGATTTGAACCTCAATCCTCAGAGCTTAGCCTCTTGAGTAGCCAGGATTACAGGAGTAAGCCACTAGCCCCAGACTCCAGACTCTAGCTTTTTATTTATTTATTCTTAATTGTCGCCATTACTCACAAGGAGAAACTGAGGCTTAGAGAGGCTTACTACCTGCTAAGTTACAGGCCCTGGTGGATCCTAGGCAGTCTGACCTGAATCCTTCTCCACTCCTGTGCTGGGAAGCCTGCGTGTTAACACTGATGTTTGCTGTTTCTCTATAAAGAAAACTTTCCTAGCTCTTCAGGGCCTCCTGGCCCCTCTTTGGCCCTTGGTTTTTATCTGTGTGTACAGCAGGGCAAACACAAACATCACTGCAGATACCGACTCACCCTGCTGCTTAAAAAAACACGTTTATCTCATTTGGTTTTCAACAGCAGTCCCAAGGGGAGAGGAAGCTCTCTGGAGGTCAGCAAACAGAGCAAGGCCACAGAGCCACCACCTGGCTCAGCACCCAGAACGCGGGGCTCTTTTTTTCCCATCTAACATTGCTTCTAATTTTCTCTGGTCCTTCTGAACCTACTTATTTGTTCATTTTATCTCTAACATATATGCTGGTGTGTGTGTGTGTGTGTGTGTGTGTGTGTGTGTGTGTGTGTGTGTGTGTGTATGTGTGTGTGTGTGCACGTGCGTGCGTGCACATACACCAATATTGGGGTTTGGACTGAGGGCCTAGACAGTGTCCCTTAGCTTATTCCCTCAGGGTTCTACCATTTGAACCACAGCTCCATGATCAGCTTTTTGCTGGTTAATTGGAGATAAAGGTACTGGGGACTTTTCTGCTTGGGTTGGCTTTGAACTGTGATCCTCAGATCTCAGCTTCCTGAGTAACTAGGTTAACAGTTGTGAGCCACCAACTCCCAGTGCTATCCTTATTTATTAATTTGTGGAGACAGGATCTCACTAGGTAGCCCAGAATGGCCTAAAACTTGCTATGGAGTGTGGGTCAGGGTTGAACTGACGATCCTCCTGTTTCGTTCTCCTTCGTGCTGGAATTACAGGCACACCTGTGACTCAGCACACCTGGCAGCCTGTTTTCCGGCTGAGTGGTTTTAGGGGTCTCTTAGTTGTTGTTTCTGCCTTTTCTTGCGTTCCCCTGTTCTCTGGTCCACCCTCACACAGGCCATAGCGACATCTTCCTAACATATTAACCCCGCCATGCCACTGTCTTGCTTCAAATTGCCCAGAGCTCCTCAACTCCCTGGCGCCGGGGCCGGGGCCCCGGAAGCCTCTGCCCTGCTCCAGCTGGCTGCTGCCGCCTGCTTTCTCTGGATTTGTCCCCACCCCGTCCTTCAGCCTCATGAAATTAAAAGCTGACTTTAAGCATGGGCCAAGGCATCACCTCCTTGGGAGGAAACTTCCAGAACTGCCTTTCTGAACTGCCCATCTCCCTTCCTGGCCCTCCTACACATGACATCTCGAGGCCTGCCAGGGGGTCGCAGGCACCCTGGAAACAAGGCCCTAGGTCTGCTGGATGAACAACACACCTTCAGAAATCAGCACACAGCGCATGCCCTGATAGAGGTTCGAAAACCGCTGGCCACACTTGGAAGTCCATAGTCTCATCTCTCTTCCTTATGTCCATTCCCCCCCCTCCCCCCCCGCCCCTCCCCCCCCCCCCAGCATGGGGAAACATACTTCTCCATTGTCGGCACTGAGTGCACAGCCCAGCCCAGCGCTGTGAGGCTGAGGCTGAAGGAACAACTCCCAGGCTGTTGCTCTTTGCAACAGCTGTCAATCACCTGGGCAGCATTCCCACCCCCCTCCACCCCCCACACTGAGCCCGCCTGCACACTCCGGAAGCCTGCTTTCTCCTCTCGGCGGGAGACCCTCCCCGGGCTACCCACTACCGAAAGAGCTCTGTGCCACCCACAGGCTGGGGCAGGGGTGGGGGGTGGGAGGTGGTTGACTCTCAAGTTCCTTTTCCAGCTCATTTGTAGAAATGCACACAGGGCTCCGACTACTCGCTGCTGTTGAAACTCCACGCATTGTGCTGACCCTGGACCAAGGTCCTCATCTCCATCACGGGCTGCCACCTCCAGCGCTGGGTGGGCATGAAGGTGGCAGGCGAGCATTCTCCTAACCAGAGTCTGTACCCCCCCCTTCCACTCTCCCACCCACACATACCCAACGTCAGGCTGGGGGATGAACTTTGTGCCCAGCACTGGGAGATTTAGCCATCAGGGGAACATGCCTCAGTTCCCCCAGGGCTCAGCTGAGCCAGCAGACAAAAGAACTTAGTGCAAATGACCCTCACGCTGGTCAGACGTGCAGCCAGGAGCCTGGAGCTCACGCCTGTAATCCTAGCTATTTAGGAAGCTGAGATCTGAGGATTTCAGTTCAAAGCCAGCCAGGACAGAAAAGTCTGAGACTTTTTATCTGCAATGAACAACCAAAAAGCCATAAGTGGAGCTGTGGCTCAAGTGGTAGAGAACTAGTCTTGAACAAAAAGCTTCAGGGACAGCACCTGGTCCTTGAGTTCAAGCTCTAGAACTGGCACACTAATAATAATTACTAACAATAATAATGATAAAAACCAGCACAAAGAGCCCTAAGAAATCCAAATTCATCTAACACGAACAGCCCCTGAAGCACTTCTATTTGTATGCTTGGGATTGTGTCCCTCTCCTTCCCCCACACTGTAAATTCTTAGGAACCACAGAACCCCCTAATCCTCACATAGAACCCCCCAGTCCTCACACAGAACTTCCAAATCTGCATACAACCCTCAGGACGCAGTACCCCGCACAGGCAGGGGTACACACACACACACACTTGCTGTGTGAACTCACAACCCCTGCTCCCAGTGGGAATTGTCTTGCGCCCTGGGGACAGAGAAATGGGCTGTCCACCCAGCCTGCCAGCAGGCCGAGACCGGTCTGGTTTCTGACCCTAGTTCCTCAGGAAGCCATTTTTTCCAGTGATATTTTTTCTGGTTTAAAGCTGGAAAAACAAAGGCCTCACACAAATGGAGAGGTATGCCTTTATGCTAGGAGGGCCAGGAATGGCCATAGAAGCTTTCCTGAAAATGCTGCATTACGAGGCTTCTCCCTGGCACAGGGCACAGGCAGCAGGTGGACACAGACACGTGAGCACACACTCAACACACGGTCACACGTACAGCCACCCACACTTGATGACACTGAAATCACACAGCGCACTTACAGATGCACACATCAAAGTCACGATAGGAACTCACACACTGCCTCTGTACACAACACAACCTGTACTGGTGCAGTTACACACAGGATTCTGTAGGAAGCCAGCTGAGAGCCGCTCGTGCGGTGCCTGTGAATGAACTACACTCTGTGAGCCCAGTCAGAGGCCACCTGTGCCCTTTGATCTGAGCTGTTCCCTGTTTCAGTCACTTTACAAGCATCTTGGGCTCCAGGAAAAGCAGGATTCACTGATAAGACATCTTGTAACACAAGGCAAGCCACCATCAGATAAGCGATATCTTCTCATCATCTTGAGAAGAGCTAAAAGCTCCGCAGGCCTCCAGAGTCCAAGACTGAGCTGATGGTCCACCAGGCAGCCGGGACTAGGCAGGCTCTGCCGACTGCCCTCAGACTTGCCTCCAGCGCTCTCCAACCTGAGGCCTCTGTCTGTACCCCGGAAGCTGGCTGAAGGTGGACTGAAGAGCTGTCTTCCTCCAGCTGCCATTAATAGATCTCCTCTGCCCTTCACCAAGTCTCTTTACTTGGTTGGGGAGAGTGGCTGGGCCTAACGTGGGACTCTTGGACTTTGGTCTGGGGTCTGGACTGTGGTGGTGGCTGTTGTTGCCGGTCCTAGGTCTTGAACTCTTGTCCTCTACCACTTGAGCTACAGCACTACAGCTTTTTCTGTGATAAACTGAAAAGTCTCAGGGCCTTTCCTGTCCAGGCTGGCTTTGAACTGTGATCTTCAGACCTCAGGCCTCCTGAGTAGCCAGGATGACAGGCGTGAGCTAAGCCTCGTGTCTGGCTTACCTGTTTCAATCGCACACAGAGAGGACACAGTCTGGAAACGTACACAACTCACACCGATGTACACTCACCCACACAGTCACATGCAGACATGCTCTCCCACACACAATATACACAGCCCGCCCTCGCACGCACACATTCACGCATGCACACTCACTGCACAAGCTCACACCCCGGCTCAGTCACACCCCAGCGGGAGCCGTTAAAGCGGCAGCACTCACATTTTCCATCTATTGGTGGTTTCAAAACAGGAAGCATGTGTGGGGAGGGGAGGAGCTCGTGAAACGAGAAGGCTACCAGGCCCAGGTGTGGACAGACAGACGGACTGGAAAGGGAGTCTCCTGGTGCCGGCCCTTTGCAGGCAGGAGAGCGGGGCTGTGTGAGGCTGGGCTTGGCCTGGTCCACAGCAGGACCGGTCCCGGAGCGCTGGGAAGGTGCCCAGGAGCGGCCGCTCGGATCGACTGCATCTCTCCTTCAGCCAGGACTTTTGAGTTTGCGAGACTGTTCTTCTGAGAGCCATCCTGGCAAGGCCGCCCTGCCCCTCGCGCCCTTCCTGCTCAGCCAGGGAACACTCTGTTTTCTGTCCTCACAGACCAGGTCCCTGCCCTCCAATACCCCAGTCCTTGTAGAATTGGAGGCTTCCCCAGTGTGTCATGAGCAGCCCGCCCTTCCATCTTCCACCGGGCTCTGAGGTGATGTCCATGTCCACCCTGGCCCTGTCTCCTCCCAGTTTGGCTCTGAAAGGCATTAGGCCCTTCAGCACAGCTGGAGCAGCAGGAACTGACAGTGCTGAGACAGCTCTGAGAGGATCCAGGGCTGCTGCAGGCTGGGGAGGCCGGCCTGGGGGAGGCCGGCCTGGGGGAGGCCGGCCTGGGGGAGGCTGACCTGGCGAGGGCTGCGCAAGCATCTTCCTTTCCCCCGGCCTACAGGCAGCACTGCACACCACACATGCATGTGCACGCACACACCTGCATGCACACTCATGCAAACACACGTGTGTACACACACACAAATGAGGTCAGGCTAACCGGCTGGCCTAGTGTTCAGATTTGGCTATTCTCTGCCTGTGTTTTAATGGCTGGAGACCGTTGGGCCTGAATTTCTACAACCTACAGCAAAGAGGGAGGGGATGCCATAGTTCGATGACAGTTCTGGGGGGTGGAAGACACTCTCTCTCTCTCTCTCTCTCTCTTGCTGTCTCCTTGAAAGGTTAAATCTGTTTCCCCTGAGCAGTGACTCTGGGAAGTTCACAGGTCCCATGCTCAGAGGTGGGCTTCTGTCCTTGGCCTCTTTCCTGTCATGGGGTACTAGGTGTCACGTAAGAGACAAGCTCCAAGACGCTGTGTGTGTGTGTGACTGGAAAGAGACAAGGGGGACAGGAAAAGAGACCTGACTAGACTTTTCTGCCAGCTTAGCAGTTCCCTGGTCTGGCCATGCCCTGGTTCACAGTCCCTTCCCAGTCAGGTGGCAGACACTGAACAGCTGGGACCCGCAAGCACAGAGGTGCAGGGAGAGGCCGGCCTGGCCCAGGGGAGGCCTGGAATGTCCTTTCCTGGAAATCTGCAGAATGGGCCTAGAAAATTCTTGCTCTTGTTCTCTTTGGCTCATTCTGCCTCCTCTGTCTGGAATACTACCCCAATCTTTCTCCAAGTCCTGCCCTCTTCTGCAAAGATCCTTCCAGGCTTGAAGGCTCCCGGAGGCCACAGACGGTGACAGTCACAGTGACTCGCAGTGAACAAATGGCTGACAAGTGAGGAGGTCGGGGGCAGGAGCAGATGCCTGGTGATCTGGAGCTAGATGGGAGATAAGGAGGGGTGCTCAGGGCTGCACTCCACCATCAGACCAGCAAAGCAGAATGCAGGCTATGCATGCTGCAGGTGGCCCCGGGGCTCCCAAAGACAGTGACAACATGGAACACAGCTGTCCCTGAGAGGCTGGCCTGCTTAGGGTGGGTGAAGCCCCTAGGAATTGTTCAAGGTTGGTTTCCTTGATCAACCTGGTGTCCAGGAAGCAGACAGTGAAGCAAGGAGGGAGGCGGGGCTGAACCACTGCTGCTGACTCCAGGGAAGGCTCAGAAACAGCCAGGCCACCCAAGTTCAGAGAGTTCAAGTTCATGGGCCTGAGGGAAGGGGAGAGGCTGGGCCTTGTTTATGGGTGTGTAAACAAGTGGAGCATCCCGGGCCCCATGGTCCCAACGGATCCGTTTTTCTAGCAGACGAATAAAAATGTGGAATGTTCCATGGTTCCTGTGGGTCCTTTCAGCAGGGGCTGGACAAGCAGACGCGAGCTGACGGATCTCCCAGTGAGGGTCTGGGTTCATTTAGTCCTAAACAACCAATGTAAGGGCACCGTTGTTGTGGATTTGTATCTCTGTTCATTTGGGTTTGCTTCCATTGGTCGAAAGGAACAATTCAGGATGGGGCACAGGAGGAGCAGTCCTGGATTAAATCCCTGTAACACACGCACACGCGAGCGCACACACACACACAGAGTCACACATGGACACACAGGAATATGCACATACACACACAAGGGGGCTGGGAAGGTGGCTCAGTGGTAGAGCGCTTGCCTTGCATGCATGAGGTCCTGGGTTCAATTCCTCAGCACCCCATAAGCAGAAAAAGCCAGAAGTGGCACTGTGGCTCAAGTGGTAGAGTGCTCGCCTTGAGCTGAAGAGCTGAGGGACAGCGCCCAGGCCCAGATTCAGGCCCCACAACCAACAACAACCACCACAGACACACACAAGGTAGCACAGGGCATGTGGTGATACCTGCTAAAACCAACTATCACTCAAGCATCAGGCTCTATGCCAAATCCTAAATTTTCCAGGCTTCCCCTTATGCATCCTAACTTCTGTGTCTTCATTCTGCTTGTGCTAGGACACCACATCTCCAGAAGTTTATAAGCTTCTTGGTAGAAAGGACCAGGGCATCACCCAGATGCTTTAACTTCTAGCACCATGTAAAGTTGGTTACTGAGTTAAAGAGCATCAGCCAGGCCCAGGTGGGTGGCTTACTCCTGTAATCCTAGGATCTCAGAAGGCTGAGATCTGAGGATGGCAGTCCATAAGCCAGGTCCGGTAAGAAATGCAGTTCAAATACAGCCTTGTCAGGGAAGTCTGTAAGGCTATTATCTCCAATTAATCGCCAGAAAAGCTGGAAGTAGAGCTGTGGTTCAAGTGGTAGGAGCTCTGGCCTTGAGAAGAAGAAGACATAAAACCCTGAGTTTGATTCCCAGTACAGGAAGAAAGAAAGAAAGAAAGAAAGAAAGAAAGAAAGAAAGAAAGAAAGAAAGAAAGAAAGAAAGAAAGAAAGAAAGAAATATGGAAGAAAAAAAAAAAGCAGAGCTAAGCCATACTAATTTTCTGCTACCCAAATATTGTTAAGTTATCCATTGAAATTTCATCTGTTTGTCTGTTTGCTTGAGACTGAGTCTCGCTATGTAGCCCAAGCTAGACTTGAACTCCTGTCTCAGCCTCTTGAATGCTGGGATTACCAGTGTGTACCACATCTGGCCCACTGTAAATTCTGCTGCCTATTTCTTATGCATGTAAGAATTGCAAAGGAAGTAATTTAATGCTAAAAATAAGATCTGAAGGACATTTGAAGGACAAACAAACATGCATGGCTGGTGGATGATTACTCTAGTGCCATTCTGCTGGTAATGGATGCATTTCTCCCTTTGGGAGACACAACCCTCTAAGTGCAAATAATTGCAGGCTGTTAAAGCATTTGAAATAACTGTGACCATCAGGAGCCTGGCGAGTAAGAAGGTACAGAAAAGCTACTGCCCTCCAAAAAAGGGGAAAAGTTCAGTTCTGTCTGGCTGAAGAAAAGTTTATATAAAGCTTGGTACGAAACAGGAAGTTTGGAAAAAAAAAACTGATAAGGAAAGCCTTGAAGAAAAATGCTGACCCAGGAAAGAGGGATTTGGAAGTGGAGAGGAAAACGTTTTTAAACAAAGATTCTCGATCATTTATGGGAGGCATTCCCCCCGCACCACTCTTTTTTTCTTTCTCCCCCCTTTTTCCCAAGAAAGTACTAAAACAATGAGACTAGAACTCATCATAATTCTGTAAGACAAAACATATCTTGTGTGTGTGTGTGGGGTGATTATTCACTCGACTGGAATTGCGTTAATGGAGTCTTCTGGATGAAAGCTGTGTCTTAAAATACGCAGCCAGTGATGAGGAGTTATTTCAAGATGTGAGTCAAGGCCACTTGCAGCGGGGTTTGCACAGGAAGTGTTCCCATCTTCAGGAAGTGAACAGGGTGTTAACAGTTGTCCCCTACTAGCCTTTGGTAGACAGCTGGTTTCCACCGGGAACATGGAAGCATCAGCAACTAGTGAATCTATGAACCCACCCAGGTAAAAGACAGTGAGACAGCTCTGGAGCCTTGTCCTGCCCCCCCCACCCCCAACTACCCCCTTCCAACTCCAGAGTGCCTTCATTTTGCTCAGGCCTCATAAGCCCTTTGCAATTCCCTCTCCCTTCCTTGTAACCCTGACCAGGCTTCTGCTGCTCACCACAGCTTCTTTCCACGTACAAGAAAACCAGAAGCTTTTGATGTGTAGACCTCAAGAGGAGATATTCCATAGGAACTGCCTGGTTCAGCTGTCCAGCCTCCAGGGATTCTTAGATCTAGCTTATCTCTAAGGTGGGAGACTCCACCTTTTCTGAATCCATATAACCTTCTTCTTCCCTCTTCTGTAGCAGTCCTGTCCATGCTGTAACCATCTGTTGGCCTTCCAGTGGGAGTCAGGGCTCCACGGCCGTTCAACACTGTGGTGAGGTGCAGTTCTGAGTGGGGGATTGTGGGAAGGAGTTTGCTCTGTCCCACCCACTAAGACAAATGCCAAACACTTTGAATGGTAAGCCTTGCCAGTGTGAAATTCAGATCTGGTTGAGCTTGGGAGTCTGGCTGAGTGTGGTTAGAGTTGCTTTCTAGCGACTTATCCCTGAAGTCGTTGTTGATGTGAAGCCTCTGCTTTGCAGTCATTATTCTCAGCCATCTCATCCCTCCCACCCCCCCAGCCAGACACCTTTCCCGGAAACATTTATTAAATTGGGCACCAAGGAGTTGCAGAAATAATGGAGCTTGAAGAAAGCACTTTGCATTTGTGATGACTTGGATTAAAATTTAATTGGAGGCTGGGTTGGTGGAAGTGGGGAGCTGCTAAGATTAGTCTCCTAGAGCTGAGGAGAAACACATTTTCTGCTGTGTAGGAAGGCACTATTTGTCCATCCGCCTGTGTCTTCACTTCCAACCCAAACTCCTCTTGCATTTTCTACTTAGCCCAAGGGATGTTCTCTTTAAAGAGAGGAAGGCCGACCTTTGATCCCATACTCAAAGCCTTCATAATGATCTGGCAGGTGTTGGTGGGTCCTGCCTATAATCCTAGTTATTCAGAAGGCAGAGATCTGAGGATTGAGATTTGAAGGCAGTCCAAGCAGGAAAGCCTTGAGACTTTCATCTCTAATTGATCACCAAAAAGCAGGAAATGGAGCTGTGGCTCAGGTGGTAAAACCCAGCCTTGAGAGGAAAAAAAATCTCAGGATGGCTAATTGGAGATAAGATTTTCCTTCTTGGGCTGGCTTTCAACTGTGATCCTCAGATCTCAGTTTCATGAATAGCTAGGATTACAGGCATGAGCCACTAGTACTCAGCCTTACTTTCTCTGGAAGTTCCCAATAAATTCCTTGAGTCCATCACCCACCTTCAGTAATTGTAACTAACATTTTATGAGTTGTTCGTGTGTTCTTCAGCCTTTTACTCTGGAATATTTTAAGCAAATTGCAGGCATCATAAAATCTCATTACAAAAATTTATAACAATTTTTTCCCTTCTCAAGTATTTAAAAGCAATATTGACATAAGTATGCATGTGTGGCCAATAAGACCTATTTTCTAACATAATCCATCATCCTGTCTAACATCTTTCCTTGGCAGCCCTGAAATATCAAGTCCAGGTTCATTTTTCCCTGATTGTCATTTAAAATAAAAAAGTCTTGTAATGCGTAGTCACTTTGGACCAGGCATATATAGGACCCAGCCTGATTTTGCCAGGATGGAAAGTTCTGACCACGGTTCAAGTGCCAACACCGCTCACACTGCTCACCCTAACAAGAACAGTGCCCTGAGGTCAGGGGAGCTGTGGCTTCAGGGAGTTCTGGCCTCCCCATGGATGCTGCGGGCCACGGCCCTGCTGTCTGCTCACTGCGCACTCAAGTCCTGCGCTCTTGCCCAGAGCTTCCTGGAACTCACAGGATGTAGGTCACTACGCCGTGCTAGACCTGGAATAAAAGTGGCTTCTGCCCTCTTCGGGACTGCCTCTCCCTTTCACAGTGTGATCTTTCTAGTTAAGGGCCAAACACATGGGGCCCCATGGGGTGACACAAAGAGCAAAGGCTGAGACTGCAGACAGAGTCCCTGTCTGGCTGGGTAGCCATGAACAGGCCTCTTACCAATCAGTTCCCTCCCTCCCTCCCTCCCTTCCTTCCTTCCTTCCGTTTTTTTGGTGCTGGTCCTTGGGCTTGACCTCAGGGCCTGGCACTCTTACTTGGCTAGCACTCTTCCACTTGAGCCACAGTGGCTTTTTGCTGGTTAATTGGAAGTAAGTCTCGTGGATTTTCCTGCCAGGCCGACTTGGATCTCAGCCTGTTGCGTAGTTGGGCATTACAGGTGTGAGCTACCTGCCTTAGGCTAGTCTTTCATTTCAGAAGGACTCAGGGATCCCAAGATGCTCTAGCTCTGACCGTGTGGCCCCTAAGCTCAATGGCCATGCAGTGACCACTAACTTTCTGCCAGCATGGGGAACTGGGAGTCTTCCCAGATGACCAGGTCTTTATGGAGAGGGACTGTCCATTATTCTGCCATTACCAGATTCTACCTCAGCGCAAAGCACTCAATAAATGCGGCTGGGTACAGTTCCAATTGATGAACAACTGGTCTTTGAGCAGCCACAAGAAGCCAGGCACAGTGCTAACCTTGAGGCCCAAAACACCTCCCTGGAAATGCTAACTTGACGTGGGAGAAGGGAAGTCTCTAATGTAGAGAGGTGGTCACGGCCCATACAGTTTGGGTTGAGGCCCTGATGGTCCTAACTGAGCTTCCTGCTCTTCCCATGGAATGTCTCATCAGCACCCCAAATCCTCCAACCTCACACCCAAAAGAATGGTCTTAGCAGAGAGCTCTTGGATTCATCAAATGGAACATCTCCGTGGGAGAAGCTGGTCCTTCCCAGGGTCACATTATGTTCTCTGTGAAAACCCATGGGAATGGGGCGTGGATCGGGGATTCTGCACCCCACCCCT
The DNA here is from genome assembly GCF_019054845.1 of Dipodomys spectabilis. Lineage (NCBI taxonomy): Eukaryota > Metazoa > Chordata > Mammalia > Rodentia > Heteromyidae > Dipodomys > Dipodomys spectabilis. The sequence continues at coordinate 9,063,409 of NW_024870753.1, read as the reverse complement.
ACCCAGGATGGCCACATCATTCCACCCAGAGTTACAGGGCAGTGTGTGTGTGTGGGGTCCCTCTTCCTGGCTGTCCCCCTCAATGAGAGCTGAGAGCTTCCAGGCCAGGGGCCACGTGGGCCAGGGGGGTGGGGATGGCTGTGTGGAGCTTCTCTGGGCCCCTGGGTAAGTCGAGGAGTTCTTGAGTTCACAGACCAGGGGAAGGGTTTGACTCGGCCCAAAATGAAGCTCTTCATCGCCAAACCCACATCGAAGAGAAAATGGCCTTCTGTGCGCCCTAAAAGTCCAGATACACACACTGCCTCCTGCAAAGACATCCCAGAAGCTCAATCCTCAGATCTCTGCCTTCTGAATAACTAGGATTATAGGCAGGACCCACCAACACCAGCGCAAAGCCCTGTGTCCAGACAGGCTGTCCCCGGTCCCTGCAACAGGCACAGTCGCCAATGTGTAATTTAAGAACCAAAGGCATCTGGACAGATCACAGGGCCGGCCCTCCCCCCAAAAGAGGCACAGCTAACTTCCTTCCCATCTACTCTCAGAAAACTGTTCCTGGGGAAATTCTCCACTGTAAGCAGAGATCCCTGCCTACAGGGGGCGCTTGTCCTCCTAGCTAATTACAGCCTGCGTGGCTGGCTGTGGCCCTGGGAATCTTAAAGCTTCCGTGCAGCACAACACACATGGCAGGAAGATAAAAAAATAAAAGAACCCCGGAACTGGTCCCAGGAAGTCCTGGCAGCCACATTGTGTGTGTCTCCAGCAGAATGACGCTGAAAATCAGATACGCATGGGGGGGGGGAGGGGCAGGGGTAGGGAGTTAATTAAGACTCAGAAGTTTTGAGAGGAAGAGCTGGAGGGGAGAAGAAAAAAAAAATCCTTTGATTTGCTAACAATTAGCAGTCTAAAGTCCCGGGACCGGGAACAGAAGAAGTCATCAAATGGGTATGACTCTGGGAATCCCTTCCATTTAGCAGCATGAGAAAGTTCCTGGATGTGAAATCGCTTGAACCTTCCCCCGTGGACAGCAAGGTAGGCAGAAAGTTGCCATGATTTTAAGAGCAGGGTGACAAAGCCATGGCCCAAACTTTCTGCTTTCCTTTAGTTCATTCTAGGTAATCCAGTTATAGGCTGGGCATGGTCACACACAAATGTATAGGCCTAGAGTTCGGGGTCAGTCTGGGCTACAAGAGGGGAGAGAAGCCCTGTCTCAAAACTAACAAGAAGGAGCAAAAGAAAGAGGAGGAGGAGGAGGAGGAGGAGGAAGAGAAAGAGGAGGAAGAAGAGGAAGTGCCCTGGCTTTACAAATACTGCATTGGGGCGAAGCTCATGCCTGTCATCCTACCCCTCAGGAGGCTGAGATCGGAGGCTCACAGTTCAAAGCCAGCCCCTGCTGCTCTCCAGGGATGGGTGGGAGGTGCTCACCAAGGACCGCACAGAGCACACAGACACGTCCCATTGCCCTTGAACCTTGCGGAAGCCGGAGAGCCACACAGGTGCCAAGTTAGAAACCGACTCCAGTTGGGCACCTGTGGTTCACACTTGTAGTCTTACCTACTTGGGAAGCTGAGAATGGGGGAGTAGATATTCAAGGCCAGGCCAGGGAGAAAAGTTCAGGAAAACCCTTCTTAACCCATAGCTGCACATAGGTGTGACACGGTTCTGTCATCTCAGGATGTGTGAGGTGAGATTGTCAGGATTATGGTTCTAGGCCAATCCAGGCAGAAAAGTCTATGAGACTCAAATTTCCATAGAAGGAAGCTGGATGCCTGTGGTTCCAGCTCAGACTGGTAGATTCCAGCTCAGACTGGATTGTGGCTCAGGTATGCACCTGACTAGGAGACTAGACCTTGTCTAAAAATAAATAAATAGGGCTGGGAAAGTGGATCAGTGGTAGAGCGCAGTGCCTTGCATGCCTGAGGCCCTGGGTTCGATTCCCCAGCACCACATAAGCAAAAAGAAAAAAGCCGGAAGTGGCACTATGGCTCAAGTGGTAGAGCGCTAGCCTTGAGCTGAAGAACTGAGGGACAGCGCCCAGGCCCAGAGTTCAGGCCCCACGACTGGACCCAAAATAAATAAATAAATAAATAAATAACCAGAGACAACCAAGGCTCAGCAGTAGAACACCTCCCCATCGAATGTGAGGCCTTGGGCGCAAACAATTGCTAAACAAAAGAAGAAAAAAAGAGCAAATGGGCACGGTGGCGCATGCCTGTAATCCAAGCACTCAGGAGGCTGAGGCCGGAGGATGACACATTCAGGCAAACTGGGACAATATATTCCAAGACCCTGACTCAAAAATGAAAAGGAAAAATGAGAGGGAAGGAAGAAGGGAAGGGATGGGAAAGAAAGGAAAAGACAGGACTCCACAGAGACACGATACTACCAAGTGTTTAAGTCCAAGACAGGCCAGAAGCAGAGAAACACCTGCAGGAGACCAAGACCAGAGGTGAACACAGCCCGTGAGCTCAGGAAGCGAGAGCGGGTGAGCTGGACTGCAGACCTGGCTGGGCCGCGGGCAGGAGCAGCCTTCAGGAAGCCGCCACCCTAGCTGCCTCTCTGATCTTGCGCGTAAAATGTGGCTGCAACCCTTCTACTACAGGAAGCTTTCCTAGCATCAAACCAAGCAGCAGATGTGAAGGGAAGGGGTGCAGGGCATTGGGAACAGCCACGCAAGCACAATGCAGCGTTTTTATTCCTCTCATGAATCGCACCACAAAAAAGAACATGCTTCAAAGGACCGAAAGTCTGTGTAACTGGGTCAATGCACTGGAGACTGTGCAAAGACCATTCCGCCCCTCCACCAGGAAGACAGTCAGAGAGGAAAAGGAGAGCTTCCGAATCCCGAACTTCACCAGAGCAGATGAAAAAGTGCTTAGCGCTTTGCTAATGAGCTCTGGCGTCTGAGAGGTTATGGCGGGTGATTTGGAAAAGAAGGGTTAAAAGCGAACTAACTCGCTGGGGTAAGGAGGGGGAAAGGATCCTGGAAGGCTTTTTTGGAAACTAAATAACGAATGGAGATTTTCCTTCCCACCCCCGCACCACTGGGAGTAACCTTAAATAATGCAATGCGCATGTCTGCCCAACAGGCAGTGGGGATCAGGAATTGTGAAGGGATGAGGGTCCATCCGAGATCCTTTCCTGGAAATCCCTGAACTCTGAAGCAAGTTCATCCTGACACATGTTGGGCAAGCTGTGAGCCAGCGTCCAGTCCCGGTATGGTACATTCCTGTGGAAGAGGGACTTATGGTAAAAGGAAAGGCTGTGGCCCAGGCAGCCCGGATGCTGGCATCTACCTTTAAACACTTACTCTGGAGTCCAAGTCAAAGAGCTTGTCCACCATTTGGGATCTCTTGCTACACACTAATCAAGAGCCGTTCATCCTCTTCACAAATGTTAATTGAACACCTATCACATGCCAGGTGGCAGAGCGGGAATTTCCACACAGATCTGCAAACACCCCAGACTTGCACAAGTCCTCCCAGCCTACCCATGGATGCCCCATCTGAAGATTATTACTATTATCCCAGCAGTGGGGATCCAATTTAATGCCTTGGGCATGCCAGGCCAGTGCCCTGCTATCAGGCTCCCCACTGCCAGTTGTGGTTTTGTTTTAGTGCCAGTACTAGGGACTGGATTTGTTCTGGGCACTGTCTCTGAGCTTTTTCACTCAAGGCCAGCACTCTACCACTTGAGCCTCATCTCCACTTCCAGCTTTTTTGCTAGTTAATTGGAAATTAGACTCTCATGGAATTTCCTGCTTGGGCTGGCTTTGAACTGTGATCCTCAGATCTCAGATCTCCTGAGTAGCTAGGATGACAGGTGTCTGGCAGCCGTTAATATTTTTTGTTGTTGGTCGTGGTTGAAGGGCTTGAACTCTGGGCCTGGGTGCTGTCCCTCAGCATTTCAGCTCAAGGCTAACGCTCTACTGCTTGAGCCACAGTGCCACTTCTGGTTTTCTAGTGGTTTACTGGAGATAAGAGTCTCACAGACTTTCCTGCCCAGACTGAATTTGAACTGTGATCCTCAGATCTCAGCCTCCTGAGTAGCTAGGATGACAGGCGTGAGCCACCAGCACCCAGCTAGCTGTTAATATTTTTAAGGGAAGGTTTCACTGTGTCTCCCAGGCTGGTATGGGCTTAAACACAATACTAGGTTGAAATGTATCTCCTTGCTTGGGTGAGCTTAAAGCCTGGGTGAGAAACTCACCCTAATCACCAATGCCTGGCTGGGTGTGGGAGGGTGGGGGAAGGGACAGGAAGTCATCTGCCAGTGGCTGACCCCCACCTCCAGCCCTCCCCACCTCCAGCCCTCCCCACCACCGCAGTTACTGGGGAAACAGCAGCTCTGGTCAGCCAAAAGCACCTGTGGTGACATCACGGGCACAGCATGGAAAACACACCCTCTCCCCTCCGTGAAACTACCCCCCTCCTCCCGCCTCGGGAGGCTCATTACACCACCCTCTACCTCCCCAGCCCTCTAGTACTCTGTGGCCACAACCATGCCTAATGCCTGTGGTGGAGACCACAGACCCATCCCCCGCCCCAGCTACTACCAGGAAATCTCGCAGGCTGACCACAGGTCCATTATGCTGACGTGGTGTCTGGGGAGCACTCCCTGGGGGCCAGAGCGAGAAGGGGACCGAACCCCTACACGGCCAGGCCGGAAATGTGCATCTGGACGGGAGCCAAAGATGGAAGAGGCGGAAGAGAGAACCCCCACCTCCCTGTCCGCCCCCGCTTCCAGGGAGCCTGGCAATCCTCAAGGAATTTTACGGCCAGCTTACACGTACAGATTCTTGGAGTACCATGTGCTACGTCAATCTGTGTAAACATTGTGTTCCAATCACATCTGTCCCTGCAAACATTTCTTGGTTTTGTGGGGTTTTCTTTTTTGGGGGGGATAGTATCTTTTTTCTTCTGGCTCTGCTGTGCGATAGACAGAAGAGCTTGTATCTCCTGTGCAACTCTGCAGCCATGGACGGGCCTCGCTGCCCGCCCCCTCCCCTGCGCTCCCCAGCCCTGGTGAGCGCCAGCTGTGTACACGGTGAAGGCCCTACCCAGGAAGCCCTGTGGGGACGCCGACCCGACTTCCCCCGCCCCCTAGAGCTTCCTATTGACCCCCCGTCCTCCGGAGGACAATCTGGGCATCTGGTTTCTGTACAATCTGCCTCCGTACAGTGCACATAAACTCATCCTGCGGAGCCTCGCAGCGTACACAGCTGAGTTCCTCTGCTGACTCCAGCAGTTGCTCTTGTCTCTGAGAAGAACAGATTCAATTAAAAAAAGAAGGGACAGATGCTACCAATCACTCCCTCATTTCCAGAAAAGTCGGTCCCTCCTCCTCCTTCCTTCTCCCCACCTCCTCCCAAATATCCTAAATTAGCTGATGATGAACAGCAATGCAGGGGGGAAAGCAGCTGCATGACAACTTCCCACTGGGAAGCAGCGGGATGCCCTGCGGGGTCTCCATGTCCTGGTGGGGGGGGTGGGGGTGGGGGTGGGGGGGAAGAGATGGCAAGGTACTGGTGCGTTGAGAACCTGGCTGGAGGTCGTCCAAGGGCATAACGAACCTCGGCATTTGCTTTCACCCCCTTGGCCCCGGATACGCTTGTGAGAGGGGTGTGTGGTCGGAGGACATCAGAGGCAGCCCCAGGGCTCCGATTTTGAGATGGCAAAGTGAAGGTATAAGGAGACCCAGGATCTTGCCCAAACTTTACAAGAAATGTCAGTTCTACTAGAAAACCCGAGTCTCTTTCTTACACTGCATCTGTGCCCAATACACACACGCATGCCCAGAGAGCGTGTGCAGGAGACTGAGAGGCCTCATTCAGCATGGTGCCACGCGAGGCACGGGCAGGTAGCTTGCCTCCCACCTAGATCTGCTCACAATGTGCATCGTGGCCTGGACTCGGGTTCACTCTGAACAAACGGGACTCAGGGTAACTAGCTGGTCATTGCTAAGACTCAGGGTAACTAGCTGGTCATTGCTAAGACTCAGGGTAACTAGCTGGTCACTGCTATTCTATTGGGAGGAAGGGAAAGAAGGCAGGAAGGAAGAAGGGGAAAAGGGAAGGGAAAGAGAGAGGGGGAGATTCTTCTCCAATGGAGCGACTTTCTTCTCTCCTTCATGTAAGGCTTAAAGTGATGGAAAACCCAAGAGTTTGGGCTGAGAATGGAGCCCCTCTCCTCCCTCTTTCCTCTGCAGGATGTGGACAATGGTGAGAATTTTGGAGATACTCTCTTAACCACATTCCTTTCCAGATAGAAACCTGAGTTACAAACAGTAAGAGGCTTGGAGGAGGGTCAGAATCAGAGGCCAGGTTTCAGGTCCAGTGTTTCTCTATACTTGGTATTACAACTTCAGGCTGCCAAGAGCAGCCTGTCAGCGGTACTTAGGTAGCACACGTTACCATGTGAGAGGAGCCGTGATTGCTGCTGAGGGAGACAAAAAAGACAAGAGGCTTTAGTTTGTTTCAGCAGCAAATATATTTTTAGCAGGCATGCCTGGTAATCACACACACACACACACACACACACACACACACGTTATCAAGGACTTCACGGCTTAGTGAGAAGGCAGTCACTGTAATTATTCGCATGGTCAGTACTATAACAACGCATAGACAACGTGCTAGGGAAGACCAGAGGGGGATGAGGGGCATGGGGGGTTACCTAGAAGATAAGGAGGAGTGCATCAAGCAGAGAGGGAACAGGTTAGAAAGTCTCACAGCTGCCGATTGGGGCAGAGGGAAAACGCTGGGAAGGCTTGCAGAGAAGGGTGGTGACTTCTGATCTGGAGAGTGTCATATGACTGACATCTCACGGGAGCTGGTAGACCAGTTGGCCTAGTTATTTGGGGTAAAGTTTGGATCCTGTTGATGTGGCCACGTTTTCTCCGTAAGAACCAGAATGTCTCCTCACAATTACATTCATTAGCGGATGTCTTCATACCCCCAAAACAGGAGTGCTACAATCTCAAAATACAGTGAGCTTCTACCCAGTGATCATCTGGTAATGTTTCCCAGTACTCCTCTTGACTAATTTCATTGTCGACTAATAACAACTTGGACCCAAGTCCAGACTGGAGAACACAGCTTATAAGTGCATTTCTATTTAGACACTTAGACACACACACTCACACACACACACACACACACACACACACACTCACACACACTCACACACACACACACACACTCACACACACACACACACACACCACTTGGTGGTATTCCTTTCTAAGAATTTCTATAAACATCTATCTACATAGTTTTTCTGCACGCCTTCCACTCCTCCTTTTTGCACTCCACCATTAGGACAGTGCCACGCCTCCAACTCATTATTCTAAAGGCTTTCTTTGAGCCCCTTCCCTGTTATATATCCAATCATGAGGATCAGGAACTCCAGATGAACCCTGTATCCAGGGTGCTAGACCAAAATGCGGAGTGTACACTCTGAGGCTTGACACCACACATTGCTAGCAATAAAGCCACGGCAACCCAAGCCCATGAGATGGGCAAACAAGGCCTGTGAAGGCCTTTCTGTGTCCCACATCACAGAAGCTGCTCTTCTTAGAAGCCACTTGAAATTATATGGCCGAGGAGATAGTTTCTCAAATGTATTTTCTACAAGTGTGGTGGCACATGTCTATAATCTCATTCCTTGGGGAGGCTGAGGCCAGAGGATTATGAGTCAAGGCCAGTGCGAGCTACATAGGGAGACCCTGTCCCCAAACAATGAGACAGCATACCAACCAAACACCGGAAGAACACACACAGCAGATGGACTCTCTACAGAGCCTGCACTTACCTATTTCTGAATCTATGGATGTAATGAGGTTCTCAAGTTCTGAATGCAAGTGTTGCTTAAGGGGTAGAGCACTTGCGAGCACAAGGCTCTGAGTTCAAAATCCCAGGACTGCCAATCAATCAATCAATCCACAAGCTAAGGAACAGTGACCAAGCCCTGAGTTCAAGAGCGCACACATGCACGCGTGTGGACTCCGAATGCATGCTCCAGCAGCTTGGATCCATGCAAGGAAGGAATCTGTGACGTCAAGCAGACTTTTGTGTCATTCGGCAGCTCCAGTGTCAGAAGGAAGAAAAGCTCATCTTAGCAAGCCACACACACGTCGGAAACTGTGCGTTTTACCCCCCACCCCCACCCCAGGAAGCTTAGAGAGGCTGACCAGCAGAATGAGTCCCTACCAATGTGTCACTCTTCAGAGCAGCCGCTTTATTATTTCCACGCTGTGTCATTTCTCCCACTGCCTCACAGCCAGGAACGTGTGATGGGTCGCACTTTATGCTAATTACCCCGAGGGACCGCAGGCCACAGTGAAAAATGAAAAAATAAAATAAAAGATTTTTTAAAAACGCACACATAGTTTCTTGTAAGCAGAGCATTCTCTTCTTTCTCTGTTGCAGCTTTGCATCGGCCTATATTCCTGAATTCTCATAAGCCATCCCCTCCTCCTGGTTGCAAGGCAGGGAGAAATGTACAAGTTCCAGCTGGGCACGGCGATGCGTGAACAATCTTTGCCGAGGCTGACAGGAAAGACATGGGAGGATGCTGGAAGGTGGGAGGGAGCAACTAGATGGAAATCAATGGCTGATATGAACTGGCATGCGTAGAGAGCTCAGATGGACCAATGGCAGGCCATGGTAGCTGTGGGACCAAAAAGAATCCCAGCTGTAAGAGCTGAGGTCCGCTCTTGCCCTGCGAGGACCTGGGGCTGGTGCTGCTGAGACCCGGCCCTGCCCTTGACCAGCTGTGGGATGGAGAAAGCATGCTGCCATTCTGGGTTCCTCAGTAACAAGATAGGGGTTGTTCTGGGCTGGCTACGTTCATAACCAGGCTCTATCACTGACTTGATATGCAACTTCTATCTCTCCGCTCCCCTGCTCATTGCTCAGCTGGGGTGAGGAAACGTGTCTCCAGAGCTGACTTGAACACCAGGGGTATAAACATGAACCTCCTTACACAGGGTCTAGTCTATCAAAAATCCTCATTCCAGCTCTAAGCTGCTGAAAGCCTACGTTGGCTACGACAACACAACTCCATTCCCAGTCATTTTACATGGCTGCGTAGTTCTCCTAAGCATTGGTTATCACGGCCTTTAAGCTCTCTGTCCTGAGGTTTCCGGTGGACAGATGAACTTGGAGAGGAAGACAGGAACAAGGGCGGAGGGCCCAGAAGAAGAGAGGGGAACCCAGGATTTAGAACTCCCGCTCCTTCTGTCTCTAGCCATAAGACACATGGCTTGGGTTTCTTTCAGAGTTCCCATCTTTCACACAGGAATAATCACAGGTAAAAGTGCTCTGGGGGCTGGAAAGTGTACGTGGGTTGTAAGTAACCAATTTCCTGCCCCCATTTTTAGTATGTGGTGGTGGGAAAAGTCCAACGACCTGGTTTGAGAATGTAGTTTACGTGTCTGGAGAGCCACCTCACGCTCTTGCTCAAACAAAATTCAAATCACACCCCTTCCCCATTTCCTAATCTTCAAAATCAAATGGCAATGCCATGGATGATGAATGGATTCCTAAAAGAGTTGTGCCGGGTTTTCTTTGCTAGAAACAAATTACTTACTCCAGGAGAGCCACTGGCCCTTGGTGGTCTGATCTTTGCTGAAAAAACAATGCAATAAACCACCCTGCTATTTTAACAGCGAACACAGGTCTGGGCAGGAGGAACTTCTACCCACACTTGCCCTGAACCCGAACTCGGGCTGCTATCTATGTAAAAACCAGATAAGAAGACAAGTCGATCAACAGCCCCGGGCCTCCCCTACTACGGTGCTGCTTGATTTCTGGGTATTCCAGACAGACAGGGAACAGAAGGCTATGAAGTTTACCCAGGGTGCTGGTCTGGTGTTACTAGGGTGCCAGTTACAGCCCCAGGGGGCCTGGGCAGCAGCTCAGAAATACATGCAAACACACACACACACACACACACACACACACACACACACACTGACCTGATGCCCTATAGAAAACCTCACTAAAGCTTACCTTCTGCCTCTTTAGACATAAGATAGTAAAATCTCCTGAAGCTGGATGGAACCAGAAACTCAAATGTGTCTAGTTAGTAAGCTGCCAGCAGCAGTTTTATAAGTAGACCTAAGTGAACGCTTCTTTCTGGCATGACTGAGATGCAGGAGCCAATGCAAAAGTTCTGCGAGCGGGTCTTTTCTCTGTCTTTTCTGTGCATCATTGGATCTGCATGGAATCAGGTCGTGCACTAAGGTTCTAGACACTCTACCCAAGCACTCAAGATGCCCATGATTCATGAAACACAACATGCATATATATTTGTGAGTAGTGAAAAAAAGAAAAGAAATCACCAAGTCTCACGTGTGTGTGCATGCTCACATGTGTGTGCTTGGACCTACACAAGGTTTGGCTCATTCTTGCAATGCAGGATTCCATTGCACAGATGGGTAAGGCAGAAATAAACCACCCTCCGAGTACCAGGACGGATCAGAGGCCCAGCCTGGGCCAGACCTTCGACCTTGCAGCCCGCTGGGCTCATAGCCCCACAGAACAGAGACTCTGACCTCCCCCTGTGGTCTGTGAGTTTCTCCTCAGATCTCAGCAAATGGGAGCTGGGATCTGAACCCGGAGCATTGAGGGTTTGTGCCTCACGGCAGGCACGGAGGAACAGAGTCAACACGCAGCACAGCTCTGCAGACACCTCCCTGCGAGGCGCTCTCTAAACACAGGAAACCGCAGCTGGGCCACGTTGCCAGGAACATTTATTTGCCAGTCAGGGTGCGAGAGCTCTGTGCGTGAGCTTAAAGCTGTGATCCAGGAAGGAAAATAAACCAGCGCAGCAAAAATCCAAGGCGCCTGAACCAGAGGTTTCACGAAAAGGCTTCGGGGCGGGAGAAACTCAAGTTGGAAAACAGCTCTGCCCTCACTCCCAGTGCCCTGGCGCCCACCCCTTCCAGCCCCGTTCCTCCTCACTGGCAAGGCCGCCCAGGTTTGCAGCTGGGAAGGGAAGGGTTTGGCAGGCGCTGGCCCGTTGGGTGGTGCATAAAGATGACAAAATGGGCGGGGAACGTAGCCAGGTGGTAACGCGTGCGCTTATTCAACACACACAAGAAACAAGGCTGGGTTCAATTATCCACGCTATGTATGCACATAGCTGCACTCATACATGTGTGTGTGTGTGTGTGTGTGTGTGTGTGTGTGTGTGTGTGTGTGAGTGTGCTCCAGCCAGTGCTGGGCTTGAACTCAGAGCCTTGGTGCTGTCCCTTAGCTTTTTCATTCAAGGTTAGCACTCTTCCACTTGGACCACGGCTCCACTTCGGGATTTTTGATGGTTAACTGGAGATAAGAGTCTCACACACTTCCCTGCCCAGGCTGCCTCTGAACCATGATCCTCGGACCTCAGTCTCCCCGGTAGTGCCTAGACTTCTGAGGACCTAATGTGAATTTGTTTACAACCCGTTAGCTGCATGGGCCATTCCCAAACCTTGGGTAGGAAGGTCATAGTCAGAGGGGGTCCCAACTAGAAGCATTTCAGTTCAAGGCCAACCTGGGCAGAAGTTTGCAAGATACCTTCTTGTCAGAGGACTGGACTGGGTGGCCTGCACCTGACATCCTGGCTACCTCAAGAAACCTAACTATGGAGCTAGAAGAAATCATGTTGAGTGAGATAAGCCAAGAACAAAGAGACAAACAGTACATGGTCTCCCTGATAACTGGATGTTAAATCCAAAACGTTCGGTGATACGACAAAATTAACAGGACTTAAGAAACAAAGAACTCCCACTCGCCTGGTCGAACCACTACTAAATATCCCCATGCTGCTGATCACATGTATGGTGTATATGTGTACACCGTTATATGTTATAGACTGTGATAGACAATTTGCTCCAGGAAAGTTAGAATGAGCTTGTGACTTTAAATGAGCATCATTATTCCACAATACTGTGAAATTTGGGAAATTATGTAATCACGTAATCACAATTAAAAAAAAAAGAAACCTAACTTAGGTAGATATTGCCCAGGAGCTTTCCTGGGGAGGAAGCAGAGACCCTGGCTCAAATATAAGCAAAAAGACAGGACTAGAGGCAAGGCTCAGCAGTACGAGCAGCTGTCTGGCCCTGAGTTCAAACCCCAGTACCACCCAAACAAAACCATTTCCACGCTGAGGCTGCTTCTCCACACCCCTGACCCAGCCACCTACACAGAGCAGCCTCCATTTACTGGGGTCCCCAGAGCCACCCACGGGGGCCTGCACGGCTGTGTGGCCTGAGCCGTTCCTCAGGTGTCTGCCACTGCCACTTCTCCACCAGACAGAGCTAGCTGCTCCAGATCACAGGATGGCCGGGCCCGCGGCCTCCGTCCCTGATGGATGGACGTGGCCATGCAGGACTGGAGTGGCCAGGGGGACATGACAGGGGTCACGGCTATCTCTCGGCCTTCCACGGGTGAGTCTGTGACCTTACATCCGGAACAAGAACTTGGGACAATCTCCCTAATGATGCACCTGAACTCCTGCAGGGCTGAGGCTGGAGGTCTGGGGTGTTCATCTTGATGAGTCGGTTTTTCTAGACTGGTCTGCCCACTGGCTGACACAGGGCCCTGCCTCCTCTTCTGCGGCGATCAAACCCAAAGCCTTCTGCATGCAAGACAAATGCCCCACCACTGAGCCACATCCCCCATCACCTTGACGCCCAGCCTGGCCTGGATATGTGCCATTCTTCCCTTCCCAGCCTCCCAAGTGCTGGGATTACAAGCATGCATGCACCAATACTCTTGGCTCACGAAGGTGCTGTGCTTTGATGAGCTCAGGACTCTCTCTTGCTAAGCAGGTGCTCTACCACTTAAGCCCTCGGTCAACCCTCCACAGATTTGTGTTGATAAGAGATATCAGCTCTGTGCCCGGGAGAGGTCAGGTGGAAGGCGAGGTACCGAGTGGCAAAGCTGTTAACACTGTGGGCTGGAAGAGGGCTATCTGCGTTCTTAAACCAGCCCCCTCTCCCAACCCCTCCCCAGAGTGAAGTCACACTGATTGACAGGCACTATCTAAACTGTCCCCTTAGGGAGCTTCAAGGGGTTGAGGAGGAGATCTAGAAATACTTGGGACAAAGACGGGACTTACTATCTTATGCCTAGAGAGATGTGGCGCTCCTGCCTGTAATCCCAGCACTTGAAAGGCCCATCTCTGCTGTTTAGCCTTACATCTACAATCTACTTGTGAGGCTACTGGGTGACCCGGTTCAGATAGAGATAAGATGTCCCCTCGGTAGCCTACATTTATTGTGCACGTAGGGTCAGGCTCTCCACTATCCACGACCTATCATTGTCTCATCTAATCTCAGCAACCCGCCCTTGAAGAGGCCTTCTTGACCTTCACTGAACAGGTGAGGTGAACCAGGACCGGCGGCTTGTGACTGTAATATCCTAGCTACTCAGGAGGCGAGATCTAGAGGATCATGGTTGGAAGCTAGCCTAGACCAAAAAACGTCTACAAAACTCCACCTCCTAAACAACCAGCAAAATGCTGGCAAAGGAAAGAAGGAAGGAAGAAGGGAGGGAGGAGGATCTCACACCTGGTTCAAAGGGACATAGGAATGTGCAGGTGTACTGGCTGACCACAGAGTGTGCCACACAAACCATTGGATCAGGGCCTCCCTGGAGCACAGGAGTAGGAGTAGACCGTGAGCGCCCGGCAGCAGAGGGTGGACACTGAAACAGGTGGTTGGGAGGAACTGGAAGGGGGTGTTGTGAGCCCTCCCCCTACCACGACCCAGCCTCTGTCCTGACAGTGGACAGTTGATGTGGATAGTGTCCACACACACACACACACACTTCCATACACAGAGATAACATCATTGCAACTCCAGATCACGTGACTAGACAGCCCACCACACCACAGTGTGTGGGCCCAGAAACAGACAGAAATCAAGGGACAGAGCAGGTTCCCATTCTGTGTAACCTGGGGACATCCCAGCATCTCTTGGACCTCAAGTTTCCTCTTTGTTCTGTTGTTCCGCAAGCTTGTTAGACACCAGCCATGTGTCAGTGCTGCCGAGGCTGGCTACAAACCTCAACTTCGAACCAGAGGTCATGGCATGCATGCCTGCAATCCCAGCGCTTGGGAGGCTGAGACAGAGTCTGAGACCATTCTGAGCAAATAGCAAGACTTGACCTCAAAAGGGAAAACAAAACATAGACAACTTAAAAAGAAGATTGAACTTGCTGCCTGACCTGATGAAAGGGACCTAGAGAGGTGGCCAAGGGAAGCACAGTCCTGAGAGTCCTTACAGGGGAGTGAGCCATGGGCGAGAGTGCAGATGGTGATGGGGTCAGGGGTCAGAGGGTATGTTCTGAGGGTGGAGGGAGATGGGTAGACTCCAGATGCTAAACAGCCAAGCAGAGAGGGCCTCCCCACAGACGCCTGCTGCTGGCCTGTGACACACAGGATGCACGTCTGACCTCTGATCTAGAAGGGATTAAACCATATTGGCTTACGGCACTGCATTTGGGGAGAGTCGTGGAAACGAGACGGCGACCCCATGGCCATCTCCACCATGGGAGACCAGGCAGGGCCCCCGGAGTCTGGGAGAGCCCCCGCACCCCGAGGTCCCAGCGGCGGCCCACAGCCTCCTGATTCACCCGGCCTTTAGAAATAACTCAGCCCAAACCACATCCTCAGCCAGGCACCAGTGGCACCTGCCTGCGGTCTTCACCGCGCTGGGGTCTGAGAGCTGAAGACTGAGGCTCACAGTCACCAAGGCAGAAAAGTCCCAGAGGGCCTTATCTCTAACCAAATGCAAACAGGCAGGCCGGGAGACATGGCAAGTGCCAGCAGCGAGTGGGAAAAAAATGGAGAGAAAAGCACTCAGTGCAACCCCTGGTATTCGTTCATACACTTGTGTGTACACATACACACATGTGCACACACAAATCCAACTGGCCTGGGGCTGAGGAGCAAGCTAATGCCCAGCACTGGGGACCACAAGGAGAAGACAAGACAGAGAAACAGAGGAAGGGGGAAGGGTTGATGCAGACAGTCCATCAGCTCACATTTCCAGAAAACATGGCCAAACCTGGGCAGAAATTTATTTCTTTGAGCCTGTGACTCCAAGAAGTAGTGTGATATGGAATAAAAAAAAATTGTGGTCTAGATTCATAGGGAGCAATTGCAGGCTCTGCTGCCACCTCGGAAGAGCTACTGGATCTTTAAAAGCTCACTCCGTTTGCTGGGCTTATATTAATTTTTTAAAGGAGTGTTAGATCATCTAGGCTATATTCACAAATGCAGCCGCTTTTCTTCTCTTTCTTTCCTTTTTATTTATTTACTTATGTTCTTTGCCCACCTGGGGTTTGAACTCAGGGCCTTGTACTTGGTAGGCGGGAACTCTACCACTAGAGCCACACCTTCAGCCCAGCTTCTCCCTGGTAATTTTGGAGATGAGGTCTAGCTAACTTTTCTTCCAAGGCTGGCCTCAAACTGTCATCCTCCAGATCTCAACCTCCTGTGCAGCTAGGATTACAGGCTTGAGCCACCTAAGCCCTTCTGAGCTTCTTAGCTGTGGAGGTTGTTTTGGTTATTTTTCCCCATGCAGTATCTTAGACTTGTATGTGCTGTTCCAGCATCCCTCATCCATAATGCCTGGAACCAGAAGGATCTCAGATTTCAAATTTCTTTAGACGTTGTAATATTTGCAAATTCCCATTGTGGCATCTTGGAGCTGAATCACCAAGTTCATTTGTGTGTCACAGACACCTTGTATGCAGAGCGCGAGGGTGATCTTACATGGTGTTTTCAGTGCTTCTGTGATTTGATGGTGGCTTGTGTCTGGGTCATGGGGTCGGCCGTGCGGTGCTCACGGGTTTGAGGATTGGTGAACCGGGCACAGTGGGCGTGGAGGTGGGATTCTCAACAACCCTGCTACGTGGTCCAGGGACAAGGTTTTCCAGCCACACCACAGTGTGGAGGAAGCGTGGGGCGGTCCTGGGCCTCTGTACTGCCCGCTCTCTCTGGGCATGCTGAAGGCTGCTGGGAGCTCCGAGGCCGAATCTCTCAGCTGCCCACTCGGTGTGGGAGCAGCCCGGGCCTGGAGCTCACCGCCACGGACAGGAATGTTTACGCTTCCAGAAGGACGGCAAGTGTTACACACACGGCGGGTGAGTGCACAGAGCCCAGAGAGCGGCTTCATCACAAAGGTGCCCGCGAGGAAAGCTTGTACCAGAGCTCAGGGCTCCTCTCTCTCTCTCTGCTTGAACTCACTTGCATTTTGCAAAAAAGCACATTAGGCACCAATTTGGAAATTATCCTAATGCGCGCTTGCTCGTGGACACCCCGCCGCCGTAATTGCTGCCTACCCCTCTCCCTTTCCATGCATTTTCCTCTCTAGCTTATCAGCAGTCCTGAAGGGTTCTCTTTGCAGCAGTGGAAGAGAAGTGGACAGTAAAACGCCATAGCAAACCAAACCAAGGCAGACCAGGCAAGAGCACCAGGTGAAAATGCACACGGGACGGTCACAGAAAGGTCCTCGCCATGCTGGGTCCTAGCATCGCCCATGGGCACGGGGTCACCTTGGAGGTGGTGGCCTCATTCAACTCCTTCTGCCATCAGGGTCCCTGATGCTCTAGAAGGACAGGCCACCATCCAGAGAGGCCAGGCAAGCCCCTGAGCCTGTGGACACTCCCCAAGCCTTACATATTCAGGTCCAGCAAGCACAGAAGAGCTCCCTACAGGAAAGGGTCGCAGGGGAAATGGTGCGGCCCCCTGAGCAAGCAGCCAAGGCCAGGGTGCAGGGGCCCCTGGTGAAGGGCGCTGGCACAAGAGTGCAGGCCCTACCGGGGCCTTCGTGCAGCAGGGGTTGCCTGACCCTCCATCTTCACACAGGCTGGAGGCCGGAGCATGACCCAGAGTGGATGGAGCCACGGAAAGGGGCTACCTGAAATGTGCCCCGGACCCTGGCTCAGGACCGCCTCAAAGGAGAAGGAGCAGAGATTCTCCTAGAAGACTCTGGGACAATCCCCAGGGGCCCCTAGGGAATCTTCCAGTGACAAAGCCACTTTCTGTCCCCGGGAGGAACACTGTGTCCTGCTTGGGGGTAGGCTCAACACAGGGCAGGGAGGGCTCTCTCTCTCTCTCATACGTGTGTGCACACACACACACACATGCATGCATGCCAGGACTGGAGTCTGACGCTATTTCTCTATCTGTGGGTCATCAGAAGTCAGGCAGATGGTGCCCCTTTGAGTCCATAAACCCAGCCATTTATCACAGCTCGTGTGGTAGCACTGGTTCTGCTCTCTGGCTCTTTCTCCCGGCCCTGGCGCCAAAACCACAGGAGAGAGACACGGGGCCGTGCTCTTCTCTTTCACCACTTGGGTATGTCATCTTCCGAACCCACTTCCTCATCCCCTTCCAGTGCCTGAGACTTGATAGTGAATCCACTTTATCACAGTAGCTAACAGTGGTCTGAAAACCAAAGGTATTATCCGAGAATCTTCCTAGAAGCTGTGTGCCAGGGGTCACACGCCTGCAGCACAGCTCAAGGTCAAATGAAAGAGGCGCACGGCGGAAGCACAGAGTCAAAGGTGCTGGGCTGAAGGAAGGAGCCAGTATGTGCCCTATGCAGCCTGCACGCTGCTGCTTCCAGGCAGGTCTGGAAGATGCAAACCGGTCTATGGTGACAAAGGGTAGGCAGGGCTCCAGGCGGAGAGGGGCCGGGTGGCAAAGGGAAAACTTCTGGGGACAATGGATGTGTTGATCACAGAGGTACATTCATTAGTCCAAACACATCTGTCTCTAGGTAGGTTTAATGAGCTATATGTAAGTTACACCTCAAAAAGCTTAAGAAAGCTTGCTTGCTAAGGCCTCCCTTCCCCCCTCCCTCTTCTCTTCCTTTTGCATGTTTTGCCAGAGTTTGAAATCAGAGCTCGGGTGCTTGCTCAGGTGGCTGGCACTCTACCACTCGAGCCACACCTACAGCCCTACTTTTATTTATTTCTTTTATTTTTGAGTTAAGAGTCTCTTGGACTTTTCTGCCTGGGCTGGCTTTGAATTGAGTAGATCTTCTGGATTTCAGCCTTCTGAGTAGCTAGGGGTTATAGTGTTTTCCCTTTTCAACTGGGACCTCTAATGTAACTAGAAGACTCCCTCTCCCCACTGCCCCGCCCCCAACTCTCTGTCAGCGCTAAACTATATGATCATGGCTGAGTCCTGGCACCCCTCAGAGCCTGAGTCTCCTCCTTCCTAAACAAGGCATGCAGACGGTGCACTGAGATACTCAGTGCGCATCACGGCAACTTTTAGACTGCAGGAGAGCATTCCATGCGCGAAGTACTGCAGGGACCAGCTCAGAGATTAGAGGCTTCCTCACCCTGCCCCCCTTTTCAGCTGGGGGGTGGGGGTTGTGTTTTCCATCCAAGAGGCTCCTGGGAAAGCAGGCCCAGGGCTGGGGCCAGAACAAGCTACCTTTCAGAGTTACTGGCTTCACCTGAGTGCTTCCAGAGGCTCCAATGTCCACCAACAGGTAAGCTGCAGAGAGCGAGTGAAACCAGACTCTCGAATTCCTGGCTCTGCAGGTTGCTTCTGGGCTCCTCTGGGCAGAGCCAGCTTTGCGCTGCCTTTATCTTTGGGCAGTGAGGCATGGATAACCGCTCGGCGCCCAAAGCCAAGTCGACGGCACTCATTCCAGCAATTTCCCTCTGCCCCCGCCACCTCCTCAACTAGACACAGCTCAAATACTCTTGGAGGAAAACAGCCCTGTCCACTCCCCCTATCCCCGCCGCGCCTCCTGCCCTCCTTCCAGCGCAGGGTAACAGCACCATACTAGTGCCAGTGTCCAGCTTCTAGGTTTAATTTCTCCAAGCCCTTCTGTTTTGTTTTGGTTTTTTTTGGGGTCCGGTCATGGGGCCTGAACTCTGGGCCTGGGCTCTGTCCCTCAGCTCTTCAGCTCAAGGCTAGCACTCTACCACTTGAGCCACAGTGCCACTTCCGGCTTTTTTCTTTTTGCTTATGTGGTACTAAGGAATCGAACCCAGGGCCTCATGCATGCAAGGCAAGCACTCTACCACTAAGCCACCTTCCCAGCCCTCCAAGCCCTTCTGTATCCATTTCCCTCTGTTGTCTGTGCGCAGAGCCTCTTAGGTGAACAGGACAGGTTCTGACACACGTCTGAACGTATCAGGACATTGAGGAAAAGGGGTTCTGTGGAAGACCTAAAAGCATCAAGCATCAGGAACCTCAGAGGCCAAGATCAGGAAGATCTAGACTCAAGGCCGTCCCAGAGACTAGCTCGGCGTGACTGTGCATGTCTGACATCACAGGCATGCAGGATGTGTAAATAGGAGAACCCGTCCAGTCTTACAGAAAGAGAGACTATTTGAGGAAATGAGGAGAATAAAAACGTAAAGGACTTGAGAGCGGCTCAAGTGATAGAGCACCTGCCTGGAGTACAAGGCCCGGTGTTCAAACCCTAGCACCTCCTACAAGCATCAACAAGAATCAGAGCTACAACCAAGTATCTCATGCCTGATGGTTTCTTTCCCGTGACTGTTGTTACTACTGCCATGCTGGTGGTGCTGAGGATGAGGAAGAGGAGGATAGGTGGGGGGCAAGTGTTCCACCACTGGTCTAGACCCACAGCCGCCGAGATTACTGTGTTGGCTTCTCTCAGACAACATTTATCTGATTCCTGAGGGAAGACATGAGAGCCATCAGCAGTAGACAAAGTTCTAGCCACAAGTGGCCTTAAAACCAAATAAATACTAAAAAAAAAATCAGGTCAAGGTCGTGCCAGCAAGGACCCCTCAGATCCAGTGATGTGTGCCCAGGCCCCCGGCTAGAGAATTGTGAGCATCTGTCCCCCAAAGCCACAGAGGGCAGCGGGAGACGCTGGTGCCGGTGGGCGTGGTCACGTGTGTAAGGACAGCTCCCGGCCGCAGGCGGGGGCGAGTTCTCCCGGAGGCCTGGCCCCAGGCTCCCCAAGCCTTCCCCCTCCCTTCTCTAGCTTTAGGGGCCTAGAGGAAGCGGGACTTCTATATTTAGAGATTTTGGCATGCAACCTCATTAATGAAGGGAAGGGAAGGGAAGGGAAGGGAAGGGAAGGGAAGGGAAGGGAAGGGAAGGGCAAGGCTGCTCGGACCCCTTGAAGGTTTCCTTCCTGTCTGATCTAGGGCACACGTCATTCACTCTGTCCATTAGTCTGCCTGCCGGCCTGCCAATCTCTTTATTTTTCTCTCCTCCTCTTCCTGCAAGTGTGTTCTGCAGCAGTGTTGAAGTTTGACCAAAGTTCTTCCAGGGATGAACAAGCCAGAGAGGCCAGATTAGAGGCTTGTGATCAGCCCGCAGGAGGGGAAGACGGGTGTTGACGGCCCTGTTCTCCTGGAGCGCCGCCAGCAGCAAGGCCCTGTGGGCACTTGAAGTGCCTTTTCCAGAAGTGCATGGCACAGGTTGGAACCTGAGCCTTGTCCTGGTCCATCCTCTGCCAGCCACCCAGATCCTTTGTGTGTGAGCGTGGGTGTACATGCACTGATTCCTGAGGCGTGAACTTGGAGCCTAGGCACTGTTCCTGAGTCTCTGTGCTCAAGGCAAGAGCTCTATCACTTGAGCCACAGCTCCACTTCCAGCTTTTTGCTGGCTAATTGGAGATGAGAGTCTTTCCTGCCTGGGCTGGCTTCAGACTGCGATCCTCAGATCTCAACCTCTCTAGAATAGCTAGGATTAGAGGTGTGAGCCACCAGTCCCTGGCAAAGTGTCTGTTCTTGCTGCTACACCCCCAGGGAGGAACCCAGACCCCAGGTCTGCTTCCCCATCAGAAGGCCAAGCTCCTAACACCTGCCTGTCCCTGCCTGTGGCACTGCAACCTTGTCCTCCACCCTAGACGCACGGGTCCATCCTGCCCAGTGTCCTCGTCGTGTTCCAGCCGCCGGGCTTCTGGTGTGAGAGAGGAGGATTCTCACCCTGAGCCTGATGCCCTCCTCCACTCTAAAAGGAAGCCACAAGCCCCTCTCCTCGCTGACTGCAGTGGTGAAGCACACGACCACAAAGGCCCCCTGGATGGAAGCATGAAGGTGAGAGGCTGGAAGGACGATTCGGCCTGCTCAGGGAGCTGAACCCCATCCGATGACTCCAAGAGCCCTTCACCTTCTAGGCAAGATCAGAGAAAGACAGAGGAGGCCGGTAGGATAGAGTGCTTGTTGGGCGCATACAGGTCCCGAGTTCGATCCCTAGCACCACAAAAATAAATAGAAGAAAGTGAAAAATCCACCCAGCCATACCTTCTCTTTGGTAGGAAGGGGTAGTAACTATGAGAGTCTAAACAGTCCCCAAACACTAGCCACATCCTCATCCTTCTAATCTGTGAGTGCTTCACCTGGTAAAGGGGGATCTTTGCAGGTGTGGCTAAGTGTCTTGAGATGGGGTGATTGTTCTATATTACCCAAGTGGGCCCTAAATGCAGCCATAGAAACATTTACACTAGGTGCAATACTAGTCAGTCATTAAAAAAAAAAATCTTGTAAGCAGTGACCACTGATGAAACTGGAGACGGTTGTGTTACGTGAAATACGCCAGAGGAATCTAAAAAACGGTTGATCTCAACGGAGCTGGGAGGCAAATGGAGCTTATCAGAGTCAGGAGCAGGGAACGAAGAGGGACCCACGTGTCCCAAGTTACTATCAGATGGGGTGAGAGGGTCAAAGCTGGAAGGAAGGATTTTCGCTTTTTTTGTTTAACTATTAAAAAATGCTAAGTAAAACCAGATGTGATGGGAATGCCACTAAGCGCAGCAGTGCAGAGACTGAGGTTGGAGGGTCATGAGTTCAAGGCTGACCTAGAACAAAACAAACAACAACCCAACAACAAAAACAAAAACGGGAGGGGGAGAAAAGAAAGGACACATACTTGAATAGAATGACTCTGACATGCAATCCCAGCACTCGGAAAGTTGAAGCAATTAGATCAAGAGTTCAAGTCTAGCCTGGGACCCTATCTCAAGAAAAAAGGAGGAAAAAAAAAAGAAGGGGCTGGGAAGGTGGCTCAGTGGTAGAGCGCTTGCCTTGCATGCCTGAGGCCCTGGGTTCGATTCCTCAGCACCACATAAGCAAAAAGAAAAAAGCCGGAAGTGGCGCTGTGGCTCAAGCTGTAGAAGGCTAGCCTTGAGCTGAAGAGCTGAGGGACAGTGCCCAGGCCCAGAGTTCAGGCCCCATGACCGGACCAAAAAAAAAAAAAGAAGAAGAAAACTACCTAGCAAATATGAGGCCCTGTGATACATATATAATATTGTTTAATACATATATGTACATACAATATATGCATAATATGTAATACATATTATATATGTAATATATATACATGCTACACTGGGATTTGAACTCAGAATCTAGCATTGGTGCTCTACCACTTGAGCCACCTCCTAGACCTTTTTTGCTTCCGTTATTTCTAATACAGCCATCCTTTTTGCCAGGCCTGCCTGGACTGTGGCCTTCTATGTAGGCCTCCTACCATAGCTCAGATGACAGGTGCACGCCACCACACACACCGGCTCTGCGATTGGTTGAGGTGGGGGGGAGGTCAACTTGGGAACTTTTTTATCTGCCTGGCCTTGGACATCTTGACCCTTCCAACCTCGGACTCCCAATTAGCTAGGATTATAGGCATGAGCCACCATGCTGGGCTGGACACCTTGATTTCAGCCAGAGACTGTTCTTGAATGTCGGGCCCTAGAATTGTGCATTTCTGGGGATTGAAGCCACTGACTGTGTCATCATTCATTACAGCAGCTGCCCACTGTGTGCTAGGAACAGCCCTGTGCATTTCTCCACAGCCAACCAGGCACATCTTTTGACCCTAAACGTGTATCCCCATGGTCTGGGTTTGAATCCCAGCTTCACTAGTTACTATGGCGACCTTCAGCAAGTTATATAAATTCTACACAAAACTCAGTTTCCCCACTCACAAAAGAGGCACGTGGTGGCCTCCAGCGGTGTGTTGTGTGGAGTGCAGAATGGATCCTAAAGATGAAATCAGTGCCTGGAGTAGGAAGTAGTAAGGACTCAGTGGATGCTAGCTACTCCGAGGTGTCAGGATTGGAACAAGCCAAAATCAGCCCATCACCCTCAGCTGTCGGGACAAGGACCAGGCCCCCAGAGTCCTTGCAGGAGGACAAGATTCCTGGAAAGCCCATTGCACAGAAAGACAGCAGGGAAGTTATCTCTTCCCTTTATTAAACAATTTAAGTTCTCAATGTTGACCTCATTTCAGAAAAGGCAGGGGCCTGGGACTATGCTAGCAGAATTCTTCCTCCCTTCCTCCAGGGCTCAGGAGCTCCGCTTCGGGAAGGACTCACAAGGGACAGGCCCCTGTGCGCCCACCTTCCCTCCTCCCTGTAATTCTGGGCATCCAGGACAGAAGCCCCAGGGCTTGGAAATCACAATTCATTCTTGACATCCAGCACCACTCCAGCCTGGCGGCCTGGGGGAAATACTCAATGAAGGAGTTCGCTTCAACTCAGAGGTTATGTCCTGGGTACTGGCGCCCGTAATTCTAGCTAGCGACTCCGGAGGCTGAAGTCTGAAGATCATGGTGCCAGGCCTGGAGAGAAAAAGTCCATGAGACTCTTATCTCCAAGAGACCACGCAAAAGCCAGAGGTGGAGCTGTGGCTGCAGTGGGAGAGCGCCAGCTTTGAGCAAAGACACCAAGGGAGAGTACAAGGCCCTGTGGCTGCAATTAAACAAACAAACAAACAAACAAACAAAGGCTATGGCCAAAGTAGGAAAGAATAAAGGAGGCTCACCACGGGCAGAGGGAGAAGAAAATCAGAAGAGAAAGGAGATTCCATCCACCCGACCCTTCTGAAGAAAACCTGCCAGCTCCGCAGTTCAGGTGATGTCACCGAGGATGAGCCAGGCCAGGCCTGGCTGCGCGCCGGAGCGCGCGCGGGCTCACCGCGGGAGGAGGGCGGCCCGGCGCGCCCGGCCCCGCGCCCCGCGCTCCGCGCTCCGCGCTGGGGGCCCGCAGGCTCCGGCGATGCCCGCCCAGGGCTGCCGCCGCCGCCGCCGCCGGGCACCGGCAGTCCACCTCGTCCCAGATGCGCCCAGAGCCACCTGCGCCCCCCTCCGCCCTTCCCTCGCCCAGCCTCGGAGAGGAACCAGAACGAAAGCTCGCGCCCCCTGCCCACCCCGCAGACCCCGCGCCGCCGCCCGCCCCGCCGAGGACTCTGGACCTCGGGGAGGGGGTCGCCGCCCCCCCATCCCTGCGCCGCCCCGGAGCGCGGCGCCACCCGCGGCCCGCGCCTCCTCCCCGGGAGCGAGGCCGGACCCGAGCACGGCCCCCGGAGCTGGCCGCTCTCCTGGGCCCTGGCCCGGCCGTGCGCGTGGCTCCCCCGGCGGCCCCGATCTCCTGGGGGGGGGGGGGCGACGCCTGCGTCCTCCGGGGACCCCGCCTCCTCGGGGCGCGCGCCAGAGAACCGCTTCGTCCCGCCGCCCGCGGGGCGCCGGGCACCCCGGCTGGGACTCGCGCCCGAGGCTCCCCCGGCCCCCCTGCCCCAGGCGAGTCCCGCGCCCTACGGGCCCCAACAGGTCGCGGGCGGCGGGCGGAGCGCCACCCCGCGAGGCGCGGGCCCGGGGGCTGCGTGGGGCCGAGCGCGCGCCCGGGACCCGCGCCCCGCGTCCTTCGCCCCGCGCCCCTGCCCCGGGTCCGTCGCCCCTCGCCCCGCGCCCTGGGTCCCTCGCCCCGCGCCCCGGGTACCTGCCCCGCGCTCTTCGCCCCTCGCCCCTGCCCCTCGCCCCTGCCCCGCGCCCCTCGGCCCGCGCCCCGAGCCCCTGCCCCTTGCCCCGCGCCCCTTGCCCCGCGCCCCTGCCCCGCGCCCCTCGCCCCGCGCCCCTGCCCCGCGCCCCGCGCCCCTGCCCCGCGCCCCGCGCCCCTGCCCCGCGCCCCGCGCCCCGCGCCCCTGCCCCGCGCCCCGCGCCCCTGCCCCGCGCCCCGCGCCCCTGCCCCGCGCCCCTGCCCCGCCATCCACTCACGCGCGGGCGCGGGGGAAGCCCATGGAGAGCAGCACGTCCAGGGCCGAGCCGTGCTTGACGGTGCCGGGGCGCTGGCGGCTCCTCCGCGGGGCGACTCTGCCGTACAGCTCCTCGCGCGCGGCCATGCCGGGCGGCGCCGGGGCTCAGCGGCCGGCCATCGCCGCGGGGTCGGGCGCGGGCGGCGGGACGCGGGGGGGGGCGCCCGAGCGTCCCCGCGGCGGAGGCTGCGGCGCTTCCTGGAGCGGCCCCGAGCCCGACGCCTGGGCGGCGGCTCCGCCGGCCGGCCCGGCCCCCGCGCTGCGCCCGCGGCCGCCCGCGTCCTCCGCGCCGCCTCCCGCCCCGCCGGCCCGGAGTTCGCGAGGAGTAATTTCTGAATGGATAAAAGGGAGAGGGCGCGGGGGCGGGGCCTGCCGGGGGCGGGGCCTGCCGGGGGCGGGGCCTGCCGCGCCGGGGCCCGGCCCCGCCCCTCTCTTAAAGGGACCGCGGCGTCCGGGCCTTGAGCACCGCCCGCGTGCGCCTCTGCCCCGCGCCCCAGGCCGCTCCTGGGGTGCATTTCGTATCAGGCGGCACTGCAACCCGGCTTAGGCTTCCACTGCTCCTCGGTGGCGTCAAGGGCGGAGCTCCACGACCCTGGATGACCCCAAGGCCAAGCTTAATTTTATTTTATTAGCAAACAACAACAACAACAACAACAAACAACACCCTGCGAAACCCTGGGTAGGGTTAAGGCTGGGGGGAAGCTGAGTTCCTACCGGGCACCCAGCCTGGAGAGGGGAGGGGGGAAGGAGGAGGGGGCCTCTCACCTTATGGGGAAGGGTGGAAGGAGGGAGGAGCAGAGAGAGAGGAAAGAGAGGATGGAGGAAGGACAGGAAGGAGGGGAGAGAGAGGAGGGAGGAGAGGGGAAAGGAGAGAGGAAGGGAGAGCGAGGAGGAAGGAGGGAGGGAGGCCTGGGGGCCTTTCCAATCATAGGAGTGGTTTTTAGGCGGTCAGAGCATCAGGTCCACAGAAGGAAACCAAGGAAGAAGACGGCACAGCCAAGGAAGGCTGGGCATGGCTGCGGGAACCATCAGAGGGCTCCGCCATAGTTGGGCCACACAGCTCCCTCCTTGGCCTAAGGAAGGAGGCACAAGCCTGTGGCTCACGCCTGTCATCCTAGCTAACTAGAAGGCTGAGATCTGAGGCTCAATGTTCAAAGCCAGCCCTGGCAGGAAAGTCCAAGGGGTAGAGCACCAGCCCCTAGTCAAAAAGCCAAGGGACAGGCCCTGAGAACACTCAAGTGCCCTTTATTGTACCTCTTACTGATCGGTGGATTGATAACAGCAATAATGAAACCTACCAGTCACTGGGCTCTTTCTTTTATGTACCAGCCATCCTGTTAAGCATAATAAACGAACTGACTCGTGCAATGTCACACTAGCTCACAGAGTATGCACCTTCCCCGGATCAGTTTTATAGGTTGGGAAGCAGCTCCGATGGCCTGGGACCAACCATGGAGCTTGCAAGTGAATAGCCAGAGCTTTACTTGCTGAGATGCCCTGGACCAGCAGACTGCTTCCCCCTGACAGCCTCGGCCTCATCTGTATAGACTGCCATCCCCTGGCGTGGCACACCTTTGATGGTACCCGAAACCACAGCCACTAGCCTTCCCCAGAGACAGGTGGAGGAGAGACAGTGACTGGTACACAGAGGATACCAATGCCTTATAAGGCGTCCAATGTTGTGACCAGAGGAAATGATTTTCATTAATTTTCTGTCATCCTGTGGCCCCTTGCATTCCTTCAAAAAATATCCTGGGACATTTGGAACTGGGGAGATAAGAGGGCTGGAGCAGCAGCAGCCATTGAGCATTAATGTGGAGGGCCGGAGGACCGTGTCTTTACATGGAAAAAACATTAGTTCCTCTTCCAGAGCCTAGAGGATGCCCAAGAAACTGAGTGGAATGCATTTCTAGGATTCAGAGCAAAAAGACAAGAGCAGAATAGGGAAAATATACTTAGTAGACTGAGTCTCTGGAGTTAATTCAGGAAAGCATGCAGGACATAAACCAATATTCTAATTATTTCCCCCAAATGTGTGGGCTTAGAGCCAGATGATCTGGATGTAGTATTTGTGGAAGCATGTTGGCACCCACAAAACTCTGTACACATAACTGCCCAAATTTATTGAACATCTACTATATGCCTGTATTCATCTTTTTTTTTTTTTTTTTGCTTTTGTTGTTGTTAGTGTTTTGTGAATTTTGTTCTTCTTTTTGTTTTTGCTGGTACTGGGGCTTTAAGTCCAGGACTTGGTCTCTCCTTTGGCTTTCTCATGTAAGACTGCTGTTCTGCCACTTGAGCCACACCTCCAGCCTGGTATTTTGCTGGCTGTTTTGGAAATAGAGTCTTACAACCTTTTCCCCAGGGTTAATTTGAATCTTGATCCTTGGGTCTCAGCCCCCTGAGTCCCAATGATTACAGGTGTGAGCTACACAAATCCAGGTACTGCCTGGATACTTTTTTCCCCTTGAATATTAGTTCTTGTTTCCTTTTAAATCCCTCATCATTCTTTCCCTATATTGTCTTTGCAATTGCAGGAGCTGTTTCTTTAGAAAGTTTGAGTTCAGCATCTCCTCCCCCACCTTTAGGCAAACTGTGGGACAGAGAAAGCACGGAGTACAAAAGCAGTTTTAGAAAGCCTGCAGGAAAGC
The DNA here is from genome assembly GCF_019054845.1 of Dipodomys spectabilis. Lineage (NCBI taxonomy): Eukaryota > Metazoa > Chordata > Mammalia > Rodentia > Heteromyidae > Dipodomys > Dipodomys spectabilis. The sequence goes on along the minus strand of NW_024870753.1, from coordinate 9,035,722 downwards.
AGACGGAAGCCAGCAGGCTGTTTTGCCTGGGAAACTTCTGGACCTCCCAACATGGCACCCTTCAGCCCGATGCCAGTACTTAACCACCTTTGTCATGGTATCCATTGCTCTGCCCCAGGTGGCAGGGCTGGCAGTTAAGATGCATTGCGCTTTTGATGGTACTGAGTGTGGAAAGCCAAGAGGAGCTTTATGAACATCTATCTGGTTGTGTTCCACAGAGGGAAGAATGATTACTCATCTGGCCGGCACCTTAGAGCAGTGGGGAGGGAGGGAGGAGGCACTGGTGGAATTGACACCTGAGCCTCTACCAGCTTCCTCCCGCAGGGAAGACCAGCTGGTCCCAGCCAGTCTGAGTTCTCTCCGGACCACAAGGCCTGTTGACTCACGGCATGGGGTGTGGCTGCTTCCCTCCAGGCCACGGTCCTAGTCACTTTCTCAGGATAGCTACCCTATAACCCCCAGGCAGCTGGGGTGGGCGTGGTTGATGACGCTGCCATTCTTTTAGTGTGTGCCCACCTTGCCTTGCGGAGAAAAGTGCAAGTGAAGGCCTTGGCAGCCAGTGGGGGAGGGGGCTGTCTGAACAAATCCCCACCTCGCCCCACCCCTGGAGGAGACTCCTGGTCCCGGTCCTTCCTTAGGAAGGCCTCCTCCCAGAGCCACTGCCCCAGGGGCTCTGTCCCTGATTCATCGAAGAACAATGACTGTGATGTGAACTAAACGGTACTAGCTAAAATGCAGGAGAGGACTCCTTTGCCAACTTCTTTTTCCATATACAAAGGGACACACCGAGGCAACCTAAGGGGAAGTTTATTTACTTTTTTTTTTTTAATGCCCATTCTGGGGCTTGAACTCAGGGTCTCACACTTTCACTTAGCTTTGTCTGCCCAGGCTGGTGCTCTGCCACTTGAGACAAAGCTCCACTTCTGGCTTTTTGATGATTCACTGATAATAAGATTCTTGCAGACGTTTTTTGCCCTGGGTGGCTTGGAACCGAGCTCTTCAGATCTCAGCCTCCTCAGTGGCTAGACTTACAGGCATGAGCGACCAGTGCCTGGCCTAACTTCAACTTCTATGTGAAAAATTACGTATCCATTTTCCTTTCGTAGAACTGAGGACCAGTGCTCTGGCCTAGCCAGTTTGCTCTAACGTCTAACAAGGGGGGATTTTATACATTCACTGAACCCCTAGTTACCTGTCATGGATGGAGGTAGTCAAAGCCAGCTCCCAGCTCACTGGGTCCAGGGAATTTCAATCAAATACATGCGTGGAGAGGCAACCTTCCCATTGTCAAAAGTGCAGGGCAGATCCCCCCCTCACCACTCCTCCCCACACACACCGTGACTCTTTAGGATGGAACCTCCAGTGTCAGCCAACTTCCTCTCCTCTGGGGATGAGGCACTAAACTATTGAAAACTAAAGCAAAATTAATAAAGCAAGGAACAAATTGTCCTATTTTCTCCCTTCTCTTCTTCCTTCCAAAAGACCAGGAGGCAAAGAGATGCTTGATGTTGGGAGGAATGTGATTGCATTAGTTTCCTGAAGCTGCTGTAACCAATGACCACAAATGGAGAGAGGTAAAGGATGATAGTCTGTGCTGCCCTGGATCTGCAGGCCAGAGCCCTCACCATGGGAAGGCAGTGCTTTCTCCCTCTGCAGGTCCCAGGGGAAAATCTGTCCCTTGCCTCTTCCAGCTTCTGGTGGTGACCAGCTTGCCCTGGCTTGTGGCCACATCTCTCCACTCTTAAGATTCCACCTTGGAGTGTCTTTCTATTCTGTCTTCACTCTGTGCTGTCTATCTGGAATCTCCCTTTGTCTTTTCCTTATAAGGATACTTGTGACTGCATTTAAGATCTGCTCAGATAATCCAAGATTTTTTTTTCTACCTAGGGACCCTTAGTTTCATTGCATCTTGTAAAATGCATTTTTCCCCCTTACCAAGTAACATTTAGAGATTCCAGAGATTGGGGCCCGTCACCTGAGGAGAAAGGATGCAATATTTAGCCCATTGCATTAATATTCCTTCGTTGACTTGAGGCTGTATAGACTTCAAGATCCAGGAGAAGCCAGGCGCCAGTGGCTCACACCTATAATCCTAGCTACTCTGGAGGCTGAGATCTGAGGAGATCATGATTCAAAGCCAACAACCCAGGCAGGAAAGTCTGTGAGACTCTTATCTTTATTAACCACTAGAAAACCAGAAGTGGAGCCGTGGCTTAAGTGGCAGAGAGCTCGCCTTGAGCTGAAGAGCTGAGGGACAGTGCCCAGGCCAGCCCCTTGGCCTAAAAAAAAAAAAAATCCAGGAGAAACGTGCTCAACTTCCAGACTGGGGTTAAGAGGAGGAGATGGTGGCAGGGTGGGGCAGGAAGTGAGTGAGGGATTAGGCTTGCCTGTTCCTCTTTGGAAAAGGCCACTCCCCATTCAAGCAGCTCCTTCTGCCCAGACCCCTTCCTTCTGGCTCCTTTTAAAGGCCAGGCCTGGCTCCATCGCTTTCCTTGCTCATGAAACTGGGATCTTACACCCAGGCCCGAAGTCCAGGAGTCCCACGGTAGCCCCAACCACTTGTCCTCTTATGCTAAATAGAGACATGGTAAAGGGCAGAAAAGAGAGTTATTACCCAGCAGCCTTGGGAAGACAGCTCTTGAGTACATCCTCAGCAGTCTTTGGGGGTGCAGACATCGGCCTCAGGTTAAATAGGGAGAATTGGGGGCAAGGGAGGAGAAAGGTCTGCAGAGTTCACATAGCCCCGGCTTCAGGTACGGCCTGGTGGCAGTTAGCTCAGTCTTTGTCCTGGAGGAATTCCGGAGATGTTATTACTCTGTTACTGGAACAGATCAGGAGCAAGGCGATCTTCTAAGTCTTTGGCTGTTTCCTTTAAGATGATAAGAAGCAGACTGCTTGTTTGAGGGCCGTGTGTCTTCCACATGAGACAGATGGATGCCTGTGAATCTGCTCTTTCTTGGAGCCCGTGGTGATTGCAATGGTGACTACAGCAGAAATCCTCTCAGATCAAAGGCACAGAGTCAAAGTCGGGGTGGGGGGGGGAGCTTTTCAGTAAATTCACAGGGCCCAGCCAGAGCAACTTTCATGATTTCTCTCCGCACATGGCACGCGTGGAATCTAAGCCCACCGGTCCTTGTCCCGGCGGCTGGCGCGTGGAAGCAGGGCTTCTGCCGACTTCCAGGGCACCGCGAGCTCTCCTGTAGCTGTGTCCTCTGTGGGTGAAGTTCTTGAGAGCCCAGGGACAGCTGGGTTCTTCTCAGGTGTTTGTTGTCGGTTTTTCTCAAACCACAATCCTCCCGTTTCCAGCCTCCCAAGTAGCTCGGACGATAGGCGTGAGCCTCCGGAGCCTGGCTGTCCCAACCCCCTCCCCGTCTTAGCTGGAGGCTCAGAGCCCTGATCAGAAAGTCTCTGGAGAGTGGACAGGCTCCACCCAGCCACTCTCATGCCTCCCATGGTTTAAGTCTAAAGCAAGTAATTCTCCCTGAAGCCAGTCCTGCGAGGTTTGCCTGAGGGGCATGCACTGGCAACGGAGCAAGGCTGGCTGGAGGCTGGTTGGGGAGGGGGCAGACTTAAAGCAGGAAGAGAGGTGGTGTGTGTGTGTGTGTGTGTGTGTGTGTGTGTGTGTGTGTGTGTGTGCATGCCTGTGCACCTGTGCCTGTGTGTGCTTGAGCAGTCATGCTGGCATTTTGCTGGCTAATTAGAGGTAAGAGTCTGTTGGATTTGTCTGCCCAGGCTGGCTTTGAACCTCCATCCTCAGATCTCAGTAGCTAGTTTACAGGTGTGAGCCACCAGCGCCCTGCAAGCGACTAGTTTTAAACCTCTCCATGGAGAAGAGTGCGCTGTATTTGCAATTCTGTTCTGCTCGCCTTTGTTTTCAGGGACGTCCCTTTCTTCCAGTGACTAACTCACACTCTTGCTCAGAGCCAGGCCACAGCTGGTGGTCAAGCTGACCATGCATGTTCCTCTGAGCTTATCTTGAAGCAGTGTGGGAAGCTGGGGGACCCTTGATTGGAGGGCTGACTGGCCACTGGGAACCGGAGCTCTGGCTGTCCTGCGTTCTCTTCTTTAGGCCAAGTAACAGGCTGCTGATTGCATTTCCTGCTTCTTCAGGGAAGAGAGGAGCATTCCGATGTTGTCCTGGGCCACACAGCACAGTCAGGCCAAGTGGCCCAGCTAGTTTCCCAGATGGACTGGCCCTCGGAGGCCAGCATTGATTGACTCGGGATATCGATCTTGCCTTTTCCTTTATTGCCCTGTCTCCTGGATGGACTTGGAACTCGATCGGGGTGGCGAGAGGACTTGGAGGGTTACCCATTGCTGAATGCACCTCAGGTGACGTACAGGAATGGCTTCACTTCACCAGACAGCTTCCCACTAGGACGTACTATCTTCAATCATTTACAGCCCATAGCGCCTGGACAGGTGACGGCTCGGCAGTCTTCCACTTGCTCGCTTCCTTCTCCCGCCAGCACACATCTGCTCACCTCCTCCCCAGGACTGGTGTATGCTCGGGTTGAGATGATCTTTGGTCAGTCTGTTCAGAAGTAAAGCAAGCCATTTGGAGCCACACACGAAGGAGGCCCACACGGTCCTCGTCTGCATCTGTTTGAAAAGCGAGCAGAGAGCATCTCTTACAGCACCTGTCAACTGTGCCCCAGATGCAGTCCCAGTCCTTATGGGACCCAAATTACGTCCTCAGTGCATCCAAAAGTGGTCCATTCTAAGATGTTACCAATTTATTCATTCATTCATTCATTTATTTAAAAGAGATACTGTGAGCCTGGGAAGGTACTCAATGGTAGAGCTCTTGCTTTGCATGCATGAGGCCCTGGGTTCGATTCTTCAGCACCACATAAGCAGAAAAAAGCCAGAAGTGGTGCTGTGGCTCAAGTGGTAGAGCGCTAGCCTTGAGCTGAAAAGCTGAGGGACAGCGCCCAGGCCCAGAGTTCAGGCCCCATGACTGGCAGAGAGAGAGAGAGAGAGAGAGAGAGAGAGAGAGAGAGAGACTGTGGATATTCTATTCTGAAACAAAAACAAAGCGTTGGGCTGGGTGTGTGGCTCAAGATTCACAGGTGTGAGCCGCTGGCACCTGGCTAGCTCACCCTCTCATTCATTTGTTCGCTCATGCATTTCTTCACTCTCATGTTAATATGAGCAGAAGAGAATGGGGGGCGGGACAGGCACGGATCAGCCCTGGTGTCACCCACCTCCTTTCCCAGATAAGGAAATCAGGACCCTCCTGTGATGAGGTACCCAGCAGCCCCACCTCTACCAGTGTGCCTGAGGAGCGAACGAAGTAGCTGTCCTGAAATGCCTGGAAACTTCCAACCTCCTGGGCCCATCACAGAGGACGAAGCCAGCTGGAAGCCCCCCACAGCTGTCCCTGGCTCTTTCTGAAGGGGTTAGGAGGGCTCCCAGGCTCCGGAGGGCAGGGGTGGGGCAGAGGCCTGGAGGGAGAGGCGAGAGGCGCAGGCGGGGGCAGGAGGGAGAGGGGCCTCCATAACGGCTTCCTTCAGTGCAAGGACTCTCGGTTGTGCACTGGACATGAAGCGGGAAGAGAGGAAGAGCTCTTCATCTGAGTGTGCACTGTGCCCACCGGCTTTCGAGTGCCCGCTGCCCTTCCACCCCAGCAAGCTGGCTGCACAGGTGAGGCTGGATGGGAGGTGAGGAGGGAGGCTGAGGGAGGGAGGGAGGAGCAAAGGCTGGAGGATGGATTCCTCCCCCCCCCCCCCCGCCCCCGCCCCATTCAGCCTTTATCTCCAGCAAACCACAAGGAGGAGGAGGAGGAAGAAGAAGAAGAAATGAAGATGAAGAGGGGGAGGAGGAGGAGGAAGAGGAGGAGGAGGAAGAATTGTTCTGTTACGTAAGTTCCATGTGTTCTTTCCTGCATCCAGCAGCAAGGTGTGCTAGGCATTGTTCTGAACACCAAGGTTTATATGGTAGTAGCCAAAACAAACACAAGTCCTCTACCAATTTAAACACTGATGGAATATTGATTCATTTTTAAGGTCTGGCAAAGGTATTGTGGTTTTGTTTTTGGATCTAGTGTTTTCTAGAATGCACATATTGAAAGACTTATCTAGGAGCTGCCCTGTTACTTGGGAGTCTTTTGACCCCGTGAGCTGGGCGCCTGTGGATCACGGTTCAAAGCCAGCCCAGGCAGGAAAGTCCGTGAAGACTCTTATCTCTAATTAACCACCAGGAAGCCAGAAGTGGAACTGCGCCGGCTCAAGTGATAGAGTGCATATGTCTTTGTGCGCATGTGCACGTGTGTACACATACACACACCACACACACCGGCACTGGAACTTGGAAGATGTGGATTCTTGCCTTCAGAACCCGAGTCCCCCGCCGGCTACATTCCGCATCCGTAGCCTTTGCACTCAGCCCCACAGAGCCTGGCTCTGAAGGCCCCACACACAGCCCCAGCCATGGCTGCTTCTCCCAGCCAGAGGCTCAGACAGCCTGAAACAAGCCCGTAGCTGGAAGGCACTGCTGGTCATCCTGAGCCAGGGCCAAGTGGGGTGGAACACGGCCCAGCACCTCCCTCTCTCTGCCCAGGCTGGTGGGGGTCACCGGACTCCCTTCTAGTCCCTGATGTCCAGGCCTGGCTTGCAGCCCTTTGGACTCTGCCTCCTGTTTTGGGGTCAGATTACAGCCAGTAAACAACCAACCCCCATGAGGAACAAAAAGTGTTTCCGGTTTAGAAATTGGAGCCCATCTGTTTCTCATTCGACTCCCCTTCTCTGGGAAGCCTGGATTCCTTCCGCGCTCCCACCCAGGACCTCCGGCTCCTCTGGGAATGCAGTGGCCGCCTTTGGCCACCTTGGCGTGAGGGAGAGGGGAGGGGAGGGGGGGCGGAAGCCCCCTGTTTCCACTCGCAGTGGGTGTCCTAGATGGTTTACTTGATTTTTTTTCATGAAAATTAAGTGTCTGTACTTAATCTAAAAAAAAAACAAGACTAAATAAAAATATAAAATCGTGGCTGATTAAACACGCATTGTTTTCTTGAAGACAATAGAAGTCTGTATCTTAATCCCTTATTAACAGACTCCTATAATCGAGAGCAGCAGCTTACCGGCAGCTGTGAGTACACTGGATTGAATACAGTTTTACAGGCTGTGTGGGAGTGGTGCCTCTGCCGCAGGCCTCTCTCTCCTGGGACTCAGGAGTGGGTGGCTCGCTGGAAAGCATCTCTTTGTTCCTCTAGGCTGGTGTGACAGGTCCCTCTTGTGTTCGTTGTTAACATTGTCCTGTTTCTGTTCCCAGAACAGGAGGACTGAATTCAGTAACTGAGTTCCTAACATACTTTAATCCTTGTCCTCCTCTTCCTGTCCATCACCATTACCATCATCATCATCACCACCACCTTCCTCATCTCCACTGCCATCACTGATGATGATGATGATGATGATGATCATCATCATCATCATCAATCCACCACCACCATCATCAATCCACTATCATCATCATCACCGCCACCTTCATCATCACCGCTACCTTCATCATCACCGCTACCTTGATCATCACCACCATCATCATCATCATCATCATCATCAATCTACCACCACTACCACCACCATCATCACATCATCATCATCATCAATCCACCATCATCATCATCACCGCCACCTTCATCATCACCACCACCACCACCATCATCACCACCATCATCATCATCAATCTACCATCACCACCATCATCATCATCAATCTACCACCACCACCACCACCATCATCACATCATCATCATCATCAATCCACCATCATCATCATCACCGCCACCTTCATCACCACCACCACCACCATCATCATCATCATCATCATCAATCCACCATCATCATCACCACCATCATCATCCTCACCACCATGATTATCAGTCCACCACCACCACCATTATCACCACTGTCATCATCATCATCACCATCATCACTGTTATCATTGCCATCAACACCATTGTCAGACCATCATCACCATCACCACCCTGGCCATCCCCATGGTTATGGATGATCATCAGTACCATGGATACCTAGGTTGCATGTGGTTAGGCTGAGTGGCCAGCAATGTGGATAGAAGTGACAGAATTCTATTCCTGTCTATGTTCCCTTGGCCAAGTTACGTCCAGCTTTGTATGTCAGTTTCCACACTGACTAAGATGAGCTTGTGAAGAATAGCATTGGGATTGTGTGTGTGTGTGTGCGTATGCTTGTGTCAGTACTGAGGCTTGAACTCTGGGCCTGGGCGCTGTCCCTCAGCTCTTCAGCTTAAGGCTAGTGCTCTACCACTTGAGCCACAGCGCCACTTCTGGTTTTTGATGGTGTATTGGAGATAAGAGTATCACGAACTTTCCTGCCTGGGCTGGCTTTGAACTGAGATTCTCAGATCTCAGCCTCTTGAGTAGCTAGGATTACAAGTGTGAGTCACCGGCATCCAGCATAGAGCTTTTTAAGTATAGAATATTTTCAGATTTCCCCCATTGTGTATGATGCTGGCTATAGTCTTACGCTTGCATTCCTGATCTCTTCAGTGCTTTTCTTATGAAGGGATGTTGAATTTTGTCATAGGATTTTTCTTCATTTATTGAGATAATTATGTGTTTGTCTTTTATTCTGATTATATGCTATATTATGTGTGTTGATCTGCATATATTGAACCATCCTTGTATCCCTGGATAAAAATGAGCTCAATCATGTGTGTGATGTGTGTGTGTATTCTGGTACTGAGGCTTGAACTTGGGGCCTGGATGCTGTCTCTTAGCTTTTTTTTTTTTTCCCTCAAGGCTGGTACTATACTATTTGAGCCATAGCTGTACTTCTGGCTTTTTGCTGGTTAATTAGAGATGAATCTCACAGACTTTCTTGCCTAGGCTTTGAACTGTAATCCTCAGATCTCAGCTTCCTGAGTAGCAACCACCACCCAGCATCTTTTAAATTCTTTGTTGTTGTTGATTGTGGGGCCTGAACTCTAGGCCGGACGCTGTCCCTCAGCTCTTCAGCTCAAGGCTAGTGCTCTACCACATGAGCCACAGCGCCACTTCTGGCTTTTTCTGCTTACGTGGTACTGAGGAATGGAATCCAGGGCTTCATGCAGGGAAGGCAAGTGCTCTACCACGGAGCCCCCTTCCCGGCCCCTTTTAAATTCTTTTAGGGCAGTTTTGTCCGATGCCATTTTGTTCACACCTGACTGTGTGTTACCCTCTGAGTGACGGCATCTCACCCTTCGCCTCCATAGTCCCCGCCGGAGTATGCTGTCCTCAGAGCTGCACCGGACGGGCTCTTAGGGGTTGGGGAGACTGAGACTGACGTCTTGGATTAATCAAAAGACTCCTCGAGTAGCCTAACACACCATGATGTGACGCACCTGACACCCACACAATTTAGTGACTTCTTGTTTTGTGAGACTCGTAGTCTCTGATCAAATACATCTGCCAAACTCCAGCTCCGACGGGGCCAGGCCCCTTTCCCAAGATGCACAGAGGCACGCAGAGACCCCTGAACCGCACGCACGGGGTGTTTTTCAATTGTGTTTGGCTGTCAACACCACCTCCACCTCTGCTGGAAGTGATTCATATGTTCTGGAGCCATCGTGTTCCACGGTATTTTGTGCGAGAGAAAGTTGGTTTTTTCAAGTAAGTCCGTTTTTATCATGTGTCATGAAAATATTGGTTTATGATTGTGTGTGTGTCACTGGGAATAGAACCCAGGGCCTGGCACGCGCTAGACCCTGCTTTGGTCCTGAGCTACAACCCAGTCTTGCACAAGCTTCTCTCTCTCGCTCTCTCTCTTTTTGGTGTTGGTATTGAGGCTTGAACTAACGGCCAGAGTGCTGTCCTCTAGCTTTTTCACCCAACGTTGGTGCCCTGCCACCTGAGCCACAGCTCCACTTCCTGCTTTTTGGTGGTTCACCCGAGGACATGTCTCCCAGAGTTGTCTGCCCAGGCTGGCTTTGAACTGCGACCCTCAGCTCTCAGCCTCCTGAGTAGCTGGGATGACAGACATGAGCACCTAGGTTGGCTTTTGTGTTCTTAAAAAGCTAGATCCTCACAGCTGCTCGCCCTGCAGAAGTGCAACACAGGGCTGGGCACACAGAGCGGCCGTGTGTGCTCATTTCTTCTGTGACCGAAGAGAGGAGAAGGAAAATTCCACTCTTTCAAATTAGGCTAGGGCAGTCCGCCTCTGCCCTCCTTACTCTGCGGCTCCCTCCACCCTGTGAGCCTCCACCTGCTACCCAATTAACACCCAATTACACCCCACACCTGCACGGAAGCCATCGCTGGGTGCTTTCCAGCTCCCTTGCTGCCTCCCTAACCCAGAGCCCAGTCCGCCACCGGGCTGCACAGGTGTTTGCCTGCAGGAAGCTTTTCGGGTTTGCTGAGCTTTTCCCGGGATGGGAAATTAATGTGGTAATTAATGCAATGTCTTTGCAGAACCATCTCTTCTGGGCAAAAATAACCCCGTGTGTATGTGGGGTGTGTGGATGTGTAAGCGTGTGGATGTGTGTGTGTGTGGATGTATGTGGATGTGGGGTGTGTGTGTGTGTGTGTGTGTGTGTGTGTGTGTGTGTATGGTGTGCTCCTGGGTCCGAGCACATTAGTTCACCGGATGAGGAGGAGCGACCTGGGTGGGGAGGGGAGGAAAGAGAGGCCCAGAGGTGACAATGGGAAGATACACTCATCGCAGCCCTGCTTCTGAGCCTGCTGCCCCCTGCTTTGCTCCCATCTGGG
>NW_024870753.1:8972500-9020000 GCF_019054845.1 Dipodomys spectabilis | reverse complement strand
TATAGGTGACTGAGCACACGCGTGCCATGTAGCCTTTGTGTTCTGCGCTTTTGTTCCATTAACATCTTACACTTCCAGGCAACAGACTGGGGGGTTGTGTGAGTGTGTGGTGTGTGATTTTGTGTGGTGTGTGTGTATGGTGTGAGTGGTGTGTGGTGTGTGATTTTGTGTGGTATGAGTGAGTGTGTGGTGTGTGATTGAGTGTGGTGTGATTGTGTGTGGTGTGTGTGATATGATTGTGTGTAGTGTGTAGTGTGATTGTGTGAGCGTGTGTGGTGTGTGATTGAGTGTGAGCATGTGGTTTGTGTGTGATTGTGTGTGTGTGGTGTGATTGTGTGTGGTGTGTGGTGTGTGTGATGTGTGTGTGGTGAGTGTGGTGTGATTGAGTGTGTGGTGTGTGTGTTGTATGTGTGGTGTGTGTGTGTTGTATGTGTGTGGTGTGTGTGATTGTGTGTCATGTGTGTGGTTTGTGTGTGGTGTGTGATTGAGTGTGGTGTGATTGTGTGTGGTGTGATTATGTGTATGATGTGATTGTGTCCGGAGGGGGCGCTGTCGGAGGGGGCGCTGTCGGAGGGGGCGCTGTCGGAGGGGCGCTGTCGGAGGGGGCGCTGTCGGAGGGGGCGCTGTCGGAGGGGCGCTGTCGGAGGGGGCGCTGTCGGAGGGGGCGCTGTCCGGTCTGGAGGGGGCGCTGTCCGGAGGGGGCGCTGTCCGGAGGGGGCGCTGTCCGGAGGGGGCGCTGTCCGGTCTGGAGGGGGCGCTGTCGGAGGGGCGCTGTCGGAGGGGCGCTGTCGGAGGGGGCGCTGTCCGGAGGGGGCACTGTCCGGAGGGGGCGCTGTCGGAGGGGGCGCTGCTGCGAGGGGGCGCTGTCGGAGGGGCGCTGTCGGAGGGGGCGCTGCTGCGAGGGGGCGCTGTCGGAGGGGGCGCTGTCCGGATGGGGCGCTGTCGGAGGGGGCGCTGCTGGGAGGGGGCGCTGTCGGAGGGGGGCTGTCGGAGGGGGCGCTGCTGGGAGGGGGCGCTGTCGGAGGGGGGCTGTCGGAGGGGCGCTGTCGGAGGGGGCGCTGTCGGAGGGGGCGCTGCTGGGAGGGGCGCTGTCGGAGGGGCGCTGTCGGAGGGGGCGCTGTCGGAGGGGGCGCTGTCGGAGGGGCGCTGTCGGAGGGGGCGCTGTCGGAGGGGGCGCTGTCCGGTCTGGAGGGGGCGCTGTCCGGAGGGGGCGCTGTCCGGAGGGGGCGCTGTCCGGAGGGGGCGCTGTCCGGTCTGGAGGGGGCGCTGTCGGAGGGGCGCTGTCGGAGGGGCGCTGTCGGAGGGGGCGCTGTCCGGAGGGGGCACTGTCCGGAGGGGGCGCTGTCGGAGGGGGCGCTGCTGCGAGGGGGCGCTGTCGGAGGGGGCGCTGTCCGGATGGGGCGCTGTCGGAGGGGGCGCTGCTGGGAGGGGCGCTGTCGGAGGGGGGCTGTCGGAGGGGGCGCTGCTGGGAGGGGGCGCTGTCGGAGGGGGGCTGTCGGAGGGGCGCTGTCGGAGGGGGCGCTGTCGGAGGGGGCGCTGCTGGGAGGGGGCGCTGTCGGAGGGGGGCTGTCGGAGGGGCGCTGTCGGAGGGGGCGCTGTCGGAGGGGGCGCTGTCGGAGGGGCGCTGTCGGAGGGGCGCTGTCGGAGGGGGCGCTGCTGGGAGGGGGCGCTGTCGGAGGGGCGCTGCTGGGAGGGGGCGCTGTCGGAGGGGGCGCTGTCGGAGGGGGCGCTGTTGGAGGGGGCGCTGTCGGAGGGGGCGCTGCTGGGAGGGGGCGCTGTTGGAGGGGCGCTGTCGGAGGGGGCGCTGCTGGGAGGGGCGCTGTCGGAGGGGGCGCTGTCGGAGGGGGCGCTGCTGGGAGGGGGCGCTGTCGGAGGGGGGCTGTCGGAGGGGCGCTGTCGGAGGGGGCGCTGTCGGAGGGGGCGCTGCTGGGAGGGGCGCTGTCGGAGGGGCGCTGTCGGAGGGGGCGCTGTCGGAGGGGGCGCTGTCGGAGGGGCGCTGTCGGAGGGGGCGCTGTCGGAGGGGGCGCTGTCCGGTCTGGAGGGGGCGCTGTCCGGAGGGGGCGCTGTCCGGAGGGGGCGCTGTCCGGAGGGGGCGCTGTCCGGTCTGGAGGGGGCGCTGTCGGAGGGGCGCTGTCGGAGGGGCGCTGTCGGAGGGGGCGCTGTCCGGAGGGGGCACTGTCCGGAGGGGGCGCTGTCGGAGGGGGCGCTGCTGCGAGGGGGCGCTGTCGGAGGGGGCGCTGTCCGGATGGGGCGCTGTCGGAGGGGGCGCTGCTGGGAGGGGGCGCTGTCGGAGGGGGCGCTGCTGGGAGGGGGCGCTGTCGGAGGGGGGCTGTCGGAGGGGCGCTGTCGGAGGGGGCGCTGTCGGAGGGGGCGCTGCTGGGAGGGGGCGCTGTCGGAGGGGGGCTGTCGGAGGGGCGCTGTCGGAGGGGGCGCTGTCGGAGGGGGCGCTGTCGGAGGGGCGCTGTCGGAGGGGCGCTGTCGGAGGGGGCGCTGCTGGGAGGGGGCGCTGTCGGAGGGGGCGCTGTCGGAGGGGGCGCTGTTGGAGGGGGCGCTGTCGGAGGGGGCGCTGTCGGAGGGGGCACTGTCGGAGGGGGCGCTGTCGGAGGGGGGCTGTCGGAGGGGCGCTGTCGGAGGGGCGCTGCTGGGAGGGGGCGCTGCTGGGAGGGGGCGCTGTCGGAGGGGGCGCTGTCGGAGGGGGCGCTGTTGGAGGGGGCGCTGTCGGAGGGGGCGCTGTCGGAGGGGGCACTGGTGGGAGGGGGCGCTGTCGGAGGGGGGCTGTCGGAGGGGCGCTGTCGGAGGGGGCGCTGTCGGAGGGGCGCTGTCGGAGGGGGCGCTGTCGGAGGGGCGCTGTCGGAGGGGGCGCTGTCGGAGGGGGCGCTGTCGGAGGGGGCGCTGCTGGGAGGGGGCGCTGCTGGGAGGGGGCGCTGCTGGGAGGGGGCGCTGTCGGAGGGGGCGCTGCTGGGAGGGGGCGCTGTCGGAGGGGGCGCTGCTGGGAGGGGGCGCTGTCGGAGGGGGCGCTGTCGGAGGGGGCGCTGTTGGAGGGGCGCTGTCGGAGGGGCGCTGTCGGAGGGGGCGCTGTCGGAGGGGCGCTGTCGGAGGGGGCGCTGTCGGAGGGGGCGCTGCTGGGAGGGGGCGCTGTCGGAGGGGGCGCTGCTGGGAGGGGGCGCTGTCGGAGGGGCGCTGTCGGAGGGGGTGCTGTCGGAGGGGCGCTGTCGGAGGGGGCGCTGTCGGAGGGGGCGCTGTTGGAGGGGGCGCTGTCGGAGGGGGCGCTGCTGGGAGGGGGCGCTGTCGGAGGGGGCGCTGTCGGAGGGGCGCTGTCGGAGGGGCGCTGCTGGGAGGGGGCGCTGTCGGAGGGGCGCTGTCGGAGGGGGCGCTGCTGGGAGGGGGCGCTGTCGGAGGGGGCGCTGTCGGAGGGGCGCTGTCGGAGGGGGCGCTGCTGGGAGGGGGCGCTGTCGGAGGGGGCGCTGTCGGAGGGGCGCTGTCGGAGGGGGCGCTGTCGGAGGGGCGCTGTCGGAGGGGGCGCTGTCGGAGGGGCGCTGTCGGAGGGGGCGCTGCTGGGAGGGGGCGCTGTCGGAGGGGGCGCTGTCGGAGGGGGCGCTGCTGGGAGGGGGCGTTGTCGGAGGGGCGCTGTCGGAGGGGGCGCTGTCGGAGGGGGCGCTGTCGGAGGGGGCGCTGCTGGGAGGGGGCGCTGTCGGAGGGGGCGCTGTCGGAGGGGCGCTGTCGGAGGGGCGCTGTCGGAGGGGGCGCTGTCGGAGGGGCGCTGTCGGAGGGGGCGCTGCTGGGAGGGGGCGCTGTCGGAGGGGGCGCTGTCGGAGGGGGCGCTGTCGGAGGGGCGCTGTCGGAGGGGCGCTGTCGGAGGGGCGCTGTCAGAGGGGCGCTGCTGGGAGGGGGCGCTGTCGGAGGGGCGCTGCTGGGAGGGGGCGCTGTCGGAGGGGCGCTGTCGGAGGGGGCGCTGTCGGAGGGGGCGCTGTCGGAGGGGCGCTGCTGGGAGGGGGCGCTGTCGGAGGGGGCGCTGCTGGAGGGGCGCTGTCGGAGGGGCGCTGTTCGGAGGGGGCGCTGTCAGAGGGGCGCTGTGGGAGGGGGCGCTGTCGGAGGGGCGCTGTCGGAGGGGGCGCTGTCCGGTCTGGAGGGGGCGCTGTCAGAGGGGCACTGTCCGGAGGGGGCGCTGTCGGAGGGGGCGCTGTCGGAGGGGCGCTGTCGGAGGGGCGCTGCTGGGAGGGGGCGCTGCTGGGAGGGGGCGCTGTCGGAGGGGCGCTGTCGGAGGGGCGCTGCTGGGAGGGGGCGCTGTCGGAGGGGGCGCTGTCGGAGGGGGCGCTGTCGGAGGGGCGCTGTCGGAGGGGTCGCTGTCGGAGGGGCGCTGTCGGAGGGGCGCTGCTGGGAGGGGGCGCTGTCGGAGGGGGCGCTGTCGGAGGGGGCGCTGTTGGAGGGGCGTTGTCGGAGGGGGCGCTGTCGGAGGGGGCGCTGTCGGAGGGGGCGCTGTCGGAGGGGCGCTGTCGGAGGGGGCGCTGTCGGAGGGGGCGCTGTCGGAGGGGGCGCTGTTGGAGGGGCGCTGTCGGAGGGGGCGCTGTTGGAGGGGCGCTGTTGGAGGGGCGCTGTCGGAGGGGGCGCTGTTGGAGGGGGCGCTGTCGGAGGGGCGCTGCTGGGAGGGGGCGCTGTCGGAGGGGGCGCTGTCGGAGGGGCGCTGCTGGGAGGGGGCGCTGTCGGAGGGGGCGCTGTCGGAGGGGCGCTGCTGGGAGGGGGCGCTGTCGGAGGGGCGCTGTCGGAGGGGGCGCTGTCGGAGGGGCGCTGTCGGAGGGGGCGCTGTCGGAGGGGCGCTGTCGGAGGGGGCGCTGTCGGAGGGGGCGCTGTCGGAGGGGGCGCTGTCGGAGGGGCGCTGTCGGAGGGGGCGCTGCTGGGAGGGGGCGCTCCTGGGAGGGTGCGCTGCTGGGAGGGGGCGCTGTCGGAGGGGGCGCTGTCGGAGGGGGCGCTGTCGGAGGGGGCGCTGCTGGAGGGGGCGCTGTCGGAGGGGCGCTGCTGGGAGGGGGCGCTGTCGGAGGGGGCGCTGTCGGAGGGGCGCTGCTGGGAGGGGGCGCTGTCGGAGGGGGCGCTGTCGGAGGGGCGCTGCTGGGAGGGGGCGCTGTCGGAGGGGGCGCTGTCGGAGGGGGCGCTGTCGGAGGGGGCGCTGTCGGAGGGGGCGCTGTTGGAGGGGCGCTGTCGGAGGGGGCGCTGTCGGAGGGGGCGCTGTCGGAGGGGCGCTGTTGGAGGGGCGCTGTCGGAGGGGCGCTGCTGGGAGGGGGCGCTGTCGGAGGGGCGCTGTCGGAGGGGCGCTGCCCCGCCCGGCCCGGCTCCGCTGCCCCCTGGACGGGGCGGCAGGCGCGGCTCCGCAGGCGGCCGCTGGAGGGCGCTGTCGCCCTTGGCCTGCGGAGCCGGCCGAGGCCTCGGGAGCCGCGGGCAGGGAGGGGCGGGCAGGGGCGGTGGGGACCCGGGCGGGTGCGACCCGGGCGGGTGCGGGTGCGGCCTGGATCCCATTAGCGAGGGCGGCGGCGTCTGGCCCTGCGGGAGGGCGGCCCAGGTCAGGGCGCCTGCTCCGGTCAGGGGGTGACCGGCCTGCGGGGAGCGGGGGAGCGGGGAGGCCCGCGCGCTGGGGGTGCGGGGGGGGGGACGGTGGAAGGCGCGGTGGGGTGATTGTGGCGATGGGGGGGTGGCGTAGGGGGTACGGTGGGGGGGGTGCGGTGGGTGTGGTGCAGGGGGCATTGTGGGGGGTGGTGGGGGGCGCGGTGGGGGGTGGTGTAGGGGGCATTGTGGGGGGATGGGCCCCCGTGCGCCCCCGTGGGGTGGGCACGGTGTAGGGGGGCGGTGGGCCCCCGTGGGGTGGGCACGGTGTAGGGGGGCGGTGGGCCCCCGTGGGCCCCTGTGGGGTGGGCACGGTGTGGGGGGCGGTGGGCCCCCGTGGGCCCCCGTGGGGTGGACACGGTGTGGGGGGCGGTGGGCCCCCGTGGGCCCCCGTGGGGTGGGCACGGTGTGGGGGGCGGTGGGCCCCCGTGGGGTGGGCACGGTGTGGGGGTGCGGTGGGCCCCGTGGATGGGGCTTCGAGCCCAGGCCCGCCCCAGGCAGAGCTGCCCCCTCCTCCCTCCTCTTCTTCACTCTTCCCTTTCTGTTTTAAACTTGGGGTCGGACCTGGGGCTCGAACCCGTGCCGCGCTGTCCCCAGCTCCCCCCTGGGGCCGGGCCGGCCTGGTGATGGAGGGAGGTGGAGCCCAGAGCCGGGGTGGGGCGCCGGCCCACCTTCCACCAGGCTGCGCTGCAGGGAAGGCGGCCCCGCTTTGGACCCGGGCCTGCGCCCCGCTTTGGCCCCGGGCCTGCGCCCCGCTTTGGACCCGGGCCTGCGCCCGCTTTGGCCCCGGGCCTGCGTCCCGCTTTGGACCCGGGCCTGCGCCCCGCTTTGGACCCGGGCCTGCGCGGCTCTCCAGGCGGTTGCCGGCTTCCGGCGGATGCGCTTCACTGGTGACCAAGACGCGCGACCCCCAGAACGAGCACGAGGGGGTCACGCTTTTCCCTTCTTCCTTTTTTCTTTTCTTCTTGTTTTCTGTGCCGGTACCGGGGCTCGATCCTCCACTCGGCTAGAAGAGCAGCTGGAGCACCCCTGAGCACAGAAGCCCAGGGACAGCCCCCAGGTGATGAGTTCAAGCCCCAGGACCCACACACGCACACGCACGCGCACGCGCACACGCACATACACACGCACGCGCACACGCACGCACACACACACGCACGCACACGCACACGCACACACACACGCACACGCACGCGCACACACACACGCACACACACTCACTGTGGGATGCACATACAGTTTGTATCTCCACCGCATGTTCGTGTTTGGTGTTGCTCAACACACGAGTGCATCCTGGGACGGGAGGCATATTGCCTGGGAGCTAAGAAAGCACAGAGTAGGCCAGAAAGACTTTGGGGCGTGCCCTTTGGAGCCTACATTGTACCCCCCACCTCGGGCTCCTGCCATCGGGAGGCTCCAGGTGAGCAGAGTGTGTGGAGAGGCCTCTGAGGCTCCTACTCGGAAGAGTCTCTGAGCCGTCCTGGCTCCTGGTGGGTTGACCACCTGAAACAGGAAAATGACCTAGGGCTGCAGGGGAGCACCGTCCAAATTCAGGACCCTTAGGGACCTGCAGAGGACCACCTCTCAGAAATAAAGACGCCCTGAGCCCCGAATCCTTCCGTGGCCAACCTCGCCCCCAATGCAAGGGCTGCTCACTGACGGCTGTGAAATGTAGGCCTTGGGGTCTCTGCTCACAGGACCTGCTGCAAAGACTCCGGCTTCACCTCTCCAAGCACCTTCATCCCCTCTCCATCCCTGACCCCACAGCCCACAGCCCCGCATGGCCTGTGCACATGCTGGCTGACTTCTGCTCCAACAAGCTCTGTAATTACCTCCGCCCGCCTTCATCCCGTTCATTTCCTCTCATTCACAGGGAAGCGTGCGAGCTCTTCATGAAATCCTCGTTCTTCATGCGCATGCTGTGGTGCTGCTGCGTAGTTTCTCAGTTATGGCTGAGTGGCAGCTCCAGGATGGGAGGTGGGGTAGTTTGCTACCCATATGCCCCTGTCCAGGCTACTTTCAGGCTTCAACGTCCCCGTCTGGCTGGTTTACGTGTGTGTGTGTGTGTGTGTGTGTGTGTGTGTAATTGGAGATAAGAGTCTGTTGGCCCTGAATCTTGATCCTCAGATCTCAGCCTCATAAATAACGAGAATTATGCTTACAGGTGTGAAGTGGATCTCTTATTTTCCCACCTAGATTAGAAACCTCTCGACAGCAAGAGCAGAATTTTCCTGATATTTAGGTCCTCGTGGCTTCTTAGTTTGCCTTCCCATGTCGCCATGTTCCACCTGCCAGGATGGTATCGGTTGTGTGGTTCTGTAGCTACCTAGCTTTTTGTGTCCACAGGCAAGCTAGGCCTTTCTTGATTGAAAGGAAGTGCCTGAATTTGTCTATTAGCCAATCACAGTGCCTGGCATGTGGCACACACTCCATGAATGTTTGTTGAAAGAACAAATGCACTCAGACTTTGTGGGAGAGCGCTGACTGTAAGACGTGGATCATTGTGCTGCTTTGTGAGCAGGCTGCAGCCCACAAGGGGTTTGCTTCTGCAAATGCGATGCTTCTTTGTTTCTTGGTGTGCTTCCCCCTCCCAATTCGGTATAGAACTTGAACAGATTAAACAGGACTCAATCTTGAATCCACGATGACACCGAGGCTGAAATGACCCTGGGGTTGGAAGCGATCAGGTCACTTGAATTTTATTTGGAGGATAAAGTTTGCCTTCTGGGAAGAGAGATGCTAGTGAAAAAAAAAATCACTCCCTGACTACAATTCAGAAGTAATAGGAATTTGGCTAGAAATAGGATCTTATGAAAATTCTCCAAGCAAAGCATCTTCTTTCCATGTCTTGGCCTTCGGGCTGGCATTCCAGTGTTAGCGTTTCTCTGGTTTCCGGAGCTCAGGGTGGGGACAGGCGCCAGGGTACTGGGCAAGCAAGCCGACGGGCTGGGCATGAGGGCGGCCTGCAGAACATTTATAGAGCTTATAACACGTGGACAAGCCCAAGGCAATTTGCAAGGATCTGAGAGATTTGTGTTGTTGTTGTTATAAATGTCTGTATGATAAAATGAGTGAATCTCAGGATTGGACTGGATCGGAAAGCTGATCTCATAAAAGAGGGCCTCCGCTTTACTGGAGAAGATCTGTTTTCCATATCCCAAACATTCTATCTTGTCACGGGGGGTGGTTGGTGGAGTCTGTTAAGTTATAAGATAAACGACAGGCAAAAATGGAAATGTGAGTCTTCCTTTCTCGTGAAGCCTTGGAGACGGGACGAGGCAGGGCTGGCCAGCCATCTCCACCTTTCGGCGGTGAACCAGGGAGAGAGAGCGGGAAGGGAGCCAAGGATGCACATTAACCAGGAAAGATTCCAAGATCCTGTGGATTACTGCTGCTCCAACTTAAAACTTCATCCACTCACTTGGCGCTCTGCCCCCCGATTCCCCAGTCCTGGGGCTTGAACTCAGGGCCTGGGCACTGTCCCTGAGTTTCTTTCTTTTTTTTTTTTCTGAGTTTTTAGTATAACTTTACTAGTGGTACATTCTTTAGCCCAGCGATGGTCTGTATAAATCTTTTTTTAAAATTTTTTAATTTTTAATTTTTTATTGTGAAAATACCGTACAGAGGGGTTATAATTACATGGGCAAGGTAATGAGTACATTTCTTATCAAGCATTGTTGCCTCCTCCTTTGTTTCCCTTTCCCTGAGTTTCTTCTGCTCCAGACTAGCACTCTACCACTTGAGCCACTGCACCACTTCTGGCTTTTTCTGCTTATGTGGTGCTGAGGAATTGGACCCTGGGCTTCAGGCATGCTAGGCAAGCACTCTACCACTGAGCCACCTTCCCAGCCTTGACTTGGTCAAGGCTTAGTCAATGCTCCTTTGGATTCAGGAGGTCTGGGATGAGGCCTGGGGCTCTGCATTTCTGACAGGCTTCTGCATGCTGCTACTGACACCTGAGCCACCCCTTGAGGGGTGAGGTTCTGGAGGTGGAGTGCTGTTCAGCCTGTTGGGGGTAAATCCCCATGGCAACCGCCCCCAAAGGAGAGGAAGCAGACCCTTGGGTGATAAAAGTTCACTGAAAAATTTACAACTTCTAGGGGGGTCACCCTAGATTTCCAGATTCCTGCTTTTGGTAATAGCAGAGGCAGGAGATCTTTTTTCAAACTTGTGGGTGTTATTAAAATTCTTTAAAAAAAAACCCCGTATTATTAAAATGCAAGGAATTATTAGGATTATTGTCATAATTGAATAAACTCTAAATCATCTATGGAGCTCTGGTAAGTACTGATGAAGAGGAGCTCCATTGCCTGTGCCTTTGACATCTAATTGCTTGCAAGTAATGACCAGGACAAAGAGGACTTGGCCAGATGTGCTGGTACACTCCTGGAATCCAAGTACTTGGGAGCCGAGGCACTGGGAATTGTGAGTTCAAGACCAGCCTGGGCTACATAGCAAGTTGGATTACACAAGGCTTAGTCAGAATAGAGCACAAACCCGATTGTTTCCAAAGGGCTTAGAAATGTTTTTCCATAGTTTCTGGCATGAGAAGTGTATTTTAACACGAAGAGCAAGAATGAGCATATTAGGTGGAAAATGAAGACAGTAGTTGAGACTTCTATTTTTTTTTTTTTTAATTTCAGGAAAGCAAGACAGGGAGTTTGAGTTAGCTTTCCTTCTGGAAACTAGAAAAAGCACGGGCAAGAGATGCAATTCTCAAATGTTGCTGTGTTCAGCACTTTTGGCAGCAGGTTAAAGCATCTGTGAGGGTGGAAGCCAGGATCAGCACTCTGACCAGACTCACTTCTGGTCCAGGGTCAAGGATCAAAGACGGTTGAACTTAGGGTAAAGAAAGGCACGGTGGACGGCCAGCGGCAAGCCCTTCCTTCTTGTCGCCCCGCACACGTTAGTGGCGAGCAAGGCAGTGCATAGCTGGTGGGTCTGGGGACGGGAAGCCGGGATTCCCCAGCAAGCGGGTGAGTTTTGAGCAAGTGCGCACCAGGATTCGTTTACCTTCTTGGCGGAGCAGACCTGCTGGTTCTGCTTGGGGAAAAGAGACTTCCTGAGACATGAGGTAATTTTTATAAAGGGGAAACACATGTGGAGTCCTGCAGTACAAAACAATCTCAAGGTGCTGATAACTGGTACTCTCAGTCATGTGACCGGAGACAGGCTATGGCCCCACAAGGCCCTCCGGAAGCCTTTGGGACTGGGGAAGGGAGAGAGAGGCAAAAATCTGTGAAGCTTTTCAAATACACAGCCTCCATGAAGTTTATGAGAGTCTGGAGGAAATTCTTTTCTGTTTTCAGTTTTAACCATCTTTCTCCTTATAATAAACTCTGACATGTAGGCTCCTTTAAAAAAACAACAACAACAAACCAAGATGACAGCGAAGGACTGAAAGAGGTTTGAGCTAGGCCTTGGGATGAGCAGCTAGAAGTGTGTGTGCAATGACTTGAGATTGATAAACGGTGGGCCAGGGAAAGGGGGATCATCCAATAAGCAAATGCATACTTGAAAGTCGGAGACGATTTTGTAAGATCCTTTAGGAAGGATTATCATACAAGTGAGTGGGATTTTGGAGTTTAAATATTAACATCTGGTCACATTTAAATAATAATTATGTGAACAATAACTAAAAATTTAAAAGTTCAGTGTTGTAAAATAAAATAACTTATTTCATGTAGTCTTTATGGGCTCCAAATGTGCTAAGGGCTATTTTTTTTTTAAAAATACTCCACGTGAGGCAAATTAGTGAAAAGGTAAGAAAAGGTTTTTATTTTTGGGTCCCGTCGTGGGGCCTGAACTCTGGGCCTGGGCGCTGTCCCTCAGCTCTTCAGTTCAAGGCGAGCGCTCTACCACTGGAGCCACAGCGCCACTTCCGGCTTTTTTCTTTTTGCTTATGTGGTGCTGAGGAATCGAACCCAGGGCCTCAGGCATGCAAGGCAAGCACTCTACCACTGAGCCACCTTCCCAGCCCGTAAGGAAAGGTTTTTATGCCGGCTCAGGAATGCTGCATTTCCATTGTCTTCTGCCATGCATTAGTTCAGGTAAAATGTCTATAGTATAATATATGTGTTCTTCCTTTGTTTTCAATGAACAATGTACAATGCAATGATTATTCCCTGAGGAACTGTCCTTCAGGTTGTTTTAATTTTAATTTGTGAAGAAACGAGTGAGCCCCGGCTGCCTCTACTCCACCATCTTGTTCCCTCCATCAGTGGTCATGAACCTAACACTTAGGGCTATTGTAAATCTCTCTGTGCCTGTCTGGTTGTCTGTCTGTCTGTCTGTCTCTGGTAAAGGGAGGGAGAAGAGTCCAGTGGGATAATGTGCTGGTTTCTTATCACGTACTTAGTAAGCAGTACGTTTGATTTCTCTTTCATGAACTTCAAGCCACTATTTTATGCCAGCACAACCATCGATAACTCACGCAGAAATGGTTGAATCCCAGAAAACAGAGTCACAGGGCCCATGAAAGGGCTACACGTGTGCTGAGTGTGCTAGGAAAGAAAGACAGAAAGACTAAGGATAAGCTCTGAATGAGATGAGTTGGGCAGATACTGCCTGGTTGTGAGGCATATGCTAACGTTTAGCGTGAGTGCGTTTCTTCCTTACCGAGCATTAAATTACTCTCTATTCTGCCACTAATTGCTCCGACTAGGATGGTTCTAATTGTTCCAAGTTCCCACTCTTTCCCTCCGGGCCCACTGCTGGAGAGCCTCACTCAGCCATGCCACCCCTTCTCACTGCCGCTCAGACGCTGCTCTGGCTGTGAAATGCCGTATTCAAGCAGGGCTGCGGCCTGCCCGGCATGCGTGGCCAGGCTTCGGGAAGGGCTTCGCAGACACGCACCCATCGGCATGTTGAGGGCTCGGCAGTGACAGCCAGGTGTCTGGAGGTGGGTATGGTGATGGGCTCTGGCTTAATGCTGCAGCTGATGTGGTAGAGATGGGTCTGAGAGGCTCCAGACTCAGAGAACATGAATCAGATCCCTGGCCTGCCACTGTACTGTTTCAGTGAGTGACACTGAAACACGAATCTGACCTTCTTCAGTTTCATCTAGGGGATGTGAAGTACCTTGCCAAGTTACATGACCAGGCCAGACTGGTCCTGATGCAGTGTGTGTGGTGGGCAGAGCTCATTCACATGATGACCTTTGCAGCTCCAAGGGTGGCAGCAGCCATTTGTGTTGGAGCCCAGGGCTAGGCAAGGCTGCTGGTGCCAGGTCACAGCTTCGCTGCAGGCTGTTGCCACCCAGGAACCTTCTTAGGTTCTTAGGCAAACTCACAGGACAGAATCTCAGACAATGAAGAATGAGTGCAAGGAACTTTATTCAGGTGAGATAAGTCCTGGTTGAAGGCTCCTGAGCAAAAGTGGCTGAGTCACGGGCTGGGAAGGTGGCTCAGTGGTAGCGCTTGCCTTGCATGCCTGAGGCCCTGGGTTCGATTCCTCAGCACCACATAAGCAAAAAGAAAAAAGCCGGAAGTGGCTCAAGTGGTAGAGCGCTAGCCTTGAGCTGAAGAGCTGAGGGACAGCGCCCAGGCCCAGAGTTCAAGCCCCACGACCGGACCCCAGAAAAACAAAACAAAACAAAAGTGGCTGAGTCTAGGGGTTTTTAGACCCCAATGGATCTGCTTCATAATGAAATAATGTGTGTAAAGCATTTAGCCCACAGAAAAGTGTGGAAACAAACCACATTTTCTTCCCCCTAAATAAAAAAGAGAGAAACCATCCACAAAGTTTCAACTTCGCCTCCTGTTCCTTTCTACTTTTTTTTTCTCAGTCTTTGACATTTAGACTTAGCCCCTGCGAAGCTTGTTCTAATGACTATCTCCAAACGCTAGACACGATCCCAATCAGGATTCGATCTAGAGAACAAAAGCCATGTGGCCTTTTAAACACAGAGAAGGCAGTGATAGGAAAAGCTTAAAATACGGAGCTGGAGAACAGAAAGGTGAAGAGAGAGCCCGGAAGTGGCATGGACATTGTAAGGACAGGACGCCGCCAGCATCCCTGCGCTCTCCCCTCCAAGAGCAACGAGACAAGTTTGCTCTGTTAGAACCTGAACTTGGGGAAATGGCCTGCTGCAGCTGGGCCTGGTCTTGTTGGTGCTTAGTGGGTCAGGGCTGGGACTGCTAAAGAGACTCAGACATCTGAGGAGGGGCTGGTGCTGGGAGATCTGAAGTACCGGGATGCTGAGTGGTTGTTCAAAGCCCTAACAGCTGCTGTTGACAGGGAGGAGTTTTCTGAGAAGCTGGGAGAGTTCCCCCTTTCCCATTAACTTTACTGTCCATTGGTACATCCAATGACTAGCCAAGAAGAGATGCAGGTCTTTGAGTCTCTGCCCTTGTGTCATGAAGCAGAGTGTAACGGCTGGAAGCCGAGCTCAGGAACCTGTCCTAGATGCCTGTGTACAACACACACACACACACACAAGGACAGATCTCTCATCTCTCCCTTATCTCTTTGGTGCTGTATTCTGGGCTTTGTTTCCTGTTTACAAGCTCGCCTTCATGCTAGAATTTGCTATTCATCTCCACGTAACGCAGCTCTAATCTTTGGGATTCTCTCCTCGCGGTGAGGTAAGCCTCTTTGGGGAGCAAGTAAAAGAAGGTCAGCTGGACTTAGTTTAACTAGAAAGGGGCTGTGCTGGGTGGCATAATCAGGAGGGGTCACTTTGGTGACTGCAGGGGCAGTTGCAACACTGGGGGCAGAGTGCAACGTTGGGGGGGTGGCTCTCTCCGTCCCTGGGCTGGTTCCTTGCTTCCGTGCTTGCGTGGTGAGGAGCAGCTTCTGCTCATGGCAGCAGGCCCTGGGGGAAAGGCAATTTTCTCTTTCCTGGCTTTAGCATGAACAGCTCCGGGGCTCGGCTCAGTCAGTGATGGTGCTCAGCCCTGTCCCTGGGCCAGGACGTGAAGGCATCCTGTGTATGGATTAGTTTACGTCTTAAGTCCGCCCTTCTGAGTGGGTGTGACCAGAAGACGTGAAAGCAAAAATCAGTGATGGGCTAGGGTAGGTTTTGTTTAATCTTGTTTAAAACAAGATGATGATTAGTGCCGTGAAATACGCTGAGTGCTGTTCACACGAAGGTCTGTGGTAGGCTCTGTGTGGCCAAGGCCTAACATGACGTTCGTGGCATATCTGTGAAGTCAAATGTTGGGCAATTGGCCGCTGCTATCCCCCTTTTAAATTGAATTTGGCACCTATGGCAAAAACCTGGAGAATTCCTCAGAAGACATGTAACTGGTTTGTTTTTTTTTGGGGGGGGTCTTTCTTTTGTTTAAGTCCAAGATAGTGACTTGAGCCTTACCTGTGGCTCTTGCTCACTGGCCAGTGCTCTACCAACTGAGCCCCACCTCCAACCCCATGGTACCTTTCCATCTTAGCTCTGGGAGTCAGGAGTTAGGAGCATGGGTCTGCAGTTTTTCAAGAAAGGAGCCACTAAGGCCCAGGGGACGCAGGGACCAGGTGTAATGCGAGTATCACAGGCAAAGGTGGGACACACAGGCTCCCCAGGGACTGGGTAATCACAGAACTGGGCGGTGGTGGGGTGCAGGGGTGCGGGGGTCGGGGGAGATACACAGGATTAGCACACGGCTTGCGTTCAGTATATGGGGGAATTTGCCAGTGGTGCCTCCAAAGTATTTTACCTCTTGGTCTCCAGTGCTGCCTTCTCTTCCTTCTTCCTTCCATCCCTTCTCCTGCCATTTCTTTCCTTGCCTTTTGTGTGTTTGTTCATTTGTTTGTTTGTTTTTTTCCAGTACCAATAGAGACTGTCCTATTAGGGTTCAACCAGAGAAACGGAACCACTATGAGCTAGACGTTAAGAGGCATACTGCAGGGAATGGTTTACTGTGCTGTGGGAGTTGGCTAGACAAATCTGAAATCCCTGATCTTGAGGACCGGGCAGCCGTGGACCTGTCCTCTGCCTCTGTCACTTGCATTTATGATGGCTTTGCCTCTGCATTGTTCTTTCCAGGGCCCCAGCTTTGGCTCTGGAATTGCCTCGGATTCTTCCTGCTGCCGCATCTCCCATAGGAGTCTATGTGTAATACATGCATATTATGTGCCAGTGTCATATATATATCTCAATTAAAAAATATAGATTCCTATAAAGATGGCGCTTGACTATTTTGGAAACAGTAAGTTTATATATTTTTGTCAGTCATGGTTCTTGAACTCTGGGCCTGGGCATTGTCCCTGAGCTCTTCAGCTCAAGGTGAGCCACGGCGCCACTTCTGGTTTTCTGGTGGCTCATTGGAGAGGAGTCTCATGGAGGTTCCTGCTGGGGCTGGTTTGAACCATGATCCTCAGATTTCAGCCTCCTGAGTAGCTAGGATTACAGCCGTGAGCCACTGGTGCCTGGAAAACTACAATTTTTTTTGGTTTGTACCTTTTCATTGTCTTTTCTTCTTTGCAGTAGAAGCATTGGAGTTGGGGGCATGGTTTAGTTGGTAGAGCACTAGCCAATGATCGAGCGTATTAGGTATTAAGTTCAATTTCTGGTCTCAGACCTAAAAAAAGAAGGCATTATTTAGAAGTCCATGGTCCAGAAAGTGCCAGAAGGATCCAAAAGGTGGAGACTGGGAATTGGCATTTAAACTCAAAGTCCAGAGTTTTGCTGAAGAGGATGTGGGTGAATGTTATCTGATCACCATTAATTGAGATTCCAGGTTCCCGTGATTTCCTTTTCTCAAAGCCAAATAGTCCCAAAATAGACATAAAACTCTAAAGAGACAAACTAGAAATATTTCACAAGGGGAAATTCAAAGGTTACATGGAAGTCACTCAGCTAGAAGGCCACCTGGAAACCATGGTTCCATGCCCTGGAAACCCAGCATCCAGACCTAGATTTGCTGGGAGTATGGAGAAGAGTTACAGTGGAGACACCAATGAGCGGTACCCTCCCATTGCACGTTCGATGTTTTGCCTGACTTTCTGGCCTTCAGTGTCTGATGGAATGTGAGAAGGCCATACTCACACAAGATCCATTATGCCAGGCAGGATCCATTACGTGGCGGGGAGCTTGTGGTGAGCACAGACTGTGTGAATTGGGCAGGCCGGATCCTAGGGTGTGGATGAGTGCTGTGGCTTCTGTGCTAGGTGGTGTTTAACGTCGGGCTGGATTGGCTTACATGGGCTGGTAAGGGAAGATTCTTAAAACTTTCAGAAGTTAGTGGCCATTCTTTAAAATGAGTACACTTACAATCAAACACCGTATGATAAAACAAAAGCAACAGAGGCTCAGCCGTCATTGTTTTCTACTTTACTACACTTCATTCTTTAGTGTTGCCTGTGTTTTCAAGGTTACTGATGCTCACTCTGTCTGCCTAATGGAGATGTTATCTAATGATGCCATATTGCTCAAGCTTTCCTAACCCAACAACCAGTGCCATCCCGTTGGTGGTTTGAACTTGGTCCCTCAGGGCCACATGGAGATAAGATGGGTATGTGTGGAGGCTGTGCACACGGTACACAGAGCTGTGGCTGAGGAGATTGGTCCTGAAGGTGCAGCACGATTGCTTGTAAGCAGTAGCAAGTCATTTCCCCACACCTAGTCACAACCGCACTTACATTATGACATACATGGCCAGTTATGTCTGTCTGTCATGCTCATCAAGGAGAGGCAGGGATTCGTGGACACAGCTATGGGACCAAGGAGTTGGCAAACATCAATGAATAAATCCATCCCCAGAACCAACCGGCTACATGAGCTTTATGACAAAGAATATTCTATATTTTACTATTTTATGTGAATTTCACACTCCTCTCTATCTTCATTATCAGCATCATTTTAATAAACGTATTAATGTCTTTCCACACACACATAATAGTGTGTATATATAAACATATTTGCTAGCACACTACTGGCTGGCTTCCGTGGAGGAGCTCCTGGCTTATAAGATAACCTGGGCCTAGATGTGAAACTGTAAGAAGAGAAGAGGAGAGACAGTCTCTCAGTGGAGCTTGGATTATGGTCTTTGAAGAATTCAGAGGACAGAGGACCTTCATGTGTGAGGCTGGGACCCAGGGCTAGACAAGGTGGGCTCTGGGAACATGTGAGGAGGTGGTCTGATATATAAATATTCCACCTTCAGTTCTCCTTAAGGGCAGGTGTCTCTGAGATATTGGCATGGGTCCTTTTTCTGAGGGCCCAAGTAGCCCAAAGCTGCAGCTATGGGGGAAGGCTGGGGGTTGGAAGGAAGAGAGCAGAACTCCCTTGGTTTCCCCACCCTCCTCTTCCTGCAAAATATCTAATTTACTTGTTAGAGCCAACCGCACATTGTTTATGCAGACTGTCTATTTTTTTAGTCCTAATTGATACTAATTAAAATCAAAATAAAATTACGCCTGTAAAACTTGGCTGGGGTTTTGATCTAGTGCCAGCATGCCCACATCCAGCAAGAGTTACTACGTAAATGCTCTCATTTGGAAACTCCAGGTATTTCAACGGTGGATGCATGTGTGGGGAAAGGGGGGAAGAAGAAGAAGAAGAAAGAAGAAGAAGAAGAAAGAAGAAGAAGAAGAAGGAAGAAGAAGAAGGAGAAGGAGAAGGAGAAGAAGGAGAAGGAGAAGGAGAAGGAGAAGGAGAAGGAGAAGGAGAAGGAGAAGGAGAAGGAGAAGGAGAAGAAGAAGAAGAAGAAGAAGAAGAAGAAGAAGAAGAAGAAGAAGAAGAAGAAGAAGAAGAAGAAGAAGAAGAAGAAAAGACTGGCATTCCCATTCTCACCTTCCTTTCCAGCTTATCTTCTGGAACATGACCAAAATCGAATGTAGTTAATTCTATGTTGAGACTGAAGACGTTTCACTCACCATCCAAAAGTAGACTTGATAGCTGTGTATAGATACAGATAGGGAGACAGAATGGTCGATTGTTTACCAGGCGGGGTGAATGCAGTTGGACTGCTGGGTTCTGTTTCTCTGTAAGCTGATTATCTTCACCTGGAGAAAAACTCAAACCCCCAGTGGGGGAGGCCGCACACCGGGGGGGGGGGGTGCATCCCGTTGGCATTGTGCTGACGGCTCATGTGGGGGGTTCAGCAGGAGTGTGTGAGCAAGTTCAGGAAGATCAGCTGCCACGGTGACTTCAAGTCTGTCTGTGAATGGAGGTTGGTTCCGAGTCCCCACTTTGGGGGGCTGTCCTCGCTTAGGATGGCAGTGAGCCGAGCACAGAGCTGTGACACGTCTTACCCAGAGGAGCTGGAGAGTTGCGAGGCTGGGAGATGAGAGAGAAGGAGGCTCTGGGTGCAGCGTGGGAGTTCTGCCCCTGATGACTTTCTCCTCTGTACAGCACCTGATGCCTGCCATTTCCTCCAGTCATCTTCACAACACATAGGAGCAGCCCCATCTTACACAAGAAATTAAGTAATTCAGGGTCAGGTAATCACGGGAACTGGCATTGACTTCAGGTCTGCCAGAGTTGGAAAACTTCATCTCTGCACTCACCACTTTGTTCCAAAGGGAATTGGAGTGTCTGTCTCCAGAATGTGGCTTTGCTCTGTTAGGAAATGGCCCCAGGGCTGGGAAGGCGGCTCAGTGGTAGAGTGCTTGCCTTGCATGCTTGAGGCCCTGGGTTTGATTCCTCAGCACTACATAAACAAAAAGAAAAAAGCCGGAAGTGGCGCTATGGCTCAACTGGTAGAGCGCTAGCCTTGAGCTGAAGAGCTGAGGGACAGCGCCCCAGCCCAGAGTTCAGGCCCCACGACCGGACCCCCCCAAAAAAAAGAAAAAAAAAGAAATGGCCCCAATAAAAGCTGCTGTCTTCACTTGAAAGGTAGGGGAATCAGGAGATACTATGGGTGGGGCATAAAAGCCTGTGCAAACAAAGGATCATCATTCTATTGTTGGTATACATCCTAGTAAGGACATTTTAAGTGCAATGCAAACATAGCACGGATTCCCTGCTGGTGTTTCTAACTTAGTAATTTGTAAGTTCGGCTTCTGAGCAGATCTTCATTGAGACACTTAAGTTGTAAAGAAAAATAACACGGCTTTGGAGTTCATCAACTTGGAAATTTTTTTATTTTACTTTGTGAAGACAAGGCCTCTCACACATGGAAAGGAGAAGCTAATTCATAAGTGTACAAGTAAACAGACACAGTTTGTATGCAAGTGTGCACAGATGTATTAATTCATAAGCGTACAAGTAACAGACACAGTTTGTATGCAAGTGTGCACAGATGTAGTCATAAGTGTACAAGCAACAGACACAGTTTGTATGCAAGTGTGCACAGATGTATTAACTGAAGTATGGTATTTGCAGGGGAGAATTCGGATGGTAAAATTCCTCAGGAAAACAAACGCACAGTCCAACGAAATGAATACCAGGAAACTGGCACTTTAAAGGTATGAGGAGGTCAAGGGGAGGGAGGGTGGATGAATGGAGAGAGGAAGGCAACCATAATACTTCACGCGTATTCTGTGAAACCAAGAATTGAGAACAGGGCTGGTTTGGGAGAGAATGATGAAGGGGTGGCATGATCAAGGTGCATTGTATTTATAAACTGATGTGTGCCACCACTGATAACAAAACCACAATATAAAAGGGGCAGCGAACACTGGGAGACATTGGCATAGGTGAGAATTACCTGCCTGACCACTGATAGAACCACACAGGCATTTCAATGGGGAAAGCCATTTCCCAGAAATCATCTCAGGGAGACAGTGAATGTTTTGTCTTTAGGGGGTATGCAATATTTGGATGTCATAGAAAGGAAGGATTTGAGGCACGAGCAGGGGTGGTGGGGGAGGAGTATGCCCGGTCCCTTCCTGTGCCGGTGAGGAGCAGAGGGACATAGGGTTGCGGTGGAGGCGTGGGGAGAGGAGGCTAGAGGAGGCCTTGAATGTCACATGGAGGACGGGTTTTGTGCTGCAGCTGCAGAGGACTGTCAGGAGCACAGAGGGAAGATTTCCCCGGTGGTGCTGTGGAGGCAGAGACAGGAACCAGAACACTAATTAGGCGTTCATTGCTAA
Source organism: Dipodomys spectabilis (assembly GCF_019054845.1). Classification (NCBI taxonomy): domain Eukaryota; kingdom Metazoa; phylum Chordata; class Mammalia; order Rodentia; family Heteromyidae; genus Dipodomys; species Dipodomys spectabilis. The sequence continues at coordinate 8,999,435 of NW_024870753.1, read as the reverse complement.
TATGCTCATAGGAGGGGTGGCCAGGAGAAGGATGTGAGAGATGTGGAAAGTCAGTATGAAAGCACAGCTGAGTTACTCAAAGACAAATTTCCAAGTGGGTAATGAGAAGAGGAGAAACTCTCTGACACAAAAATAGCACAAGGTGAAGGAATTCGGTGCGGGCGAGTGGTTACGAAGGTGGCTATTTTGAGATAACGAACTTGCTTCTGGATGTAACGGGTTTTGATGTGCTGTTAGAACGTGACGTGTAGACGTCCACGTATAAAATTGCCAAGTGCAGATATCTGAATTCTGATGGTGTGAAGCCCTGGAGTGCCAGCGTGAACCGTGAAACCAAGAGCTGCTGAATAATTTAGGCCCCAAACGCTCTGAGATGTCAAACCTCAACCTGTCACTAAATTATTCACATTTGATTTTGTTCTCATAATGAATGGAGCGAAGAATCTGTTTTTTTTTTTCCCACAGATTTTTTTTTTGAAGTTGGCAAAAATAATAGGTTTTAAAGAAGTCACCAGTGATCACTGAACTTACTTGGGAGATTTTTTTTTTCTTTTTGGTGAGGAATGCCTCACATACTGGAAAGTATAAAATCCAATGGCAGAATATTATACACGAGTCCCCCTATACATACCACTCCCATCAGGAAATGGAATGCTTCCAACACTCCAAAAAGTGCTTTATAAGTTAAGGTCTCTCCAAGGTGCTACCTTCTGGAATGACCACCACTTTGACCAATATCCACTTAAGTTATTTTTATGCCTTCAGCTCTGTATGAATTGAATCATACAATGATATATAGTCTGTACCACATACTACATATGATCTTGTATCTATGATAATATATATCTGTCTTTGGTTAAGATGCATTTTTCTAGTATATTTTATGGAAAGTTTTACAAATCTGGAGACGTGGATGTAATTTACACTGATCGAGGAATGATGCCACCCTAGTGCACCAATGCACACACAGCCCCTATGCGTGGCCTTTGGCCTGGTGCTCCATAATTGTACACTTAACACATACCATTTGCTAAAATGATCAAATCAATAAAAAATGGTAGATTTGGTGACTATACTCAGAAATAGACTTGAATATAGTCAATAGCTAGCCTGAGAACATGCTCTGTCACCTTCCCATTTTTCTCTTTTGGTGTTGTTGAAACATCAAAACTAATGTTGCTCATGAAGTCTTTGTTTAGAGCCAGGTTTAGAGGTTGTGCCCTTGGGATGCCCTTGGAGCTGCCTGGAACTGTCCTGTGACATCTTTCCATGAACAGGGCCAAGGAAAGTTGGGGTAAGCCAGCACCATACGGGGGCTGACCCACGGGGTCAGAGTTACTTTTATGATGGAGTGAGCCAAGGGCATTGAGGAACGTGTGGAGGCATTGCAGGACGGATGTGTCTAGCAGGGGTTGTTCATGGAGATGACTGCACCCTGCAGATGTCCATTGTCCAGTTGTTCTCCAGGACAGGTTGAATAAGAGATCCATCTCTGTGACGGGTCTTTCCTGTCTGGATTGTGGGTGGGTGTGGTAAGAGTAGGGGTGGAAGGTGGAACTTGGCTATTAGGGGCAGGAGGAGACACAGAGGCTACCATAGGGTACAGAATGGATGGAGGGATGTTCACGTAGAGACTTCTGGAATCTGGCAGTAAATGATTTATGACCCAAACCTCCGACTTCTTGGTGGATTACTGTTGGCATCTGTGGTATTGGAGGTGAGGGAGTCTTTGTTTCTTAGAGGGAAAATGGCAAAGAAAATCAGGACATTGAAAAGTAGCACTGGGAACAAAAAGAAGGGGGTAAAACTGTACTTGGCAAGAATTCAGAGACCGCCAACTGTATTTATTGAAATGGCATTGAATTAAAAACCCGAAGGAGGAAAATGCATCTTCTTTGGTAGATTTAAAAATCAAAACACAACAATAACAACAACCAAGGCCATCCTTTACCAGTAGACAGAAAAGAAAACAAATGCATGCAAGCTTTTTCTTTTTGCTTTTTTTCCCCTCTTCTTTCTTCCCTAATCTCCAAACAAAGAGATCTGTGCTGGCTGTAGAGACACGTAAACAGCACCTCCATACCAGGATGGTTCTCAATCTTTCACCCCGTATCTCCTCCATTCTGGGCTCTGTCCCACCCCCTTCTCCTCCACCCGGGCAGAGCCCAGCCAGCACCCCATGCCCCCCCAAAATACATGGCATTTGTTTACAGAACATGAGCTTTTGCAATGGCAATAGGAGCTCCTCCCTCTCTCTCCCTCCTCTCTCTCCCTCCCTCCTCTCTCTCTCCCTCTCTCCTCTCTCTCTCCCCACCCTCTCTCTCCCTCTCTTCCCCTCTCCCCCCCCTCTCTCTTTCTCTCCTCTCTCTCTTCCTCCCCCCTCTCTCCCACTCTCTCCTCCCTCTCCTCTCCCCCCCAACCTTCTGGCTGTTTGATGGCCAAAACTGAGATTGTGGATGGACGAGAACAATTAGAAATTCTACTTACCCCTCTGGGGATCACACGATGATAAACCACATTTAAAATTTTTGTGTGTAAGGAATTAGCTACAGCTTGGGCAGGAGGCTTTTTGACACATTTCCTGTGTCTTTCTGGCATTGGTAAGTTCTTGTTAGGATGCTGGTCCCACCCTCTCTCTCCACTCACCCCCCCTCTGCACACGCGTGTGCAAGCTCGCCAATTCCAGCACCTTCAAAAACATGTAAGGGGGGCTTTCCTCTCCAAGATGACCTGAAAAGACCTTTCGTTTGGCACAAGACGTGATTCTACTGATAATAAAGGACTTTCCGGGGCAGGGCTGAGGACGGGAGGGCTGGGGAGGGGGAGGGCATATCACTTTAAAGACTAATCCTGCTGCATTTTTGCGGGGCTATTCATTTCCTGTAGTTAATTTCCCACATTTCACCTACTGCACAAATGGCCAGGATTTTTCTTTCTTTCTTTCTTTTTTCTGTAAGGTACACACTGCGCTCTTTGTCTAACTTGGGACCCAGGGCTGAGGGTGAGTTGGGGGGCTGGGCTGCCCCCCACGGCTCTCCACAGGAAGCTGGGGTCTCGGCACCCAGCAGCTCCGTTTCTTTCTGCCTGGAGTTTTAGTTTTTGGCAAACCTTCCCCTCCCCGCCCGCCCTCCCCCATGGATTCCGGCAAGCAAAGCCTTTCTTTGTTGTTTTAGGAAAGCCTCAATTTTTCACTTAATCCAGAATTCCACATAGATGCTGATGGTGTGTGTTATTGACTGGCTCCTCCCCTACTGGCAGAGAGAGGGAGGGAGAGGGAGAGAGAGGAGAGAGAGAACTATATACTGTGTTTATTTGGCTTCTCAGCGAGATGGATGTCAGGACCAACCCCAGCAAGCTGCAGCCTGTCTGCCCGCGGCTCTTTCTGTGGAGTCCAGCCTGGTGAAGCCACCCACCCAGGCGGTGCCTGCGTGCTGCGTATCCCCAGCATAGCACGGTACTAGTTGAGGAGTCAAAGGCGAGGGTTGACTGAGGATATTTTCATCTGGGCTCAACCCGATGAGATGTGAGGAGGGAAAAAGAGCCAATGGAGCCAGTGGGGACCTGAGATGGCTGTCCTTGTGCTGGTGACAGAGCTGGCACTTGAAGTTTAACAGGGGCAGGGATGAGGTCAAGGGGAGGGGCGGATGAATGAAGAGAGGAAGGGTGAGAGAATGTGGCCCTAATACTCCAGAATACTCAGGAAAATTGAGGGGATGGGCGGGATTGGGATGGAGGAGAATGGTGAGAGAGGTGACATTAAGATGTACCGGCCTCGTAAACTGACATGTTGGGTTGGAATCCCTTTGTCAATGACTTAAAGATAATAATAATAATAATGGTAATAATAAAATCAAGGTGTCTTGCTCTCCCGGCCGTGAGCACAGCCAGCGTACGAGGTGAGCAGGAAGGCTGCTCACAGCCCACACTTTCTCCCCTCCCGTGTAGATGAGGAAATCCTCTGCCCGGAGGCTCCCAGAGCCGAGGTTTACTCCATGACCCTCGTTGCATAATTCGGTTTTTCTTTTAAATTGTTCATTCATTTATTTATCAGGACAGGTCCACATCCAGCTTTTGGCTGGTTAATTAGAGATAAGAGCCTCATGGATTTTTTTCCTACCCATGTCTCTTGTTTTGAAGCACCTTTGTCCTGCCGACCTTCCTTCTTTTTCCCTGGCCCTCTCCAATGAAATACCTTGCTCTTAAAAGATCTGCATAAGTAGTCACTTAGGGATCAGTCATCTTGATTATGATTATTTTTTTCTAAGAGACAGACAGTACCCATTTTAGGTTCTGTAGATGGTTTTTGCAATGGCTGGATACCATCCTCATAATGCACAAGTTGCCTTAGCTAATTCCATCAATACAGGAGTGTGACTGGGTTCTAGTTAGGCTTCATTTCCAGAGGCTGAAGTAACTACTCTTCATTTGTGTTTACAAATGTAAAAGCCATCCACAACCCTGGACAGAGAAGCACAGCCCATGTGCGGATCCCCGACTTAGACTCTAACAAGAGGTTCCCTCACTGTGACCCTTCCAAGTGCTGGGAAAATGTCCAGAACCCACTTCTTAGAGGGAACAGTGCCACGCATGAAGTATCACACGATGGTGGCCTCCCCCTGGCTCTCTCCGAGGATGGTGGCATCGCATGGTGAGGGTTGGCTTTGCTCAAGATGTTCACTTACAGGGACTCCTCAACGCATCTGGGAGGAGGCAGTTACCTTGGACTTGTGGCCACGCCCGTAGTGTTCTGATTTGGGGATGTCACTCCAAGCCTTTGGGTCTCACTTTTTCTAACCACAAAAGTGGAAAGAATAAAGGCCACGTAAAAGAGTTGGTATGAGACTCAATTATGCAGATGCCCCGTGTGACAGTGTTCTTGACGGGGATGGTGACCATTTCATAAATGAGGGACTCTGCTCATGTTCCCGTCCAGCCTGCATTGGCAGGGGCGGGGGGGGGGGGGGTCAGCCTGAGTTGTCGTGAAATAGCATAATGGGAGCATTGGACATGGTGACATCTCTGATATTTAAAGTTTTTCTCCCTGACCTTTTCAGAGGTTGATGTGGAGGCTAGGGAGAGAATTCGTACATTTTTGGTAAAGGACAAAAGACACACTCTCTCTCTCCCTCCCCCCTCCCTCCCTCCCTCCCTCCCTCCCTCCCTCTCTCTCTCTCACCCTCTCTCTCATCCCCTCTCACCCTCTAGACATTGTGATATAAGCAACACCTGAACTGATGGTGTAGAAGCAGTACCATGTCCACGGCCAAGTAGAGCCAGGTGTCTGGAAGGGAGCTCAGCATGTCCCAGCCATTTCTGCAATGGTGTCTTCAGGCAGACAGCCACTGCGGCCTGGATGCCAGGACCCTAGGGAAGGAGAGTCAGGGAACCAGGGCTGCCCCCGGGACTTGTACTAGTGTTTGCAGGAGAGCGAAGTCCTCGGGGAAACCAGCAGGAGTGGAGGGCTGGGGGTCCAGAGGCACCAGAACAATGCCTTGTAAATATGGCACCCCGTCTCAGTGCAGCCTCGGGGGGCTTCTGGGTATAATTAAAAAACGCACTAGTGCAGAGGTCAGTTTGCACAAAAATTATTCCTGCCACGTGAGCGATGTGATCAACAGACACCTCTTGGTCAAAGTTTGAGAATTTTACCTTCAGTGTAAAGACAACTTGTGTTTCTGAATTTATCAGCGGGCGGATGTGATGTGAACTTACTATTTTATGTAAGATGGGACTTGGGCTTAATTTCTCATGATTTAAAATTTCTTGAAGGCTTTGTAAAAGAAAAAAATTAAAATTCTATGTGTACTTAGTGAGTTACTATTGTTTCAACAAATGGTTTGAAATTACAATTATATAGAATCCAATTAAATATATGAACTTATAAGGGTGATGTCTGAAAAAGCATCATTGATCTTTCAAATTCTTGTAATGCTACAAATTATGTAGGTAGAGTGGGGTAGTTGAAATTGTAATGTCTACACCTTTAGTTATCCTTAGATTAATATTAAACTGATTAACTGGTATATAATTTCTGGATATACAAGCAAATTCTAAGTCAGAAAACAATGCCACTTTTAGTTACTAAATATAGCTTGAATGACCCTACCTCTTTTTTTTTTGGGACCAGTTGTGGGGCCTGAACTCTGGGCCTGGGCACTGTCCCTCAGCTCTTCAGCTCAAGGCTAGTGCTCTACCACTTGAGCCACAGCGCCACTTCCGGCTTTTTTCTTTTTGCTTATGTGGTACTAAGGAATCGAACCCAGGGCCTCGTGCATGCAAGGCAAGCGCTCTACCACTGAGCCACCTTCCCAGCCCCCTACCTCTTTTTTTTTTCTGTAGAAATGACTAGACTTGGGAAAAGTGTACAGAGGTCATTAAGTCACACAATAGTTGTGCTCATTTTTCTACTTTGAAATTTGCTAAAGTGATGCAAAATATATGCAGAAAAAATTAACCAAGTTGTTATTTGCTTCCTGCTTTCTATGTTCTCTTCTGTCTAGAAAGTCCCAAGTAGCTTATTTTACTGATGGAAGTAATTGATTTTTTTTAAAAATAAATTTTATAAATTTTTGAGGCAATGCTATGTATAATGAATTTGGAGAAGAATAAATATATATACAAGATAAATATAACTTATTTGCTTCTTTGGGAAATTGTTACTATTTATTATTTTTTCCAGTCCTGGGTCTTGAACTTTGGGCCTGGGTACTGTCCCTGAGCTCCTTTTACTCAAAGCTAGCACTCTACCACTTGAGCCACAGTGCCACTTCTGGTTTTTTTTTTTTTGCAATTAATTGGAGATAAGAGTCTCATGTATTTTCATGCCCCGGCTGGCTTCAAACTGTGATCCTCAGTTCTCAGCCTCATGAGTAGCTAGGATGACAGGCGTGAGCCACCAGCACCCAGTGGCTATTGTTACTATTTAATAGGATGGTAAATTTAATTAAAGCTATCTATCTACACACATATGTAGATATAGTATATGTATATGTATACCTATACCTACACATAAATATTGTTTAATTTTATATGCTAATAAAATCAAAAGGTTTAATGATCTATTTTCATAGGTTTGTATTTTCATATTTAAATGCATATATAGGCGTATTAAGATTAATTTGAAGCATTAAAAAATTAAAAACATAATAAAAGACTAATTGTGCATCATTCCATCATACCTGGCATTATAACTGACCAGAGCCGACTTAACTTGTGTAAGAGGATTGTGGAGTTGCATGCAAATGAGGGTGGGCACCATTGAAGAGGTGGGGGTCCGGAGCCAATCCCCTGGGGTTACGATCCTCGGTCTGGAACACTACAAGGCATGTGTCCTCCTCAGCTCCTTCACGTTAATTAGCTGGTTGCAGGCATCTTGCCGTGGCTCACCTGAGCCAAGAGGCTTGCAATTAGTTGAAGTGGTTCCGTGCACAGGAAGTCTCGCTGTTGGCTTCTGGGGCCGGAGGGAGTATTGTATTTTCTTACCGTCGGAGTGATAGCAACAGAAATCTGGCTTGGCTCTCTGGGATGGATGATGAATAGGTGTTAATTCGTTCTTTCTTGGGGAACTTCAGTGAGTACAATGTGTGTTTTGATGGATCAGGGATTGGATAAGTAGTTCAGAGGCAAGCAGAGAGCTACCATTGCGTAACACATCTTGGAGGGAACCTCAGACAACTTTCCTAATTTACTTTGGAAGTTATTGAAGCACAGAGAGCTGAAGTTATTATTTGTTCATTAATTTAGTATTTATTGTGTGCCAGTACTGGGGCTTGAACTCAGCATGGGGGCTCTGTCACTTGGGCTTTTGTTTGGTCTGCTTTTTGTTCTCAAGGCTGGTGCTCTACCAGTTGAGTCATGTATGGGCTTTCCTGCCTGGGTGCCTTCAAACCATGATCCTCAGATCTCAGCCTCTTGAATAGTTAGGATTACAGGTGTGAGCTACGGGTGCGGCAATACTTTTGGGATGTTTGAATAAATGAATGACTAAATGAAATAAATACTGGTTTTAGTTTTCTTGTGAGAATTTTAGTACAGTTGACTTTTAAAAATTCCTTCCAAGCCAGGTGCCGGTGGCTCACGACTGTCGTCCTAGCTACTCAGGAGGTTGAAATCTGAGGATCGCAGTTTAAAGCCAGCCTGGGAGGAAAGTCCATGAGACTCTTATCTCCAATAAACCACCAGAAAACTGGAAGTGGTGCTGTGGCTCAAATGGTAGGGCGCTCGCCTTGAGCTGAAGAGCTGAGGGACAGCACCCAGGCCCAGAGTTCAAGACCCACGACAGACAAAAAAAAAAAAAAAAAAAAATCCTTCAAGTTCTAAATTTCAGTGACTTAACAACTGCACCACCAAGCACCATGCAGTGGTGCGCACAGGTGTGGAGAGATGTGTTGTGTGCCAGGCCCTCTGGTGTGCGGCCATCCGGGTACTTACACACACTGAGATGCTGTGCTGCTGTTGGATGGCATTTCCTTCCTGGGCCAGTGTTGCGCATGTGGTCATCATTGACCAAAGTCTCATTATATGCAGCACGATTCTACTTATGATTAGAAGGAGGAGGAGGAGGAGGAAGAAGTGCAAGAAACATCTTCTCAGCACTTTCTGTGTCCTGTACTTTGATTTAGTTTGAGTCAGACACTTCATGGCTCGTTTTGATCCTTGTTGCCATGGTCTGAGGCACAGGGTTGAATTTGCACTCACCCAAGTAATATAGGGACAATGCCAGCGTGTGAACGCTAGGGGTCAAGGGTGACCCCTACCTGCCTTGTCTTTGCTAGGTATGCAGTCCTTTGTAAGGTGAAGGCCGGGGGCTCTGTTCTGGGGCTGCCAAGTTCACTTTTCCTTGTGACTAACAAGCTTCTTGTCTAAACCTCCTGCGCATAGGAATTATCTCCTGTGCAGATATGATTATGCTTTATATTTCCTTCCACCTGCAGCCCCAAGCAAGCCTTGAGTTGCTGATTCCATTTGTCTTCTAAATCGCTCCTGTGGAGGTGGACATTGCTGTCACCCACCCAGGACGTCTCACAAGGCCTGGCCAGAACCTGACGGGAGCAGGGTGGGTGGGGGTCAGCGGCCCGGGAAAGTGAGCTGAAAGCTCCAGAGGAGCGCCAGTCTTTGGACTGCTGAGGCTTCGTGCTCTGGCCCACTGGCCGCAGAAAGATGTCCACTCAGCCTGCGAAGAACGAAGGAGAGAGATGAAGGCTTCCTTCCTTCCCCCTCCCCTCTCCTCTTCTCTGCCCTCTCTTCTCCCCTCCCCTCTCCCCTCTCCCCTCCTCTCCCTTCCCCTCCTCTCCCCTCCTCTTCCCCCTCTCCTTTCCTCTCCCCTCCCTTCCCTCCTTTCCTCTCCCCTCCTCTTCCCCCTCTCCTTTCCTCTCCCCTCCCTTCCTCTCCCCTCCCCTCCCCTCCTCTCCCCTCTCCTCCCCTCCTCTCCCCTCTCCTCCCCTCCCCTCCCCTCCCCTCCCCTCCTCTCCCCTCCCCTCCCCTCTCCTCCCCTCCCCTGTCCTCCCCTCCCCTCCCCTCCTCTCCCCTCTCCTCCCCTCCCCTTCCCTCCCCTCCCCTCCTCTCCCCTTCCCTCCCCTCCTCTCCCCTCTCCTCCTCTCTCCTCCCCTCCTTTCCCCTCCCCTCCCCTCCTCTTCTCTCCCCTCTTCTCCCCTCCTCTTCTCTCCTCTCTCCTTCCCTCCCCTCCCCTCTCTTTCCCCTCCCCTTTCCCTTCCCCTCTCTCCTCCTCTCCTCTCCTCTCCTCTCCCGTCTTCTCCTCTCCTCTTCTCTCCTCTCCCCTCCCCTCTCTTTCCCCTCCCCTTTCCCTTCCCCTCTCTTCTCCTCTCCTCTCCCCCTCCTCTCCTCTCCTCTCTCTTCCCCTCTCCTCCCCTTTCCTCTCCTCTTCCCTCTCTTCCCCTCCCTTCCTGTCCTGTCCTGTCCTTTCTGTGTGAGTCCAGGGGCTTGAACTCAGGGCTTAGGCACTGTCCCTTAGCTTTTTTGCTCAAGAACGGCACTCTGCCACTTCAGCCATAGCTCCCCTGTGGCCCTTTGGTGGTTAATTGAAGACGAGAACCTCATGGACTTTCCTTCCTGGGCTGGCTTTGGATCTCAATTCTTAGATCTCAGCCTAAATATCTAGGCTTAGAGGTGTGAGCCACCAATGCCCAGCTTTTCTTTTCCTCTTACTTTTGCATTTACGTGTTTAAGTCTAGAACCCTTCTTCTCTTTGATGGCTGAATCAGTTAAGACACCTACAACAGGAGCTGCTATTATTTCTTGGTGCACAACGACCCCACAACAAGGCAACTCCAAGCAATGGCAATCGTTCATTTTGCTTCTGAGCCTGCCATGTGGCTGGGTGTGGTGAGCTCCCCCAGGCCTGGTCCTCTCCAGAGGGTGTCTGGGGACCTCTCCGAAGATGGTGCACATAGCTGGGAGCTGGCGGAGACCGGGGCTGCATGGAAATCTTCTTAACTCTGATCTCGGCCTCTCTACGCGTCCTCTCTAGCGTGATGGCCCCCATGTCATGGAAATGCTTATGTGCCGGCCCAGGGCTTTCAGAGCTGCTGTTCCAAAGGTCCCAGCTGGAACTCAAACCCTGGACAACCTGGCCCCGGAGGTCAGTCAGTCAGGCAGCCCTCTGGCCGGTCGGCATTCAGGTGGAGGGACGCTGGCCTCCAGCTGTCAATGGAAGCTCCAGAGAACTGTGGAGCAGCGAGCGAGCTCACGTCCACTCTGGGATTGCGCGTCACTAGGGAGAAGTGTGACCTATGGCCGCTCCGATCACCTGTCCAAGTCAGGTGGCAGAGGTGACATTCAGACCTAGGCATCTGGTCTCCGTAGAAGAGCCCTCTGGCTCTTTATTTTAATCTCTTTTAACTTACAAGGAGGAACCACGTATTAAAAAAGAAAAATCAACTGAGGCTCAAAGTAAGGAAAGAAAAGCCTGGTCTGCATCATATTTTATGGACATAATTATCCCAGCAATTCAGGGAATCCCGGGACTCTGGCCTTGGAGGGGGAGGGGCTCTTGAAGCTTCTCGTTTGCAGACAGTTTGCAAATGTCAGTGTGTTTTGCTCTCCAGTCACCATCAATGACAAGAAGTGTAGGATCACTAGAGACAGATTCCCAAATGATGGAGACCTCAAGTTTAAATACTTGGGGTCAACTGACTTCCCACAGGGGTCTGAAATCCTATCATGCTCTGCTTAAAATGTGTTTTAAGTGATGTGTTCAAGGATCTTTAACAGGAACTCAGAATGAGCGATGATCTACCTTTCATGGAAGGACGTTTTAAACTGTCTTGTGTTGCGCTTGTGGCCTTGGTGTTTTACACTTATGGGTGCAGAACCCCTGGAAGCATTAGGAGTCTTTGTTATGGAAGAAAAATGCAGCTCTCTTGGACAGCAAAACAGTGGGCTTCTGCCACACTGTCGATGCGCACACGGGCTGTGGGGCTGTGGTCTTTCCCTTATTGTAGTCCAATGCTGAAGAAGAGTAATTTCTTCTTCCAAAGAAAAGGTAGAAGTCTCCACAGAGGGCCCCGTAGGAGGCAGGGGAAGAGGGAGGAAGGAGAAAGAGAAGGAGAAAGAGAGAGAGAGAGAGAGAGAGACAGAGACAGAGACAGAGACAGAGAGACAGAGAGACAGAGAGACAGAGAGAGAGAGTATATTCTTTGCTATTAAATTCCTTTTTTTAAAGGGAAATATAATCTGTAAAGTAAAAGATCCCGCTAGAGATTATATACCTAGTGGAGTTATAAAAACATCTGATCCATCTACTCAGAGCCCTGATCTCAAATTAGGGGGGTGCATTTGTAATCACTACATACTTGGCAGAGCGTCTGGAGTAGATTAATCATGGGTTGCAATGGTAAGAATGAGTGTATCCCATGTGTGAATGAATAATAGGGTTTTGGAATGCGGGTGGGTGTACATGAGTGAGTTTTCTATCTACCTACAAGTGTCACTATTCTAATCTTCTATAGCAATTAATGATATGAAAGCTTTGTTGTTCTCTTTTTGCCCCACCAACAAAACACCCATTTTCTAACAAAGGATAAGTGAGGCGGAAAGAAACCTGCCCTTTTTAGTCAAAACGGGAGGCCACATAATGTGAACCACAAAACTAAAGCTGCTGTATTGCTGGAGACACCGGCTGCTTGGTCTACACAGGGCAAACGCACAGGAAGGAGCAGCCACCTCACAAACCCAGGCCAGAGATGATTACCATTAGACTTCACTTTCCGAGGCCAGACCCCGTATTTCCCCGAACCTTAGCGCATTTGTCTGAGAAGCTCAATTATCTGCTTTAGTTTGGATCTTTGTGGATGTACACATGACTGGGAAAAAGTAGGAGCAGGGGGAAAACACTGGAGTAAAAAAGTAAAATTACTCTTTGAAGAAAATTTACCTTGATGCATATGATTTAGGGTGTCCAGATAGGAATTCCTTTGCTCTTTGGGATTTTTTTAATTGGGGGAACCCAATAAAACCATTTGGAATGGTAAGATTTCAAAGGAAAGAATTAGCTTTTATGGAGGATTTTCCTCTAGCATCAACCTAATTTGTTCTCTAACCACAAAATGAGGGCATGCACAAGTCTCCAGGGAACTGGGAACTGCTTCTGCTGTTCTGGCCGGTCTCTAGGGAGGTGTGGTGGGGCAGGGTGTGGTGGGGCGGGGCAGGAGGGATGTCTCACTTAGAGGTGAGCAACACCATGGCTCAGGGCAGTGAATAATTCCCAGTTGCAACTTCACCCCATAGAGGGGAGGAAGCTGACCTCTGCTTATGCTCGCAGCAGAGGTAACAGGCCGACGTCCATGCTGCTGACGCTCCCCCTTGCAAAGTAGTGAATAAGCATATCAACCAACCGGGATAGGGTTCTCATAAAAAATGAGAATGATATAAACAACTCAAGTGAACAAACACAACACCGCAATGACTCGCGCTTTCATATTTCTCAAATGGATGTGCACTACCTATATACAAGTATAATAGGCATGATCCATCTATGCGCTAAGCGAATGGCTCTGACACTGAACTCCATCCATAGTTCCAAAAGGAAAAGTGCCGATGGACCGACAAACCAGAAGCAGAGGCCACCAGGGTTCCGGTGGTGTGGTTCTCAACATCCCTCACGTGCTTTCCCAGTATGCTTGAATTTGGTTGGGTGCAAGACATTCTCCTTTTTAATTGTTTCCCCTCTGGTGTAGATCCTTGGCCATCCCTCCTGTTCCTCTTCAACCTCCAACTCCTCCCGGCCAGGCTGAGCCTTTGGTTGCCAGTCCCCGAGCGAGGCTGGCAGAGAGGCTCTTCAAGCAGCTGGCAGCCTCCGGACACACTGTGGAATCCTCGTCCCACACAGTGGCATTCAGTGGGTTCCATCTTGGGTGTTTGATGCTTGCAGTCGTTGTTGCTGCAGGAAAACAGAGAGAGGAGCCAGATAATTGGATTATATTCTTCGTAAGAACTTTGTGAGACTTTGTTCCCATCGTGTTATTTAAGGCATCCGGGAGGGAAGCATATGCTGGGTTGACCGCTCCTCACACTGGACCTCTGCGTCAGGCTGCCCTGGGAGACTCAGTGGGGACACAAGGACGGCTCCCGGTTCAAAGACGTGGGGCCACTTTGTCTACTCTCGTGAGACATCGGCCGGCTAGTTGGCAAAGTCTTCTTCTCTGGGTCTTTTCCCTCTTCCTGCAAGTATTTCATGCTAAGTGGCAATTTCATGGGAAAGGCCTTTCTGAATTTCACATCTAGCCCATGGCAAGGAATTTAGCACTGAGACGATGAATCTTCTGAAGATGACATGAATTAAGAGTGTCTTTTTTGCAACATTTCCCCACCACTTCCTGGCCTCTCTAGAAGGCAGATGTCCTCTTGGGCTCCAGCTTACTTGAGGTTTTCTAATCCCATTAGGTTTTCTTCTTTCCCTCTCTGCCTCCCATCAATGGACTGGCTTTTGAACTCTCCCTGAAGGTGGCAGGTAAGAGGAAGGCTCTGATGTCACCAGGATGAGCTGGACTCCTTTATTGAAGAACCCAGCCTTTTTGGACACAGGCTCTTTAAAGTACTGTGAGCCTCTGTGACTATAAAGGGGTTGGGCAATTACTTACCTTGTGCAGAGAGCAGGACATGTGGGGAGATTGGAACAAGAAGGGATTCGGAAGTGCCCTGGGGCACAGGTCATAGGTATTTAGTTAGGAGGCATTGACAGTGGGCTGACCAGCATTCATGACAAGTAGGTGTTCACGGAGGCAGGGAGTAGATTTTGATTGTTGGGTCTAGCAGGCTTGCCACTTCTCATCTGGCTCCTACTAGAGGCTGAATCACGGAGACTGCTTTTCTGTGTGAAGCAACATCTGTTTTGTGCCCGGAAGAGCTGGATTTGCTAAGTTTACTTTTCTGAAGTAGCCTTTCACTAAATTCCACTCAAAGCCCTTCTCCCATCGCTTTCCTCTAAAAGCACCGACGTCACGTTAGAGTTGCTTATGCCTGGGACTGTTGAATGACGCAGACACCAATGCCGTAACATCACGAGGGAGAGACTGTGTACACTTTTGCGGAGCAAAGCCTGGTGTCAGGAGTTTGTGAATGATATTTCACTTTCACTGTGTTCCAGGAAGAGAAGAGTTTCTGCGATTCTAGTAAACAGCTGTACCCCTCGGATTGGAGGTTGATGCAAAAGCATCCTCTTTCTTTGACCACTTCAGGATGTTGTGGCTGAGAAGATGCATCTTGTGGTTTGCGCTGGCAGCTGTGTTGTGTGGTCCTGGGAGGAAATGAAGGAATGAGCAGAGAATGAGGGAGGCAGGGCCTCTTGCATTTTAAAGGACTGGGGATCATATCTGGGTATTCCTATTATTTACATGCCTCTGCCACCTGCCTTTGTTCCTGCTCTGTCCTCATGGTGTTGGCTGAGGAGGTTACAGTGTCCTCCAGTCTCATCCTGGCTAGACCTTCAGTTATAGCATCATTTCTTTACTCAGGGACAAATCCTAAGCCATTTTATATGGATAATGGAGTACACTGAGCTTATTACCTGGTTTATGGAGTCTGAGGCAGACGTTTTTGATGTCTAAGGAAGCAGGTCTCCTCTGCTCTCTCAGGGCTCTCGTTCATCTCTGTTCTCTGCACCAGTAAGTGTGGCATGGTTAGTTTTTGTAATTCTTTGGCATGCATGATCTTGGATCAGAGGCCGCAGGCACAAGGAGATTCTCTTAATAAAGCTGCTGCTTGTTCTTGTTCTTTTGAAATCCTGAGGATTTGGAGGAGTGAGCAGAGACAAACCTCCAACACTAGCAGCTGTGGAAGGAGAGTCTTCTAATCCTGAAGATATAAAAAGGGACATCATGAAACCTGTAGCATAGCTGCCTACAAGAATTTTTCTGAATAAGACTAAATGTCATATACAAAATTAGAAACAATGCACATCTCGGAACTTCTTGCATATTCCTCCTGCACACCAGTTTCCAAGGTTTCTGAATCACACATAAAGTCACAGACAGCAATGACCCAATTCTTGGATACCCATTTCTTTGGTGGTCCATTTTTCATTGCTGTGACAAAATATCTCAGCCAAACAGCACAAGAGAGGAAGTGTTTGTTTTGCTTCCTAGTTTCATGGAGCCTAAGACACAGAGTGAAAGCATGCCTGTTCTGGGACATCCTCTTGTCCCCTTTATTCTATCCAGGTGCTACCCACATCAGGGCTGCCTTTTTCTCCTAGTTAAACCTCTCTGGAGGTGCTCACACAGACACTTCACTCATTGCCTTGGTACTTCTCAATCCTGTCAAGCTGACAGTTAAGGCTGGCCATCCTAGATGGGGATTGTATTGAATCTCTAAATTGTAATATGATCATTTTTAACATTATTAATTCTGCCAATTCATGAACAAAGGGGACAGGGTGGGTATTTGCACCTGCCATTCTCTTCTTCCATGTCTTTCTTCCGTTTTTATAGTTTTCATCATAGAGGCCTTTCATCTCCTTGGTTAGGTTATCTCCTAGGAATTTTTATCCTATTTTTGAAGCCACTGTGAATGCAACATTCTTTTATACCAACAATACAGAAGTCTGGTCTTCTAGTTGTGTCATAGCAATCTTTCGTGCTCTATTCATAATTCTGTATTTTTCTTTACTGTAATCTGAATGATCCCATTCATTAACTTTGATTTTAAGTCCTGAAATTCTCTGTCTGATCTAGTCTACTGGTGAGTCTTTTCACTGAGGTGTTCTTTCTTTCTTTCTACTAGTACTGAGGCTTGAACTCAAGGTCGCATGCTTGCTCAGCTTGCTTTCCCAGCTGGTGTTCTACCACTTGAGCTGTGCTTTCAGTCTGGACTTTACTGGTTATTTTGGAGATAGAGTCTATTAGACTTGGCCTGGTCTGGCTTTGAACTATGAGCTTCAAATTTCAGCTTCCTGAATAAGGCTAGGGTCACAAACACAGGCCACCAGTGTCTGACTCCACTGAGTTTTAAAATTCAACCTAATGAATGTTTTACTTCTCAGATTTCTGTCCTCTCATAGCTCTTTATTGAACATCTCATTTTTCATTATCTGGCATTTGATTTACTTCAAAATCTTTGGAGCCAGTTGTTAGAGAACTTTTCAATCATTCTAAAGATTATCTCTTACTATATATCATTTAACTGATAAAATTTTACTTGTTTCTCATTGTCTACACCACCAGTTTCCAAACTTTTGTGTATGCTGATAGTAAACTAAATTTACATGTTATCTATATATATATACTGCTACACTAATATTGCATATATACAAAAACAAATATAGATATTCTAATTTGAAAACTGAAAATAGGAATAAATGCATAAAGAAAGCATCTAATATTTTTTGCTTATTATTTTAGTGAATTGCCTGGAGTCTCCCTGGAAATATGCAATGCAGTTTGGAAACTATTGGTCTAGAAAAATGAAATTCAGATCCTATTAAAGATTAATGTAGAAAGTCAAATTTTATTTCTTATATTACCTGTAAAAGTAACTGCTCCATAACTTCTTCATTGGTATATATTAAACTGTAAAAGGTAAGGGGTTTTATAATGATATTTCCATGCATGCTTATAATATACTTTGACCATATTTTCTCTTACAAGTAGAAAAGAATTGAGAAACATCATTCGTGTTCTTAAATTCCTCAATTCCTTACATAGGATTATATTCTATAAATGACCATTTCTCAGGTTAAATTTACTGAAAGACTACTTGTATATGATACCTTGTGTTGGGGGAGGGATGGTACCATTGTCAAATTTAAGTTTAGAAATCAGTACATTCAATGTCACTTCTTTGCCTGCTCACAATACATACATCAGCTCAGAGAAGAATCTTAAGAAGATATACAGCTCTCTTTAACTTAAAAAGTCTTGGTCATGGCATGTTTTATTTATTAAAACACCTCCTTTAAACAAAATTCATTATATGCACACATGGAAATGTCACAATGCAACTCTTATTTTACACTAATTAATATACACCAATATAACTGATATTGACACAAAAGCCTTACCTTGTTTACCTTTCACAGAATTGATACTCCGTGTGTTATAGTTTGTGAATGTTCCTGTAAGGAAATTTCTAGTTTCTTCTGAAGGCTTATCTGCTTTCCATATGAATAGAGAAAAGTTGGTGAAATTGGCAAGGGATCCTATCACATTGGAAACATAAATGCACTCTAGGAATTTCAGAGATCCTCCCTGAAAAAATAACTAAAGCAAGAAAGAGCTGGGGTGTGGCAGAAGAGCATTTGTGGAACAAGCACAAGGCCCCGAGTTCAAACGCCGGCACTCCATGACGAACATGAGTCAAAGTTACATCTTGTGGCTAAATCTCCTACCATTCCCACCCTACTGAGAACAAGCCACCCCTGAGTTCCTCAAGATGCTCATGGCACCATGGCCTGTGCATTTCTACTTAGAGAAGACAGTATGCCTGGGCACCCCCAGAATGATGGGTTCCAACATCTTGTGTTTCAGTACACTTAATGTAAAAGCAGAGCTATTCAGAGAGCACAGTTGGAGCCACTGTGTGTTGAACCAAGCCAGGTGGAAAGCGGGACCTTCTCCCTGGGATTGCTTGAATCAGATGGACTGGCCTTGGAAGGAAAGGGGTAGGATGGACAGGATCTGAGCAGGTGGCCACAGCAATAGCATCTGGGTTGACTTGAGTCGATCTTGGTAATTAACAAAAGGAGAGAAGAACCTTCATATACATTCCTTACCCTCTCTTCTGGCTTTCACGATAGAGTACCCCCCAAAAAGCCATGCATTTCTGAAATCTCCCTCCAATTCTGTATGGCACTCATTCTGTTTCCTCCCCCACCAGCTACAAGAACTAACCAGCACTCTGGTTTGGTTGTGAACTCACTGTGCGGAGGGGGTGGCCTGGCCTTGTGCTCACTCTCACCGCCTCTCCAGCAGGGATGAGGCCTGGATTCTACTCCAGCAAAGTGAGAAGGAAGCTAGGAAGAGGAGCTGACAGCTTCCTAAGCCAACCCACCCCCTGACGGGCCGGGTCAGTGATGAGAGGGAACGGCTGTCCACTGCCTGGCGAGGCAGGGGAAGTGGCTCTTCCCCGATCCCGGCGCCATGGCCAGCATTTCACGGGCAGCTAAACCCAAAGGGGAGCAAGTCCCCTCATTTGGAGGGATTAGTTTTTGAGACAAGGAAAGATGGCCAGACGCAAAGTAATGAAGAAGACAAGGTCTCTGCGTTTCAATAACTCCCTTTCCTTCTTCTCCTGCCCCTCCCCGAAAGGACTGAATCCTTTCCAACTGGAACGGGAACCTGTCTCCACTCCGAGCCAAGGCAGAGTTAAATAAGCCATTGTGCCATGTGCTCATGGGTAATTAGGCATGAAAGGAATCCGCAGTCCGCTCCCTCCATTGTTTCTCACAAGCTGTCCTTTTGCCTTGTGCCGAGCCCGGGGTCTCAGAGCTGGCACTCATACAGAGATATGGATGTGGTTGTCATGGCAACCCCTCGGGGCTGAGGAACTTTATGGTCTAATATTATTAAAGGGGCAAGGGTCAAAAGCCAGTGAGGCACTTTGTCTCTCAAGCCTGGGATAATTGTGTCAGAGATGGGGCAGGGCTCTGAGCTCATGGGAGAAGAGGGATTCCAGGAACACGGGGCTCCCTCCTGCTCCCCCCAACACCTGTGAAGGCGAAATCCAGGCAGCACATCGCAGAGCCTCCGTGTTCTCCTGCGCATGCCCCTTTCTGCACGGTTCACGGTTGTCCTTCAGATGCCCGTTGTCCTGCTGCTCCTCCCCCTTTGCTCCCCCCAAAGCTAGCTCTGCCTTCAGAAGCTTCCATCTGAGTGTCCGTGCTTGTGACTATGCACTTGTGTCTGTGTTTCTGGTCTTATTTCCAACTCTCAAACGACCACAGCAAGCCACTGGTCAGAGGGTGGCAGAAATATGTAGAGGACAAAGTCCCCTGTTCCTCTTGGACCCAGAACAGGGCGCCAAGAAGCCACTTCCTGCTGCTGTTTGACTGTTGCGTTGTGGAAAATGACAACTGTGCCCGTCAATGTGGGGGAAGGGGGGCGGTGCCACCATGAGCCGTGTGCACCCCGTCCCCGTGGCTGTCTTTGGAAAGTGAGCACACGTCCGTATGTTTCCAAGTGAGGTTAGCTGGTATTTTTCCCCCTGATGTTGGGGTTTGGTAGCACTCAGCAATGGAGGAGTGAGCAAAGCCTCAAGCAGGGTGTGAGGGAGAGACCGAAGTGAGCAGGCGTGGCAGGAGAGAGGTGGGTGAGCACTGTGTCTTGAGTTCTCGGCTGACATTGAGTGAAGAGAAAACACAAGCAATGCCTGCTCATGGTCACTGGCAGGGTGCATTTCCTCTCCCCAGGGTGAGTCCCTGTGTTCGCACGTGAACAGGCACCCTGGGAGATAAGTAGGAAAGGCGTGTGGCATACGGCCCTGCTCTTCAGATGTGGGGACCAGACCCAGGTGAGGAGACTGGTGGGATAATTGCAACATGGGTAAATATCGGACGGCTTGTTTCTCAGTCCTGGAACTCTTTAGGAACAAATCAATAAAACAAACAAGGTGCTCAAGTCAGTCCAGGGGGTCATCAGCATCTTTCCTGTCCATGTCATCATATGCTGTCCCAATGACTCTGGTGTGAAGTAATCCTTGACTTGCTATTGTCTGGGCAGCTTTCCCTTTGTAAGAAGTTTAATTAGTTTATTTAATTTTATTGTTTTATTTTAGGACCGAGTCTTGCTGTGTAGCCCAAACTGGTTTCAAACACATAATTGTCTTCTTCTAGTTTCTCCAGTGCTGAGATTACAGGAGTATGTACTCTCAGGCTCAACTTAGAAGGTTTTCAAAAGTTTATTATCTTTTTTTTGTTTTGTTTTTGGTCAGTTGTGGGCCTTGAACTCCAGGCACTGCCCCTCAACTCTTCAGCTCAAGGCAAGTGCTCTACCACTTGAGCCACAGCACCACTTCTGCTTTTCTGGTGGTTAATTGGAGATAAGAGTCTCAAAGACTTTCCTGCCCAGGCTGGCTATGAACCTTGATCCTCAGATCTCAGCCTCCTAACTAGCTAGGATTATAGGTATGAGCCACTGGTTCCTGGCTATCTTTTTAATTAGCAGATGCCAATTGCTATGCCTATAGTGTGTAACATAATGTTTTGATACATGTACACAAGATGGAAGGTCCAAATTAAATGAACACATCTGTGATCTCATGAGCATAATTTTTTGAGGTGAGAACATTTAAAATCCAAGAGTCCAGTCTACAATATATTATTAACTATAGTTATACAGTAGCTGTCCTAGCTTTTTTCTCCTGTACAATTGAAATTTAGGTCTAAGAATCCACATATAAGAGAAAACATGGGAGAAGGCTGGCATTTGGAGCCTCTAAAGGTTTGTTTTTGTGATGATAGAAATATTCTAAACATTGATGGCATAAATGATTGCACAAGTTTGTGACTGTTGATTCCTTCATTGTCTACTTTCAGTGGTGAGCAGTGTGGTATGTGAATTATATCTCTAATGGTTTAGAAGACAGAAAGTAGAGACAGATATTAGAAAGATCTAGCAGATAATGCTATCCAAAAGCCATTCTATCAGAAATAATCCAGGGGTTGGAGAGGGATGCTGGATTTTAAAAGGATTTTTAAAGTGCGAGAAATACGATATTGCAATTAATCCAATGGGGAAGCAGTGTTTGATGACACAGGAGGACGATGGAAAGAAGACTTTTAGGAGCAAGACTTTCAACTGGGCAAGAGAGAATGGAGACCTGGGACAGAGGGAGGGACTTGTTGATTGACACTTCAGCCGTCATGAGAGGGAAGGCAGACTACATTCAGCGATTCTGCCAGTTGGGTAGAACTGGAGTGAGAACTTTTGAAAGTTCTCCCTTAATGGTTTTGTGCTTCTCCTCTTTAACTAGAAGAAAGCAAGACTATCTGGTAGAGGGTGAAGAGAAGGAAGAGTGTGGAAAGACACAGAAGGAGACACTTGCAGATCTGCGAGTGACCCTGAGAGGAAAGGACGGTCCAGGGCAGGAAGTGGTGATTTTTGGGGACTGAGCTTCCATGGTGGTGCGTGTCACGTGAGATGCGTTGATGTGCATCTGGACTTTTCTCCAGCTGCACAGTCAGGCATGGGATAAGCAAAGACTGGGATTAAGGCAGGGTTTACATTTTCCCCCCAGTCTGTATTAGATTTCCAGAAAACAGACTGTGAGAGGATGATCTGCCTTCCAGAATTTACTGAGAAGTCGTGTCTGTCAGGGAGGGAGGGAAGGGGCCCTGGGCAGAGGAGAGGTTGAATGGCAGGTGCAGTTGTAATGAGGTGTCTGGCTGTCCTATTGGGAGCCATGGAGCTGGGACGATGCTCTCTGCTGTTCCATGACATGGTGAGGAAACTGGGCGTTTCCCAGAGGGCCGTGCCTGTGGGAGCGCAGTGCTCCCAGTGGGTGAGGAGGGGGCCCCAGGGCGAGGGGGTCATTGGATGGCATAGACCAGAATGGTCTGCAGTCCATCTTCAGTGGTACGTGCTGATTGCCCCTCCTAGGACACCCTCAAAACTCCCACTGGACTCTTTCTCTAGACAAACTTAGCTGATGGTGGCTAACCTCACCTCTGTACCTGGCCTCGAGCCTTCCACGGGTCCTCATTGTCCCTCCATGTTGCTGTTCATGGTCTCTGCATGTGTGGTGGCTTACCTGGAGGCAGGGCTCAGATTCTTACCTGTATGCTGTTGAAGCCCCGGGACCCCTGGCCACCAATCCATCCTCCAGCTTCTTCCGCTGGGGCTTGGTCCTTTGCTCAGAATTAGGCACGGAAGTCTCAACACTGGCCAAGCTCACTCCTGCCTTCCTCTCTGCCAAAGAGCCACCTTACCTTCTGATGCTCAGAGTCAATTTCTACCAATATGGCGGCTCCTTCCTTGGCTGCTGCTATTTGTGTTAAAAGGACCCAAAGTGCCCCAGCCACAGCCATTGTTAAAGCACAGAGGGACCTGACTCTGTCCCCTGGTTGATACTACTTTGGGATGAGGATGTCCAAGCAGGTAAGGCAGACGCTGGGGAGGAGCAATCACTGGGGGCTCATGTAGCTCCCAGACCTGTGCACGCCCCCTACCGGGCACAGGATCACAAAATAGTCACTGAATTAAAACATACGCCATGCCAAGGAAGGAAGCAGCCTAGGGGTGGAGGGTATCAGCTGTAAGCTGGTGTCTCAGCTACTCCTTCAACAACAGGCCTTTCTAAGGCTCTATTAGTCGCTCAATTTATTTGCCACTGTTCCCTCCGGGCAGGCTGGTGAGAAATCATGAACACCAGAGGCTGATAGGATGCTTTCTGCCATGTCTGATCCATTCAGCTTCTTTCCAGCTGTGTTGTGAAGGAGCAGTATGGCTTGTGACAAAGGAGCATGCGCACGCACGTGTGTGTGTGTGTGTGTGTGTGTGTGTGCGCGCTCCAGTCCATTTCGTATGAATGCAAGCTGCTTCTCACCCTACTCCTCCACAGGGATGGAAGCAAACACATTTTCCAGCTCAGTGGTTGTCTATCTACTGTGTGCACAGGGCCGTGTCTGCAGCACAGACCCTGGATCTGGAAAAGTCCATGCCGGCGAGGTTACCTTTTCCCCATCACAGCTGTCCACCTCGACCCGCCTGACTCTCACAGTAGCTGGAGGGCAAGTCTGGGGAAGCATGGAGACCCTGCTTTCAGGCGAGCCCAAGAATTGCTTTGCTTTAGTCTTAGCCAAAAGATATGGTTTAAAGAATTACGCTCGATTCTAACATTAGAACGGACGTGTGTGTCCTCCTAATTGTCAAGTATGGCTCCTCCAATTGCACATTTAAGTGTCAGAAATAATCGGGCTGGATTGGGTTGGGCCTATTTCTTCTTCTCAAAGGCCCTTAGTGACTCTCCACTACACAGCCTATTACATCCAAATGCATGTATTCAGGGCCTTATCTCAGCCAGTCAGCCTCTTCTCTAACAGGAGAGGTTGGTTACTAATTGTTTCTCAAGTGGGCCCCTCTCCCGTTTTCTGTGGCTCTCAGTGCCCAGCATAGATGGTCTAGTTTCTGTTTAGTTTATATTTGCTATTTTTTTTATAACAAATATCTTCACCAGGATGCAAGCTCTCTGAGGACAGGAATCTTGTCGGTCAGTCATTTCCCAGGTTCCAGTGCCCCAGTGGGTGGCATTGAGGAATGGCTCAGGGAACACGTGTGAACTGGGTGGATGTGTGTAATGTCACTGTCCAGACGTGTGAGGCTCGCAGATGGGTTCCAAGATCAGGAAGAACCATGGCTGTGCTCTGTCCTCTATGCTGCTGAGAACAGGGGCAAGTGTCAGGCTCAAGAAAGAAGACAAATGTGTGCACAGACACACACTGGACACTCAGACACACACAGAGACACACAGACCCACATAGACAGACACACAGACTCAAACACAGACACACACAGATACACACAGATATACAAAGACATAGACATACACATACACTGTCACACAGACATATATACAGACATACACACAGACACACAGATACACACGCACACACACACACACACACACACACCACTCAGACATAGGCTGAAGGCCCCTAGGTGAGATCATGGCAGACTCAGGCACTGGTTATGGCCCAGGTTTTGCCCTCTTGCTCAGGGGTGGGGGGAAGACTCTTACAGTTCTCATGTGATCGTCTTAGGGCAAATGAATAGTATTTTTATTTTACCTCCATTCTTGGGGTAGGGACAGGAAAGTTGTTTAGCCTTTGCAAACTGATTTTTTGGGGGGGTTTATCTAAGTGCTGAAAAGTTAGTTTGCTCTTATAATAACATAAATAAACACTCTTGGAGCGGGAGCTCAGCTTTATTCTTCCCTCTTAAGCAAAGCATTAAAAACAAAGTCGCCCCCATTCTAAACACCGAACCCTAGAATTACAGGAAGGAAATCTCATTTATTCAATAGTGCTAAGGAAATACCTTATGGAACAAGGACCAAGACTTAGATAAGGGGACTAGAGCTACAGCTTCCTGCAGCTGTGCAATGAGTTACAGGCAGGGAGGAGAAGAGGAGGCCTTGCTATTATGTGCACAGAAACACCTTTCAGTAATCCGGGAGCTCAGGGCTGCCCAGCATGCTTTGTATTAGAGGCTGGGGACACCATATTTCTTTGTATCCTTAGAGTTTCTGTTGCTTTCTGAAACTCTTATACCTCTGATACAACACAAATTGTGTGTGTGTGTGTGTGTGTGTGTGTGTGTGCGTGCGTGCGTGTGTGTGTGTGTGTGTGTGTGTGAAAGAGGAAGCACTTTAGTTCAAATGAGCACTTAATATTCGTAATTTGATCTAATTTTGATAAATTATATATGGGAAATATTGAATGGGCCACAAAATCTATTTGATTATTACTATTTTAAAAAATAAAATGTTTTTCTCCATTTCTTCTATCCCACCTTCGATTTTTTGTTGCTTTTTTTTTCTTCTGAGCAAGAATTATATCTTCTCAGATTGTCAAAAATTAATCTGCTTTAAAATGATGAGAACATCAGGCCTCCGGTCAGTAAGCAGACAGGGGAAGTTAGGGAGCAGAGCATTGTTTGCAAAAGAAAACTTAGTCATCCTGTCACCTGAATGCATATTTGTATACTGTTTAGATATTGCTGCTCCAAGTGATTCTGAACAGCTTTTCAAAGTGTGTGTTGGTATGTGGCATTTCAGAGGGAGATGAAGCTGAAGTCCACAAAAGGACACATATTAATTGGGGATTTTACTTTATTTTGGCACAGAGTTTTTAAAAAAAATCACCTGGGTGGATTTTAAGATATAGACATCGCTTCAGATCTGGTTTTGGAAGCCTGACTGAGAAAGTTTTTTCCCCCCAGCATTTAGGACAGCATGTTCTCTCTAAAGAAAGCTGTCTATTTTTCTTTTCTTTGATGGACCTTCAGTTTGGAACAGACACAAAGCTGGGAACACAACCCAGGGCAGAAAAAATTCACTTCTATGTACTGTTGGTCACGATGACCTGTAGGTCACAACCTCAAAGTTTATGGATCGGTGGCGGGGCCTTGTCCTGGTGTGAGCATGTTTTCTGGACTTTGGCTGGAGCTGAATTCCTGACTTCTGAAAGGAGGGGTGGGTGTGGGTCTCTAGCAGGAGCAGCCAGTGGGAAGGAGTAATATTCATTAAGAGTGTCTCAGGCAGGCCACACCGCTAGGCATGCTCTGAACACACCCTCCTGCACGCTGGCCGCCTGTGTTTGAAATCCTTCCAGGATTCTGGGGTTACTTTTTTTTTTTTTCCAACCAGGAAGAATACATGATTGGATTCTTTTCTTTTATCCCTTCCTCCTCCCTCCTTCCCTTCCTCCCTCCCTTCCTTCCTCCCTTCCTCCCTCCCTCCCTCCCTTCCTCCCTCCCTTCCTTCCTTCCTTCCTTCCTTCCTTCCTCCCTCCCTCCCTTCCTTCCTCCCTCCCTCCCTCCCTCCCTTCCTTCCTTCCTTCCTTCCTTCCTTCCTTCCTTCCTTCCCTCCCTCCCTCCCTCCCTCCCTCCCCCTCCCCCAGCCCCTTTCCTCCTCCAGCCCTCCTCTGGAGCTCTTCTTTCCAGCAGGAGCTTGGGAATAAGATTATTTTCCAATCAACTCAATAGCAGCCCATGTCAGTGTCCACATGAGCATCTCAGCGGAGAAGAGATTCATCTGCGACCTGGAAATCGAAGACTACTGAGGTCAGTAAATGTGAATAAAGCCCATTCTCCTTAATGATGAAGGTAGTCTCCAGTAATTTAATTGTCTTCCTTAACTAGTGGGAATAAACCCATTTCTCTCTCTCTCTCCCTTCACGCTCTCTCTCTCTCTCTCTGTCTCTCTCTGTCTCTCTCTGTCTCTGTCTCTGTCTCTGTCTGTCTCTGTCTCTCTCTCTGTCTCTCTCTGTCTCTCTCTGTCTCTCTCTGTCTCTGTCTCTCTCTCTCTCTCTCTGTCTCTCTCTCTCTCTGTCTCTGTCTCTGTCTCTCTCTCTCTCTCTCTCTCTCTCTCTCTGTCTCTCTCTCCCCCCTCACACAGAAACTGTGCTTCTCACAGAGTGATCTTTACAAACAGGAGAAATATGTCTTTTGGTTAATTTGCATTTGAAAGAGCTCCCCCCCCTTTTTTCCTTTTCTTTTTGTATGAGAAACTCTTCTTTCTCCACCATAAATTATGTGTTTTTCACACAAATATTGTGGTGAGCTGCTGGGGCTCTTACGGCTAGCTGTGGAAGCGGCTGGTGTGGGGGGACGCACTCCTGGCTTGGGTTAGCTTTGGTGAAAGTTGCTGCTTTGGTTGCTGCTACAGATGAAAGGCAGTTTCTTTCTGTTGCCGTTGTTTGTGGAACTTTGGTGGACCTGGAGTGGATTGTGAGACCCCCCCCCCCCCCCGCCAGCCCATCCCGTGAGCA